>NC_044033.1:266343719-266650117 GCF_901765095.1 Microcaecilia unicolor | reverse complement strand
TACTGGATCGGTAGCTAATGCTTTCTTTAATTTTTGGAAGGCTTCTTCACGTTTTGGTAAGCAGGTAATGATTCGGGGTTGTCTCTTTTTAGTCAGGTCAGTCAGGGACTTGGCTATAGTGCTGTAGTGAGGCACAAACGTTCTTTAATACCCGGCTGTTCCAAGGAAGGCCAATACTTTTTAGTTTAGGGAGTGGGCCAACTCTGGATAGCTTCCACTTTAGCTGTCTCTAGCTTTATTATTAGGATATTATTAGGGTATTATTAGGAAAGGTATGGAAAACAGGTGTGAGGATGTTATAATGCTGTTATATCGCTCCATGGTGCGACCGCACCTTGAGTATTGTGTTCAATTCTGGTCGCCGCATCTCAAGAAAGATATAGTGGAACTGGAAAAGGTACAGCGAAGGGCAACTAAAATGATAGCGGGGATGGGACGACTTCCCTATGAAGAAAGACTAAGGAGGCTAGGGCTTTTCAGCTTGGAGAAGAGACGGCTGAGGGAAGACATGATAGAGGTATATAAAATAATGTGTGGAGTGGAACAGGTGGATGTGAAGCGTCTGTTCAAGCTTTCCAAAAATACTAGGACTAGGGGGCATGCGATGAAACTACAGTGTAGTAAATTTAAAACAAATCGGAGAAAAATTTCTTCACCCAAAGCGTAATTAAACTCTGGAATTCGTTGCCAGAGAACGTGGTGAAGGTGGTTAGCTTGGCAGAGTTTAAAAAGGGGTTAGACGGTTTCCTAAAGAATAAGTCCATGAACCGCTACTAAATGGACTTGGGAAAAATCCACAATTCCAGGAATAACGTATAGAATGTTTGTACGTTTGGGAAGCTTGCCAGGTGCCCTTGGCCTGGATTGGCCGCTGTCGTGGATAGGATGCTGGGCTCGATGGACCCTTGGTTTGGCATTACTTATGTACTTATGCCCACCTTCCAATCTGTGCCCTAAATATTGCATTTCTGCCATCCCCATCTGACTTTTGCTGGGCTTGATAGTCAGGTGAGCCTCCCTGAGCCGGTCCAGCACTCAAATGGATCAGGTGGTCATCCCGTCTGACTGTACACATCAGTGTCATCAAGATAAGCCCTAGCATGCTCCTAGAGTTCATCTAACAGACGATTCACCAAGGACTGAAACATACCAAGGGCATTTTTCATTCCAAAAAGCATCACAGGGTCAGGGGCGTAGCCACGGGTGGGCCTGGATGGGCCCAGGCCCACCCATTTTCCCTCCAGGCCCGCCCATCCGCATTGCTGTCTCTATCCTTTTTGTCCCACGGAGGCAGCGCTTCCTTCCTGCCCTGTCTTCTCCCGAAGCTCCGCTGCATCGGTCCCTCCCTGCAAGTAGAATCCTCCTTCGCCGGTCGCGCTGCGCTGCCATGCAATTGCACACGCAGCTAAGCTCCTCCCCCTGCCGCGTCTATCTGGCCCTCTGTGATGCACTTCCTGTTTAGGGCCGGATGAACGCGGCAGGGGGAGGAGCGAAGCTCCATGTGCATGGCAGCGCAGCGCAACCGGCGAAGGAGGATTCTACTTGCAGGGAGGGACCGATGCAGCGGAGCTTCGGGAGAAGACGGGGCAGGAAGGAAGCGCTGCCTCCGTGGGACAAAAGGGATAGAGACAGCGCGAAGGATGCGGATGGGCGGACCAGGAGGAAAAATGGCTGAGCTGCTGGGACATGGGAGGGAGAGGAGGAAGGGGCTGGAGGGAAGGGAGAGAGTTGCTGGGACATGGGAGGGAGAGGAAGAAGGGACTGGAAGGAAGGGAGAGAGCTACTGGATATGGGAGGAAGAGGAAGAAGGGACTGGAGGGAAGGGAGAGAGCTACTGGATATGGGAGGGAGAGGAAGAAGGGACTGGAGGGAAGGGAGAGCCGCTGGGACATGGGAGGGAGAGGAAGAAGGGACTGGAGGGAAGGGAGAGAGCCGCTGGGACATGGGAGGGAGAGGAAGAAGGGACTGGAGGGAAGGGAGAGAGCCGCTGGGACATGGGAGGGAGAGGAAGAAGGGACTGGAGGGAAGGGAGAGAGCCACTGGACATGGGAGGATAGGGATAGAAAGAGGGGAGATGGATGGAAGGATGCAGAGAGAAAGGGGAGAGACTGGAAGGATGTGGAGAGAGAGAGAGAGGGGAGACTGAACAGAAAAGGGTAGAGAGATAGAGACACGAGATGGAAGGATCAGGAGAGAGGGTAGATGGGTGGAAGAATGAGGAGAGAAAGAGGGAAGACACTGGATGGAAGGGTAGGGAGAAAAAGGAGACGCTGGATGCAAAAGAAAGAGGGGAGCTGCTGGATGGAAAGAGGGAGAGGACAGAGTAGGGAAAGACTGGAGAATAAGAGGAAGGGGCATGTGGAGAACAAGGGTGAGGAAAAGATGAAAAGCCATAGGTGGTGAATGGACAGGAAACCCTGGCAAGAGAAAGACGAAGGAAAGCAGAATCTAGAGACTGGGAGCAACACAATGAGAAAAAGTAAATGGCCATACAACAAAGGTAAAGAAAATAATTTTATTTTAATTTAGGATAAAGTAATATGGTACCTGTGTTAATAAAGTTTCAGAGACCAATACTTCCTTCCTTAGGTCAGGAGAGGATACCATAACAGCGTTATGCTGACCTGAGGCAGGAGGTTTTGGCCTCTGAAAGCTCATTGAAAAGGGTGTTAGGCTTTTAAATAAATTTTCTGAAACCTGATGCACTGAAAAGCAGCACTTTACCCCTATGTGACAAATGCATCTGATTAGTGTGACTAAATTTTGCAGGGGAAGGGGGAATAGAGAGAAAATTTTGTGCCCACCCACTTTAGGTTCAGGCCCATCCAAAATTGGCAGTCTGGCTACGCCACTGCACAGGGTAATTAATAGGGTAATTAATGTTGATCGCTCCTGAGCCACAGCTTTTAGGGGAATCTGCCAGTACCCTCGGCTAAGGTCCACTGTAGTCAGGTACTGGGCCCCAGCTAAGTGGTCTAGTAACTTGTCCATCCAGGGCATCAGATACAGTACATTCATTAAGTCTCCTGTAAGCGGGTTGTGCCACCTTTCTTAGGAACAAGAACTACAGGAGAAGCCCAGGGACTTATGAGACTTCTTTATAACATGTAGGGCTAGCATCTCATCAATCTCCTGCTTCATATGCTTCTCCATCTGAGCAGATATTCGATAGGGACTCTGCTCCAGTGGTCTATGATCACCAGTATCTACATTGTGATAGCCAAATGAGTAATTCCTGGCTTAGTAGAAAACACATCAGCTTACTTTTGCAACACTGCTCCTAGCTGCTGTTTCTGAGTGGGGATTATCTGTTCTCCCACTTCAATTTGTTGCATGGATCTCTCTGGTAATGTCTCTGCTAGGAGGTCAGCTATGGGTTCACTATCCTGACACTCGTCTGGTGGGCTACACACAGGTAGTAACATGACTGTGCAATTTGTATAGGCCTTTAACATATTTACATTAAAGGTATGCTGCTTTCTGTCTTGAGACTCCATAGATATTTATTTATTTTTTATTTTTGTTACATTTGTACCCCGCGCTTTCCCACTCATGGCAGGCTCAATGCGGCTTACATGGGGCAATGGAGGGTTAAGTGACTTGCCCAGAGTCACAAGGAGCTGCCTGTGCCTGAAGTGGGAATTGAACTCTGTTCCCCAGGACCAAAGTCCACCACCTTAACCACTAGGCCACTCCTCCACTCTGCCTCAGTGCTTCCTGAAAAGCATGTCTCTGTCCTATATCAGTAGCCATATCTGGAAGGGTCTCTGCTGGTGACTCTGACAAATCAGGGTCAACAATCAAAACAATATGTGTGTCAGTTAAGTCAGGCTGTTCCATACTCACGGCCCCAGTCACCTCAGGAACTGGTGCTGCTGGAAGCACTGGAGTGCCTCCTCCTGCTGCTTGGTCAGCTGGTTCCACCTGGATTGGCTCAGGATCTGGAACTGGAGAGGTGATCTCTGCTGCTTCTGCTTGTTGGGCCACCCAGGCCTGACTACAGGTCACCATAGCAGAAATGCCGATGCCGCTTTCAAGGGTAATGTTCATTGATCCCATGTCGGTCCCACACAGCATCGGCGCCAGCATGTTTTTCATTATTCCCTACTTCTCTGTATCCAGGCTTGGTACCCCAATCCAGGAACAGTCAAATAATGGGTACAGTCTCTCTGGATCCCTTGGCTAATACTACCTTTGTAGTGCACCCTGGAAGAATAGTATCTTCCAGCACTAGCTCTGGTCGTAATAAAGTCACTCTAGAGCCAGTGTCCACAAGCCCAGCTACCTGGGTCCGATTCACAGTTACTGGGGTGCTGTGGTGTTGTGGCAACCTGCTTCCTTGCTTGATGAATGACCAGTAGTTTTCTGTGCTGCGGTAACTGCGTGTGCCCTCTTTGTGGGGCTGGAGCCACCCACATAAGCCGACAGCTTTGATGCAGGACCTGGAATGCTCTTTAGTGCAGGCTTGGGATTATATGGGCAATCTGCTTTGAAATGTCCTGTACGCGCACACTGGTAACAAGGATATTCATACATAAAGTCTTTAGGTTTTGGGGGAACAATGGAGCGTTTGCTGACTGTCTCTGTGGTTGCAGGGATATTTGACAGGGCCCTGACTGCCCTTAGTTCCCGGCTGCTGCAGATAAAGGCAGCTTCTCATTGCCATCCAGGGACAGTTAGCCATAAAGATGTCAGCCAACTCAGCCATCTTCTCTGGAGTATGGTACTGTTGATCTTGAACATGTTCCCTTACCTCTGGACGACAACACTGAAGAAACTACTCCAGGACCATCAGGTTTTGGCAGTCGTCCGGGGTTTTAACCTCAGCTCCACTGAGCCACCGCTGATGCCGGTATCTTAGCTGAATCACAAATTTGCTGTGAGTATCATCCACCTCCTTTTGCAAATTCCGGAATTTTAGTCTATAGGTCTCGGGGGTAATGGCATAATGGTTCAGCAAAGCTTTGCGCACCTCCTCAAACTGGGAGCACGTCTCCATGGACAGTCCTCGGAATACCCCAAATTCTCTACCAGTGAGCTTTCCTCCCAGTTGGTGCACCCAGTCTTTCTGAGGAATCTCATTGAGGTGACACATTTTTTCAAAGGCAGTTAGATTTCCGTCAATGTCCCCTCGGGTATCATCAAACTACACAAAAAAGTGGGGCCCAATCCGGGCTGTGGATCCTGTCTCTGGCCTTGGCGCAGGGGTTGGGCTGGAGCTTTGGATACAGATCATTTCCAGCTCCAACTTCAGTTTCTGCAAATTCACCAGGGAGATGTAATTCAAAGCAGATTTATTAAAGCACCAAAACAAGAGAGCAGACATAGACGCCTGCCTCAGGGGTCACTATGCACAACTTAGGACACTGAGGCAACTAAGAGCAATGTCTGGTGCAGAAAAAGCCAATAAAAGCAGCAGCTTCCACTTGTCAAGGCTCCTGGAGCTTCACTGACAGCCTGTGTGTGGTGACCCCTGAGGCAGGCGTGCTTTAATAGATCTGCTTTAAACTACCATTATTTGGAAAAAATGGGGTACAGGTTTACTGTTAATTATGTTGCAGTGATGTAGACTTTTGTAAACAATTTGAATTTGAATAATTTGTATTTGATAATATGATAATTTATAGATAATTGCTTTAAAAGCATTTCGGATCAGAACAGCAATCATCGGCAGGTGTTGGCAGATGACCTGGCTATTAACTTCCCAAAGTGACTGAAGGCCTGTGTTAAAGCTGGGGGTGGTGTATTGCTTCAGTATTGCAGCCTTCTCACTTGATCCCAATATTTCTCGTTGACTGGTATTGTGAAAAAGGCATTAGCCAAATCTATTACAGCATACCATCTGCCAGAATGTGTCTGTATTTTCTCTAAAGTAATAGTATCGGGACTGCAGCAGTTAAAGCGGGTGTAACTTTGTTTAGTTCCTTATAATCCACGGTCATACGCCAGGAACTGTCACTTTTTCGGACTGGCCAGACCAGATTGTTCCAATCTGTGGTGGGTAGTAGTTTTAATCACCCCCTTCTCCATTAACTCGTACTGATCTCAAGGTGCCCCTGGTATCCTATATTGTTTCAAATGAATAACTCTTGTGGCTGGGGGAATCTCTAACGGGGTCATTCTCACTTTTCCCACAGTAATGGGACGAGATTGGATATACGGTTTAACTCCAAATTGATACCTCCCATCTTCTAACATTAATGGCAATCCCTTTAATATATCTATGCCCAGTATATACTCAAGCACAGGTACAATCATAACTTTATATTCCCTTTTAGGTAAATTTACAATTTTTAATTCCACCCAGGTCTATACAGCTTCAATTTGTTTTCCCCCCAATCCAGTAATGACAGCTTTCTGACCCTTAAATTTACGTGGATTCCCATATAATAAAGTGGCCTCAGCTCCAGTATCCACTAGAGCATGCACTTTTTTACAGGACCCATTTTCCCAACAAATTTCTATATTTACATGGGGGGCAAATCTAAACGCGCTAAGTGGGTGGAAGCGTGGCCATTCTGTCAATCATATTTTCCTGCTTTTTTGAGATGCTGCATTTCTGTCCAGGTATACAAATCCTCATATCCCTGCCATTCCCCTTCCTCCTATGGGGGTGCACTAACACTAGCACTAGGGGTTCCAGCCTCACGGGGAGAATGAGCTGATTTGTCAGCATTTACCCAAGCTCGCTGACTGCGTACTACTTTGCCCCCATTTAATCCCCGCTTTTAAACTTTCCCTTTCCACTTTTTGCATTTATACTGTGCCACCCTTACTGTGGTACGCTCTGCAATGGTCTGATATGTATCCAGCTTATCAGCTAACAATTTATTTTGACAGTTAAGCATTACATTTTGACTACGCAAGTCACATATTTGTCACTCCAATTCTGCAATTTTCCTATGCTGTTAATCACGGCGGTTCTGATGGATTTTCCGATAAGTGGGTAACAGAATCCATCCACGCCTTCCAACAGAACAGTTCCTTCCCCTGTTCTATCTTAATTTTTTGCATACACCTAACTACTTCTGAGGGTTCCGACCCCTTTAAACAGGAGTCCCACTTCTCACACAAACCGGCACATTTTGACCACTCAGTGGCTATTATATCATATGGTACTGCATCCCATCCTGGGATCACAATAACACTCTCCGCTTTATTCTTTCCAATTTTTTGCTTACAAAATTCCATTCCCCTCTATGAATCCTGTTCACAGCGCCAGCTATTGTATTGCTTCGGTATTGCAGCCTGCTCACTTGATCACCACAGACTGCTCAAAGACTAAAATACTGCAGATTCTTTTAGATTCGTATTGGGTAAATGAAACTCTTTATTTGCACTTTAATTGGAGAGTGTATAAGCCATTATTGTCCCAGTACACAATGATTAAGAAATACACACACTAATCGAGTACATTACTAAAGGAAGGCTATAGAAAAGTAAAATAAGAAAGATATATATATATATATATCATTCAGGCCCTTATCTCATCAGCTGGGAGGCCCGTTGCCGCAAAAGCCCGAAGTCGCCATATGACGAGGAACAAGTCTTTTCTGCACGGTCCGTCCATCCACAGAATGAGCCCCAAGGCTCTGCTGCAAAAAAGCCCCCTTTTTATTAAGCTAAAACTGATCCAGGAATGTTCATGAGGTTTCAGTTATATGCACTCAGTTCAGGTAAACAAATCACTGGCCAGGTGGCTTATCTCCCGAACCTCAAGCATACCCCGCCTTCCTCCTGCACAAGCTGGCTTCAGAGGCATTCCAACCTGTTCTTGAGTGGTGCCTTATCTCATACATTGTTCTTGAGTGTGCCTTATCTTCCAGCCTGTTCTTTGAGATATACCAGGAAAGTCACTTTTGGGTCAATGACAGGGGATTTCAAAAATGTATTATCGATTAAAGCAAGACTGAAAAGCATTTGTTTTATATTTTCCATCACAGGTGGATACTTTGAGCATTCACAGTAACTGTGAAATTTTAACAGGGTGGATTAGGATTCCTTGGGGGTAGTAGAAGTCAGCTATTGTTTGGGTTGAAAGGTGGTGGTGGGGTTATTATAGTTGCTTGTTGTTTTTATTGTTTTCTATTTGTGATTTATAAACAGTTGCACAGCATATTGTTCCTTTTAATACTTTAATAAAAAAGATTTAAATATAAAATCATGTGTTTGAGGCTTCTGCAGATGAGGACAGAGGCCACGGGGATAAGGTAGGGATGGGGACAGAACCTGTGGGGACGAAAACAGTCTATGGGGAAAGGTTGGGGATGGAGACAGAGCTCACAGGAACGGAGACTGAACCTGCGGGGATGGGGTGTGGATGGAGACAACCCACAGGAGCAGGGTGGGGACAGGGATAAACTTTGTCCCCGTGTCATTCTCTGCTCAAGAGTATACAGATCTTCAGAGTACATTTCTCACTTTTTGTATACTGCAGGGATGCTGTTGTAGCTGTAGATCGCACAGTTTCAAAAGAAAATGATGACTTCCAACCTCACAAACGGTCGCGGCTTTATGGAATAGCCACAGCATATGCCCAGTGTCCTCCAGGTAATGTTGAAATTCTTATATTTGTTTTCGTCTAATGATGGAGCCAGTGAGCAGTGAGAAATATACGATAATAGATTCTCTTTGTTTGTCTGTCCAGACTGGTGGGATGCACGACCCATCCAATGTTTATATCCCCATCAGATGCCACACATCCCTCACACCTCTCCTCACACACCATATATCTTACCTCTTCCACCATCCACACATACACATTTCTCTACCTCCAGACACATACATAAGTACATAAGTATTGCCATACTGGGAAAGACCAAAGGTCCATCAAGCCCAGCATCCTATTTCCAACAGTGGCCAATCCAGGTCACAAATACCTGGCAACATCCCAAAAAAGTACAAAACATTCTATACTGCTAATCCCAGAAATAGTGGATTCTCCCCAAGTTCATTTAATAATGGTCTATGGACTTTTTCTTTAGGAGGCTGTCCAAACCTTTTTTGAAACCACGCTAAGCTAACCGCCTTTACCACATTCTCTGGCAATGAATTCCAGAGTTTAATTACACGTTGAGTGAAGAAAAGGTTTCTCCGATTCGTTTTAAATTTACTACATTGTAGCTTCATCGCATGCCCCCTAGTCCTAGAATTTTTGGAAAGCGTAAACAGACGATTCACATCTACCCATTCAACTCCACTCATTATTTTATAGACCTCTATCATATCTCCCCTCAGCCGCCTTTTCTCCAAGCTTGAAGAGCCCTAGCCGCTTTAGCCTTTCCTCATAGGGAAGTCGTCCCATCCCCTTCATTATTTTCATCGCCCTTCTCTGCACCTTTTCTAATTCCACTATATCTTTTTTGAGATGTGGAGACCAGAATTGAACACAATATTCGAGGTGCGGTCGCACCATGGAGCGATACAAAGGCATTGTAACATCCTCATTTTTGTTTTCCATTCCTTTCCTAATAATACCTAACATTCTATTTGCTTTCTTAGCCGCAGCAGCACACTGAGCAGAAGGTTTCAACGTATCATCAACGATGACACCTAGATCCCTTTCTTGATCCGTGACTCCTAACGTAGAACCTTGCATGATGTAGCTATAATTCGGGTTCCTCTTTCCCACATGTATCACTTTGCACTTGCTCACATTAAACATCATCTGCCATTTATTAGCATACATTTAGGAGTGTAAATTTAGGAGCATAACCTTTATAGAATAAGGCCCTTACAGGATTACTTAACCAACCACTCTATTCTACACAAATTACAATCGGGCTTTAGGCCCCAATACAGCATAGAAACAGCCTTGATAACAATAGTAGCAAATTTTAGAAAAGAGATTAGTACGGGGACATGGTAGGTCACCCAATTCTACTTAGGCTTCTGGATCAGCGGTGAGATACTTAGTTGGTTAAAGGGATTCCTAACAACCAGGTCGTACCAATTGAAGATGGGACAAACATTATCGTCATCCTGGAAAGCAGTCTGCATATCCCTCAGGGGTCCCTCATCTCACCAATATTATTCAACATAATGATGAGCAAACAAAGGCTTTCACCCCTTCATATGCGCAGATGATGTAACCGGATATATCCCCTTCGAAAACAATTTGAACGACATAATGGGTAAGATTTAGCCAAGGGATCAAAATACTGGAATCTTGGGCAATTGCTTTCAAACTGAAGTTGAACAGGGATAAAACTCAGGACACCTTCTCCAGTATCAAGGTAGACTGAGTTAACTATCCAATCCTGAATAATCTGAAGATCCTTGGGGTTATGCTGGATCAAAAAATCACCTTTGAAAACCAGGCGGCAAATGTAACTACTAAAATGTTCCAAATCTTATGGAAACTGAGAAGGATAAGGAGACTTATTTTTGAAATTTTACGAAGTATTTATTGAATAAGAAGAGATAACACAAAAACAGATGTTCAAAGAGATACATCATCATTTGCAAATATTACATAACAGCTCTTAAGGATTCTTATTTTGAATGCTAGTACAGTTAATTGTATTAACTCATGTAGACTACTACAATGGCATCTACTCAGGCTGCAAAGAAGAGATCTTGAAAAAATTACAAACCACATAGAACACAACAGCAAGGTTAATATTCAGGAGTCACACTTCGATAGTGCCAGATCGTTGCTATAACCTCTGCACTGGCTCCCAATAAAGGAGTGCATCATATTCAAGCTGTGCACCCTGGTCCACCACATATTTAGAATGGCCCCAGAATATATGAGAAATCTAATTGACCTACCACTTAGAAATGCAAAAGAAGGAATGAGAAACTATTTAACTTTACACTACCCAAAAATACCAGAAATTAAGACCGTATATTCAGCAGGGTTTTCCTTTCAATGTCCAAAGCTGTGGAATGTACTTCTCAAGAACCTAAGATGCATGAATCCAATGCCTTAGTTTTCGCAAAATGTGGGGTATAAATGTTATTATAAAATCTAATATAAGAATTTATATACCGTGTAATCTGAAAAGGTCCTAGCTGGTTTACAAAAATTAAAACATAGAGTATAATGAACAAGGTATAAATTGAAAGAAGTTTTTTACAATATTGCAAAGAAAAAATGATTCCCAAAAAATCCTAGGGCCTTGTTTACTAAGCTGCGCTGTAGGCATGCAAACGTTTTAGCGCGTGCTAAAAATTAGCACGTGCTAACGCTAGACACACCCATAGGAATATAGGTGTCTATCAGCGCGCACTAATTTTTAGCACGCTCTAAAAAGTTAGCGCACCTACAGCGCAGCTTAGTAACCAAGGCCCCTAGGCAGTTTACAGTGCTTCAGAACCTACTATACTTAATATAATCCACAACAAAAGAATAAATAAAACTAAAATATTACTATTACCAAAAGAAAATTATACAACGCAAGATTTCTTGAAAACATGAGTCTTCAGTTTTTTCCTAAAAAGGAAGTTTGAATGTTATTGAATAATATAGTCATTCTCCTTCTAAGACTTGTCATATTTGATTGTATTATCACTGTTAACAATTAGCTCCTTTTTAAATTTATTTTAATTTTTTTTTTTTTACTGTGAACAGTGTGAAATCCCTCGTGTAGTTTTTATTAGCTCTGAGTAAGACAATTTCAACCAAATCAACGTTGTAAATCACTCTGAAAATTATCTAGCTTTTTTTTTTACTTTTGCCTTTCCACACCCATTCCATCTCCTTCAACCTCTGTCCATAATGATTTGGTTCAGACCTTGTTGCATTGACATTTCTATCTTTCCTGGCCTTGGGATGGTTACTCTGGCAGCACATTTTCTTTAGCCTAGCCTGGTGCTGTATTGTACACATTAGGAGACCTGGTTTCTGGGATCTCTCCAGCCTTTACTTAATATTGCCTGCAGAGAGTTCCTTTATAATTTAAAAAATATACACAAAGCTTTTCAGTGTGCAGGTCCCTTATACCACTGTCTTCTGTACACAAAACAGTATATTTAAGCCACAAGTGAAGAGCAAAGATACTGTAGTTTGAGAAACCATCTTTTTTACACAGTTTCTAATTTGGATGTTATTTTGACTTCTCCAATTTGTATTTCATAATGTTTTAAATGTTGTTTGTTTTTTACAGGACACAATTACTGTAGTGTGAATAATGGAGGGTGCAGTCACTTATGCTTGGCAACCCCAGGAGGCCGGTCTTGCCGCTGTCCTGAAAACACTATAGGAGTTGATTGTATAGAAAGAAATTAAGCTGCAAAAAATTATATATACAACTTCCTATATCCAGTTCCACACTAAAATTGTCATTAGCACCACTGAAAGCTCTATAGGTTGCAATACCTTTTACTGAACCAACAAAATCTGATGGTGTAGTGCAATAGCTTTCAAGACCACATAGACTCCTCCTTCAAGGCGGAAGAAAAGAAGCTGATTTATCTTGAGAAGAAGGAACATTTTTTTTTTTGGTTGCTTCAAGAAAAAGTATCATACCCTACAGAGGTAAAAATTCTTCCTATGACAAATAATGGCTGCTAGAGGGCTACACCACTACATGAGCACCAGTTGGAAACTAGAGTAACATCATACCATGTAAAAGCTTCAGATCCTATTCTATTTAACTACCGCTCTCGGTATCTGGCTGCAGTAGACAGCAAGGGAGTTGAAGTCTTCATGTGGTAATCACGCTCATGTTTTCAGACCTGCCGATACAGCTCCCTTTTTTGTGTGTTACAATATATCTCATATATATACTTCTCTAGATGGCGTTCTTGTTTGCTGACAAATACAGGGAAGCCTTGGTGCTAGTAAAATGAGAAGTTGTTTTGCAAAAATCGGTTGACTTCTTTCTGTGTCTGGTCAGCCATTCAAATTCATATTTTTCACTCACTCATAAATGGGGGAAAATGGCTAATACAGCTTCAGCTGAGGAGTTCTTGCTCCTGTCATTGTCAGACACACATAGAGAGGTATTCTCAATATGATGTCTAAATCTGATTTTGGACGTTTTGCTGAAAACGTCCAAAAATCAAGTGGCAAATATGGCCATTTTTGAACCAGAAAAACATCTATATTTTGTTTTGAAAATGACCATTTGCTAGATTTTTTTTGTTCAATGCATCTATCTTTTTGTACCATTTTTAAAAATAAAAAATAAAAAGTCCAAGAGAAAAACGCACAAAAACAAGCCATTGGGATGTAGGGGAGGCCAGCATTCTTAGTAGACTGGCCACACAGACATCTCAGAGCAGTGGGGAATCCTAGGGGGCACTGCAGTGGACTTCACACAAAAGGTCCCAGGAACACAGCTCACCATTACCTCCTTATATTATATGGGGAGCCCTCTAAAACCCACCAAAAAAACCTACTCTACCCAACAGCCCTTATTGCTGCAGGTGTCACCTATATGTGGGTGCAGGAGGTTTTTGGCGGGCTCACACTTTCCACTACAAGTGTAACAGTGTAGGATATGGGCCTGGGTTCCCTTCTTTACAGTGCACTGCACTGACCACTAGGCTATTCCAGGGACCTGCTTGCTGCTCTAATAGGACTGGCCATAACATCTGAAGCTGTCAAAGAGGTTGGTATATATTGTTCCTTTCACACCTTTGGGGGTTGGGAGGGGTCAGTGCCCACTGGGAGAATAAGGGGGGGGGGGGTCATGCCTTAATCCCTTCAGTGGTCATTTGGTCACTTAGGGCACCTTTTTGTGACTTAGTCATGATTGGTACTGGTCTACACCAAAATGTGTAACTTTTATCCCTGAATGTTTTTGCTTTGTTCCATTATGGCAGAAAAACATCCAAGTTTTGGGGATGCCCAAATCCTGCCTCTGACATGCCCCCTTGTGATTTGGAGGCACTATATACAAATTGCATAGCAAAATGTCTTTAACATGGGTTTTGAAAATAGTGATTTGGATGTTTTACCAAAAAAAGGTCAGTCTGCCACTTTGTGCTGCTTTTTTAAAAATGTTTTTCTATTTCAAAAATGAGCCCATTAGTAACATAGTAGATGGCAGCAGATAAAGACCTGTACGATCCAGTCTGCCCAACAAGTTAAACTCATAGCCTACGGTATGGTGCGATACTACATATGCATTATAAAAAGCTGGCAAAAGGAAGACTAGCCGCATGAAAGTGAGTAAATGTACTGAAGTGTCATCCGTTGATTTGTACACACGTGATCTAAAGTAAAGGTCTTTTGCCAGAGCAGTCTGGTTACTCTAGAAACAGTCAGCTATCCTTACAAGAGAAGAGAGGCGTACATCCTGCACTCTGCAAAATGATCCTATAATAGAGTTGTATTTTAATTACTTTTGCAGAAGTAAATATCGGTGGGAATACAGTCAGACTGAGAAAAGGCATTTATCTATCAAATCTGACTTTCACAGAATGAAATTTTAAGTCATCAAAGATATATGTTAAGCCTTAAAATTGTCAAAAGATTCTCATAATGCAGATTTAAATCCTTTTAGACTATTCATGACAAATGTTAATAGTGTATTTATCATAGCATAGCTAACTCATTATAGAATTTTGTTTTGATGTTTGTTTTATATAACTTTAGAATGATTAGTTCAGTTTATTGTTAGTCTTTAAACAGATGTCTTAAAACTGTAAATACCAAAATGTGAGGAAAATAAAGGTAATTAAGAACTTTGTTCCTTAAAAATTGCAAATATAAACAGTGATACAGTTTTGTACAGAAATTCTTAACATATCAAATAAAATTTTTTTATTAAAAAAAAAAACATTGTCAACATTTGTGTTAAAATAATAGTACAGAAATGCTGGATGAGGTTTACTGACATGAAGGATTTTGTGTCACTTGTTTGCTTGGAAAATAGCTCTCTAAAACAATCTAGCCTGGACAGTAGTTCTCAGTCTGTCTTCTGTTGTGACACACCTGACAATATTCACATGTGTGACACACTAAAGACTACAGTTTTCATCTGAACAAAGGAAAAAACCCTATATAACATTTAATTGTTGCTAATAATGATGTAAGGGAAATACAGACGCAATGGTGGTGACTGTCAGGGTGGAAGAGAGGGGTAAGCTGCAACATTTTCAGTTCAGGCTACTGACAAGTAGGGACCAGTTATGGAGATTTCAAGTACTCGACTTCCTGGTTTTCAACTCTTCCCAACCTGCAGCGTATATGGTTGTTAGACAGCATGCTTGTGTTTGTCTTATCAAATTTTTAGTGACATACCTTCTAGCTGTTGGTGACACACTGGTTGAGAACCACTGAGCCAGGTTAAAATAGATTCCTTAGGGGCCCTTTTACTAAGCCGCGCAGGTGCCTACTTGCACCCAACGCGCGTCAATTCAGAGTTACTCCTGGCTACCACGTGGCCCGTGCATTAATTTCATTTTTGATGCGTGCCCACTACATGCACTGGAAAATAATTTTTTTCTGGCATGCGGCAAAAATCGGGCAGTAACTCAAACTTGACGTGCGTAGGCCATTACCGCACGGTTAATGTGAGAGACCTTACTGCTAAGTCAATGGCTGGCGGTAAAGTCTCAGACCCAAAATGGACATGTGCCAATTTTCATTTTGGCAAAACGTTTAAAAAGGCCTTTTTAAAGGCAAGCTGAAAAGTGGATCTGCTCGTGCCCAAAATCCTTGCCTACACTACCGGAGCCCATTTTTCAGTGCACCTTAGTAAAAGGACCCCTTAGTATCTCCAAAGGATTAGTCCATACTTGTGGGTTATGTCCATCTACCAGCAGGTTGAGATAGGAAGCAAATTCAAACTTTGCCACATAAGGCTGCTGTGCACTAGGTTCCATTCAGTGTCTGTCTATCTGCAGCAGGTGGTAGAACCTTGCTGTTCAGCTCTGTCTCAGGTTCCTGTGGTGGGCTCTTGTTTCCTTTCTTAGGTTTTAGTTGAGTTTCTGGGGCAAAGGCTTTATATATTGGCCTTTTGGGTATAAACCTGGTGGTGCCAGGTCCCTCCCCCCTCTCCCCTTTCCTGTGGTGTGGTCCAGGCCTTTTCTTAGAGGATGGATATCTGATGTAGATTTGGATATCAGTCAACTAAAGAGCCTCAAGGAGATAAGTGCACAAGCTCAAGTCAAACTTTCTGAACAATTGGGTCAGGCCCAAGAATTGGGCTGAAGCTTTAAAGAAGCCAATCAAGTCCTCAAAAGTAAATGCGAGCAAGAGAAGGAGAGGGTAAAAACCAGTCTGCAAGCTCTCCAGGAAAAGCTTACAGAGAAGGAACAACTTCAGACAGAACAGACAAAAATGATGAATAGTCTGCAGTGTGGACTAGAAGACATGACCGATCAGCTAGCCCAGCCCAGGCCCTGACATGAATGAGGACCGTGGGATGGGAGAGAGGGGGTGGAAGGATGAGATGCAGGATTCGCTTGGGGTGGGGGGTGCAGAGAAGGGGGAAAGAGATGGGAGACATGCTGGACTGCAGGAGCAGGCTGGGGAGATATGTGGCCCTGAGATGGAGTGGGGTGTGTGTGGTAAGAGACAAGAGAAGCTGAACATAGGGACCAATAAGGACATAGAAATAAATACTGGGCAGGAAGGGACAGGGACGCAGAGGGTCAACAGTAAATAGGGAGAGAGGGTAGGGACAGTGGAATGCAGAGGCAGTGCTGGAAAGGGGGAAGATAGGGGCACTACTGAAAAGGGGAGATGGGAATATAGGGGACAATGCTGGAAAAGTGGTGAGATAGGAACACAGAGGGACAATGCTGGAAAGGTAGGGTGATGGTCGACAATGGATGGAATGGTGGACAAGGGGGAGATGGGGACACTGAGAGGGCAGATGCCAGAAAAGGGGAAGATGGGAACACAGAAAGGGCAGATAATAGGGCAAATAAGAGTGCAGACAAGAAGGATGGTGGACATGGAGAGATGAAATGTCAGATGGACAGGAGATCCTGCAAAGATAGAAGAAACAGAGAAAACCATAAAAGAGACATTGGGACCAGAGAAAATGGAATAATAAATTATGTAAACAACAGAAAGTAGAAAAATGTATTATTTTGAATTTCATAGTAGTTGGAATATGATAGGTTTTGAAAATGCATATCTCTGATATCTTGCAATTCAGTTTGTATTTCTCTTGTTGGTTGTATAGGCAAAGTCTGATTTCAGGTTCCAGTTCAGGTGGGTTGGGTTTTTTTTTTGTCTTCATATCTAGTACTGATGTGTGGTCCCTTGTTTCGTATTGGTTGAAGGCCTGGCTTGTAATTTGTACTTGTGACTAAGGTGCAGTATTCTGCTAGCATGCAGTTTCTGTTTACATATCTGTAGCAGTCCTGGTTTGTTTGTTTGTTTTTCACTAGGTAGTCTAAGGCTTGGTGTAATATTGATAGTGCTGCTGTTTCATGGATAAGTTTGTTCTTCTTTGTGTCCTGGGAGTTAGTGCTGTTATGGTATTTTTGCACAAATTTGTGCATTGTGTTTTACAATGGAGGGTTTTGTGTTGGCCATACTGAGATTACATCAAAACATTAATATAAATTTAGTTTTGTTGTAATATGAGATGGGGTTTTAGAACATGTAGGATCTGTTGGTTGTCTTATAGCAGACTTTTTTTTCTAATCAGGTTTAAATTATAAGACACTTCCTCTTGAGGGGTTTTTAAATACAGTTGACTGGTTTCCATAGATGTGTATGTGGTATAGTGTTGAAATAATTGAGTTTAAAATATGTAACATGCCATGATACAGAAACCGATTCAATCCCTTCACTACTGTGCCAAACTTATACCCCAAATGCACCAGGAGAAAAATCTTACTCATCAGCCTTCAGTCTTTGTGATGGGCCACCTTTGGTGTCTCTGCACTCTGGTCTAGCATTTTTCCTCCCCTCCCTTCTGCTCCAGCAGCTTCCTTCCTGTTCCTCCCCCACCAGCCCACCTGCTTCCAGCAAAAAATAAATAAAACAGTATAGGTATGGAGCTGCTGTATAGGCTGCAAAGCTGATGGCTCTGCTGGTCCTGCCTCTTCTGTCATGGACTTTCAATTTTTAATTTGCAGAAAAAGCAGAATCATCATCAGCGTGACCTAGACTGCATCTCCGTGCCTTTATACCGCATTTGTTTCAGCAAAAAGCAGATTGGCTGGCAGGGGGCTAAGGAAGCTGTGCCATTGGGGAGGGGGGGATCCATAAAAGTTTGCTCAGGGCCCCATAGTGGTTAAAGCGGCCCTGGGTACAAGGACAAACCCATCCTCCCCTGGTGACCTAACACCTTTATCCTTCTCTTCACCAGGAAAAGATTACAAAACCCTCAGCAACCTTAAGGTTAGAATCAGGTACTTCAGCCTTAAGAGATGCATCTCCAGATATCAGATGTATTGAGATGCACTCGGGGGGGGGGAGGGGGGTATAACCACCTATGAATATAGGATCCCCCCTACACATTACTGTCTTTCATGGCCCAGCTGAGAGCTACCCAAACCTCAAGCCTTAAAAATTAGGGGTAACCAGCTTGTCCCTAGCAAACAATCTATCCATTGAAGCACTATCCCTTAAGGGGAGGTAATCTCCCTCTGCCTCCTCAACCGGCTACCTCCTCTTCCTCTTGCTCCAGATAGTGGAATGTTCTAGCACCTCAAACATTTCTAAAGTCAACCTGTGATTCCTTCCATGAAAGGACACAGATTAGGGATAAGAAGGGCTCAACAAAAGTGGATCTTGAGGATGCTGCCAATGCAGGGCCAACCAGGAATTTTATCTATTTTTTCTTAAATTTTCTCAGGCTGCAGCAATGGTTTATGCATCATAAGCCTGAACTGGCCTTAAAGGCCCTTTGAGAAGCTTCATTTGTGTAGAGGAGTGGTGCCGGTTCTGCAGGCTGTTACCATTACTCCCCTTGCTGTGGGTGTGGAGAAGAGAGGATCTCTAACGTGTGAAATATTAACCAAGCATAAGCTCTGCCATGCCTGAGGGTAGATATGTAGCCTTTGCAAATTCCCCATTTCTCTATCAGAGGGCAAGGGAATAAAGGGCCTGGTATGTGTCATATATATTTTTTGCCACAAAGTGTCAATTAAAAGGTTGCCAATCCCACCAATACAGGAGCTCTGCCCAGTTCTTATTCCATGCACACTGCTCAATCTGGGGAACTTTCCCAGCTTTACTTTTAGCTGGGCCTTCAAAGATCACACTTACCCATCTGTTGTCAGCTTGCAGCCAGGCCAAAATTACTGGATCACACGCTGAACTGATATGACATAACCTGCAGCACATCACCTCCCTTACTGGAAACAAGAGGAGGGAGTATGATCACTTCAGACCCAGTTACCAAATCCCAATCATGGAACATGGAATTTGTTGGCCAGAGAATGTGGTAAAAGCAGTTAGCTTAGTGGGGTTTTAAAAAGGTTTGGATAGCTTCCTAAAAGAAAAGTTGATAAGCCATTACTAAAATGGACTTGGGGAAAATCCACTGCTTATTTCTAGGATAAGCAGCATAAAATGTACTATTTTGGGATCTTGCCCAGGTACTTGTAACCTCGATTGGCTACTGTTGGAAACAGGATGCTGGGCTTGATGGACCTTCATTTGTAGATTTTGTCAGAAAGAGCTAGAAACAGTTACTTGTCTCATGGCTGGCTGCAAAAAAATTTTAAATGGAAAGACACATCAAGGTGGCATGTCTCATAACTCAGTGAACATTATAACTCCATGACACCACTGTACCAGTAAAGCATTGAGATGAAGATCATAATAGAACAAGGACTTTATGATCACCTGGGACATGTCCATCCCCACAGATAAGAAGCTGAATGCAAGAAAACAAAAGAGAAAAACACCAGGATAATTACTCCGTGAATTGTGTGGAGAGAGAGAGAGAGAAGATCCTTAAGTACCAAGAGATATAATCCCAAGACCAAGAAAATGTGGCACAAAAATACAGAAATGTTTCCTATTGTTTTAGGTGTCACAGGCATGATGAAAAAGAAATGTCCAAACCGACCTGGATAGGTTGCCCATACATATAGAATCTAGCCCTTACTGAGTGACTACTACGCTTAATGTTTGTTGCCATTTGGGAGGAGCCAAAAAATATTTGGCACTATTGACCAAAGTGATGCTGAAAATATTGGGGATGAATTGGACCTCCAGTCCTCTTTGCTATAATATCTGCCCATCATATGATGAGAAATGGAAAACCACACATGCCATCACCAATAAGTTGTAAGGCACTGGTAAAAGAGAAACAAATGTATTTTCTCCTGCACTCTGCAAAATACAAAAATAGAAAATACGTACATTTCACAAAGCAGGCATATCTCAGTCCTTACAAAGTATTAAATAAAAAATATTTATTTTCTACCTTTGTTGTCAGCACTTTATTTTTCTAATTGGACTGGTCCCAATCTCTTTTCCAGATGTCCGTCTTCTCTAAATTATTTTCCACGTTGGCGTTTCCATTTCTTCTCTCTCCTCTTGGCTTTGTCCTTTCCCTCTCTACATCTGTCTAGCAGTGACTTTTCATTTCATGTCTCCCCCCCCCCCCCACTTTATTTGTGTTTATCCCCCTTTCTCTCACCTTAGTCTGTTTCACTTCTCATCTACCTACTAGCTTTTACCATTGCTCCCTCTATCTCTCACTTAATATCCAGTCTCCTAAACCCACTTCCTTAGCCCTCAAGTACCCTCCACTGGTTCTCATCATCCTATCAGTCTCCATCTGCATCCGTTTCTCTCTTTCATTCCCTTGCTTCCAAGGCCTATACCCCATGCTCTTCCTTCCTCTTCGCCCTTGCAAGGTCGTGTCACTCTCCCTCCCTTCCCTTCTTCCTTCCCTCCAAGATCCGGTGTCACTTTCCCTCCTTCTCCCCCTCCACAAAGTCTGGTGTTGCTTTCTTCCCTCCATCCTTGTCCAACATTTCTCCTCTCTTCCCTGCCCTTCACTCCATCCATGTCCAACATTTATCCTCTCTTCCCTCCCCTCCATCCATGTGCATCTCCTTCCTGACTTCCCTCCCCTTCATCCATCCATGTCCAGCGACTCTACATTCTTCCCTACCCTCTCCTCCATCCACCCATATCCAGCAAATATGCTAATCCCCCCTCCATTCATCTATCCACGTCCAGCAATTCTCCTCTCCCCTGCCCTCCTCTCCACGTCCAGTGATCTTTCTCCCGCTGCCCTCCCCTCCTCTCCATGTCCAGTGATCTCTTCTCTCCCCCTCCCATCCATGTCCAGCGATTCTCCCTGCCCTCCCTCAGCTCCCCGACAGCCTTTCTCTCCGTTCCTTCCTGCCCCCCTCCCCCACGCGTTTAAATCTTTTATTTTCCTTGCAGTGGCAGTGAAGCACACAACACAGCAGGCTCGCCTCCAGCCTTTCCCTTCACTCAGTGTCCCGTCCTCATGGAAACAGGAAATACATCATCACAAGAAGGTGGGACACTGAGTGAGGGACGGGAAAGGCTGGAGGCGAGCCCACTGTGTTGTGTGCTTCACTACCATCGCTGCGAGGAAAATAAAAGGTTTAAGCGTGCGCGTGGGGGGGGGGGGGAGCAGGAAGGAATGAAGAGGAAGCCTGTCCAGGAGCTGAGGGCGGGAAGAGCTGCCTGCAGTGTTGCGCCAGCCCTGCGTTGGGAGGGGGGGGGGCAATGCCCCCCCTAAACTACGCCCATGGGTAGGCGTCTGTTGTACCGAAGGTGCAGGGGTTATTACTGCTCCTGTGGGGCGGGGAAATAACCTCTTTTTGCACCCGTGGTAAAACTTTGAAAATTTTCCCCATTCCTGCAGTTTTACTGTGGATTATTGCAGTTTACTGCGATTACCCGCTCCGGTGTCATTCTCTAGTTTCCACAATCAAATGTTGCTTCATTTATCAGCAAATGCAACATAACCACATGATTCAGACCATTCATTTGCTAAAAACAACTTAATAATTTTCAACTTTTGATTTTCAATCTCATGCACTTCACTTGACTTCTTCAATAAACAATCCAATCAAATATAAAGGACTTGGGATTGTGACTGAAAAGATAGGGATGGGCTGGAGTGTAAATTTTAAGGGGCTTTGAAGTTAGCTTCAGAACTTAGTACAAGAACAGTGTTGGGCAGACTTCTTACAGTCTGTGCCCTGAGAAAGGCAAGGACAAATCAAACTCGGGTACATATATAAAGTATCACATACCACGTAAATGAGTTTATTTTGTTGGGCAGACTGGCTGGACCATACAGGTCTTTATCTGCCGTCATTTACTGTTACTATGTATGTTACATGATTAAGCTAAGTGCCTCATTCTTCTAGCTGCATGAATATTATTTCTTCAGAAGGCAGATTGCTGTTACCACTGTGTGGCTGCTGTGGTACTGTTAGTGCTGTGTTTCCATATTTCAAGCACCAGTCACTGTCAGTTCTCCCTTCTGGCGAGGAGCTGATCACAGACTCAGTCTGTATGTACAGAATCCTAATCCATCTCAGTGCAAATGTAACTGATTGAGTTGTTTATCTTGTCATCAATTGTATTAAATAAAGAATGGGATCAAGGATGAGAGTCGATTCTTTGGTAACAAGGAGCCCCAGGTTTAAGCCTCTGGATATACAGGGCCAAATTTAACACCTTGTAGAGGCCAGGAGAGTCACTTTACAACCTTCAGGCCCTAACGCAACTTATAATGGGGGTATTGCAGGACACGCTCAGGTGTCCTGCAGTGCCATTTTAACTCGTGCTAATCATGAACTCAAAATCTTTCTATTTTTTGGGAGGAGGCAGGTCATTGGACATTCCTGTGTTAATCAACACAGCTGCCGTACTGCATGCCAAATGGGTAGCACAGGATTACCGCATGAGCCCTTACTGCCTACAAAATGTGTGGTGGTATATGCTCACACGGTAATTTTTTTTACTAATGGCAACATACATTTTATGGATATAGCAACAATGGCCTTAGGATGTGAGAAAACCCTGCACAAGGATGTGCAAATGCCACTTTCTGCCTCTTCCTGAGTTGCTGTGACCTATAACAGAGGTCTTTATCCTTGTTTTAATTATATATTAATTGAATTAGTTATTGTGAAATTTTGACTATTTCGTGAGTTCACTGTAATATGTGGTTTAACAAATGCCTTTGGTGTGATTTTATATGCACCCATCTGAGCATGTGCAATGCTGTTCTGCACACTCTTCCTAATAAGCATGAGCAAATTTGCATAGCAGTTAATTATTCAGCAATACTCATACTAGTTTGACAGATTATAGGCCTAATCATTATGTCATGGACCATTCTGATTTGGCTATGGTGATGAATAAATCAAAGCTATGGGACACTGATTTCTAGCAGAGATATTTAACACAGCTGAAACTTTTATTATGAATAGTGCTAAAGCACATAGAAATTACAGATTGAGATATTCCAGCACAAACACATGCATGATTTTATTGAGATTGTCAATAGTCGAAGAGTCAAGATTTTCTTCGTTGTCCTCCATGGTGTGCCACACTTCAGGGAAAGGATATGCGATAAGATGTAGAACTGGAACACCTGTTCAAGAAATACAGAATTAGGTATGGAGAACTCTTATCGATTCCATTTGAGTATCATGTTCATGACCGACTACCATTCCCTACTTTAAATATTTGCTTATATCACAGTTCCCTAGTTTTAGGTGGCAAGAATGCATGTAAATGCCAGTATTCTTGACATTCTACATGAGTATGTGAACAGTTTCTGGCTAAGTAGTATTCTGTAACTATGTGCCTAGATGTGATGGTGCATACTTTGTGGGCAGCATTCACATGGTCTGCCAGAGGCTACTGTTGGTATTCTCCCCCTCATGCATGCAAAAGTTTACACTTTAGAGAGAATTCAATAAATGACATTGAAAATTCACCACTGAAAATGTTTTGCGCTACGCGCTATTCTCGAAAAGGAGTATGCCGATGAGGTTCAAAAGGTAGAATAGCATTTGTTGCAGATCCTACACCTAGCTTTTGGATGCTGTACTTATGCCTGCTAAAAGCAAATGTAAATGCCGGTATTCAGCTTAGATACTTCAAGTAAATTCTACACCGCCTTTTCAGAATTGCATGATTGAAGTTAGCTGCCGTGCTTTATAGGGGTGTGTCCTGCACTGATATGCTATAACTGACAGTTTTACATGCAACTGTGACATTTAGCTGCAGACATAACAGCACCCATGGTGTATGGGGTCGCACCTAAATGTTGATGTATAAATTACAACTTATGCTAGTATTCTGTAATGGCTATTATGCACATGATTGTCAATAAAGAATGTGAACTCTGCACATATCATCCTGTGCCCAACTTTAGGTGTCTATAGAGAATTACCCCTCTGAGGTTTAAGACCAAAGAGCAAATACTGTACCTGAATGTAACTTGCCTTGAACTATAACAGAAAAAGGTGTGAGACAAAATCCGAATAATAAATAATCAATAAATCTGAGTCACAAAAGCTAGTTTGAGCTCACCAACTGTCTTAGTTTGAGTGCAGGGCTCTTTTCTGTCAGTTCTGAACCAGTCTCCATTTTGTAAAGTACTATAAACCCAGACAACTCGTTTAATGGGACCGTCTGAGCTTTAAAGATAAGTGGAACAATATTGGCTCTTGCTGATCTGTTGGTCACATGGGATTATATGGGTATAATAAGATAAGAATATAGTAATAAAGAAAAAGAGAACAGTAAAAAGAAAAAATATTTTTCCATGTTTTAGTTTGTTATGCACAATAGCACACATTAAGGAAGGAGGAGGTTTTTTGGTCTATGATTATTTACAATCACGAGAAGGGATTGATTTATACCTAAATCACTATTCAGTGATAAATCCCTGTGATTTATGAGACCTTTTCCTCCCATTAGAATATTTTCATGCATTAGTGAGAAGGTAACAGATAGCTATATAGTCTACTTTGTTTGATGCACATTTTAGACCCAGCAGTTGACGTTTGAAAGCCACTTTACATATCGATATTGTAATATAGTAAATGATAGCAGATACTTTAGTCTCTTTATAAGGATCTATAACACAAGACTAGCCATACTGGGTCAGACCAATGGTTCATCTAGTCCAGTATCCTATTTCCAAACAGTGGCCAAGCCGGGTCACATGTTTCATTAACTAAAAGTGTCAACTTACTCTTTAAAAAACCCTTTTGAAGGGCACAACCAACCAACCACATTAATAGCCACAGACTAAGGAGGCTAATCCTCTACCTGAGTATGAACCACAGACCATTTCTATCAATGATGAGGAAGAATCCATTACAGCTGATTGCTGGAGACTGACGAAAGAGGAACTTAAGGTGCTCAGAAATCCCAAAGGCAAAGAGAGGATACTTCCAGAGAAAGGAGTTAGGAAGAATATCTCCTGAAGAGCTGGGCTGATGGAACTCCCAAAGGAAGAGCTCAATAGAAAGGATCTAACTTCTGAAAATCCAAACAAGTCATCTTCTAAAGGGAGTAAGACCACAAGCTATAATAGACCTAGTACAGCATGAACAGTTAATTGGAAGTACTAGAGCAAGGGTGGGTAACTTCAGCCCTCAACCTAGTTGAGTTTTCAGGATTTCCCCAATAAATATTGTGATAACGCCCTTTAGCCAAGAGTGACCTGCATCACCCACTGTGACAAACCCTAGATCGGTCCTAGGGCCGGAGCTTTTTAACGTCTTTGTGAGCGATATTGCGGAAGGGCTGTCTGGTAAGGTTTGTCTCTTTGCAGATGATACTAAACTCTGCAACAGGGTGGACACCCTGGAGGGTGTGAATGACATGAGGAAGGACCTAGCGAAGCTAGAGGAATGGACCCGATATTTGGCAACTAAGGTTTAATCCCAAAAAATGCAGGGTCATGCACTTGGGTCACAAAAATCTGAGGGAACGGTACAGTATAGGGGGTGTAGTGCTTCAGTGTGCGAAGGAAGAGCGGGACTTGGGGGTGATTGTGTCGGACGACCTTAAAGCTTTCAAACAGGTAGAAAAAATGACAGCCAAAGCCACAAGGATGATTGGGTGCATAAAGAGAGGCATGACCAGCAGGAAAAAGGAGGTGATAGTGCCGTTGTATAAGTCTCTGGTGAGGCCTCATTTGGCGTACTGCGTGCAGTTCTGGAGACCGCACCTAAGGAATGATATAAACAGGATGGAGTCCGGTCCAGAGGGCGGCTACGAAATTAGTAAGCAGTCTTGAATGCAAAAATTATAGGGAAAGGCTTATGAACCTCAACATGTATACGCTGGAAGAGAGGAGACATGGTAGAGATGTTTAAATATCTCAAGAGCATTTATGTACAGGAAGAGAGCCTTTTTTCAAATGAAGGAGAGCTCTGGAATGAGGAGGCATATGACAAAGATAAGAGGGAATAGGCTTAGGAGTAACCTAAGGAAGTATTATTTCACAGAAAGGGTGGTGGAGGCGTGGAATGGCCTCCCGGTGGAGGTGGTGGAGTTGAGAACTGTTCCAGAATTTTAAAAGGCATGGGATAAGCATATGGGATTGCTTAGGAACAGGAAGAATTAGGGGTTACAGAGGATTGGCAGACTGGATGGGTCATATGGCCTTTATCTGCTGTCATGTTTCTATGTTTAATAATCCTTCAAAGCAACCGTGAGAGATTTTAAGAAAGTGCTCAGAGTCAGTGAACTTAGACTGTCTGGTTTTACTGCACTAGTCCTCTTTGCCAGTCCCTTGTGCCCCCAAGGTGACTTCCCAGAATTCTTCAGCTGGACCTCCTTCCATCCAGCACTCTCTTTCTGTGGGTATGAAACAAGTCTTTCTTGATTCTAGAGCCTTCTGACTCCTCTGCTTCAACAAGAAACCAGCTTGAGTAGAGAGCTTGGGAATATGCAAATTTGTCTCTCCTCTTCCCAGATATCTCATGCAAATGAGCCTTCCCTTGGTCTCTTCTCTAATCACCTTTGTTGGGGTTTCTCTCTTCAAACAGCTTATTTTCCAAATGGCAAAACATGAATACTGAGCCCTTTTGACTGAGTAGCATGAACTCAGCTGAACAGCCACCACCCCTTGGACAGGACAACAGTCGACCTTGTTTTAGGATCCTGTCCTCCACCCCTGGCTGTTAGTCCAGATAAACAACAAGCTTTACAGTCTATGGCTAAAGCTTAAATGTAAGTACCTTGTTCATGTTCACAATTTCTGGTACCAATCCCCCATGTTCCCAGGATCAGGTTGTTCTCCAGCCGTAGGCAGTTGGTCCTTTATAATCTTCTCTTGCAGACCCCTTCTCCCTGCTAAATTTCCAAGGAGCTCTTTTACAGGTCTTTTGGTTTTACACCCATCTCACCTAATTAACTCTCCACCTATAGCTGAGCCTATCCCCTCTCTCTCTCCCAGAGGTTAGGAAGCTTACTCCTCTCAGACTCTCGCAGCTGGGCCAAAACTTTCCTTACTGGGCTTAAAAGGGAAATGAGTCTTCTTTCCCATGACGTACCTGTCATTCCCTTAAATGGGGAAATGTTAATTCTTTTGTTTAGTACAGTTTTACAATGGAAACAGGGTGCCAGAGTTCCCTCCTCACCTCCCCCCCCCCCCCCCCCGTGGCACCTAAGTGACAAAGTCTGACCTGTACCTGTCACAATATGCATGAGATCTATTTGCATACAATGGCGGCAGTGCACGTAAATAGATCTCATGCATATTCACTGGGGCAATCCTGAAAACCCGACTGGGTTGCGACCCATAACGACCGAGATTGCCCACCCTTGTATTAGAAGAATAGCAGACGATCTCCAAAGACCAATTTGTGAAGTACACTCAAGGAATCTCAGGTAACACTAGAAAACCTGAGTAAGATGTGCAGGAGAGAGGATGTTTAAACTGTGAAATGAGAAACACGAATATATCTAAAGAGCTACTTCACATAACATGCATAGGTCAATGCCATATGGGAAAAAATGGGTTTTGAAACTGAATGAAGATAATGAGCATCTGTTGTCTTCAAAAATTAAGTCCAAAAAGAACAGAGCATTGGTAAAACTTCTGCATACAGGGTATAGTAGGCTCAATCCAAAACAGGAAACAAAGAAAGAGCTGAATTCCATTCCAGCTAGAGGCAACCATGAGCTTAAGTGAGCTGAAAAGCAGAACAATCAATGAAATAACAACAGAGTGAGGGAGGAAGTGACGTCACCGATGTAGTCGGTAGCTAGTTTGTAGAGCTCCGCGGGTTTACAGTTATAAAAGAGTGTCTACCCCTTGAAAAAGCGCGAAAATCACCTCCGCGAACGCTGAAATAGGATTATAACAACCTATGGCGGCCAGAAAGAAGTTGGCGAAGTACAAATACTCGGCGGATCCGCCGCGGGCCGTGAAAAGAGGGAACGCGGCCCTCCTTCAGAGCAGAGCTAAAATGGCGCCCAACGATGACGAAGAGCCCGATAATGACATGGAGGAATGCAGCGCGGGTGAGGCCGAGGTAGAAAGGAGTGAAATCATCCGATGGTTCCGAGAGCTCAAATCAGAGATGATCAATACCAGGAAGAGTATTCAGACAGCTGTAGCAGAGCTCCGGGAAGAGGTAAAAGATATGGGTCACCGTGTAGTTGAGACTGAGGAGCGAACAGAAGCGTTAGCGGGTGAATTAAAGACTCTGAAGAAGAAAGTTAATACAGAACAGCAAGTGAGACTGGACATAGAGCAACAAATAGAGGACTTGGAAAACCGCTCCCGGCGGTGTAATTTACGCTTTAAAGGCTTGCCGGAAGAGTCTCAGTATAAGAAACCATTAGCAATCATTTAGTACCCCGCAGCAATGCTTAAAAAAAAAAAAAAAGCTCTCAGGTGCATTTACCACCGGAAACAAATAATGCCATGACCGGGGCAGTGCTGAGG
The DNA here is from genome assembly GCF_901765095.1 of Microcaecilia unicolor. Lineage (NCBI taxonomy): Eukaryota > Metazoa > Chordata > Amphibia > Gymnophiona > Siphonopidae > Microcaecilia > Microcaecilia unicolor. The sequence continues at coordinate 266,621,321 of NC_044033.1, read as the reverse complement.
ATTGGTTGAGAGAACAGGTGTCTAATGACACCCGTCTCTCCCACCAACCCAACCACCGTGCCACGGATGGGCTTCCCCCAAAGTGTGCCCAAGTCTCCTTCCCCCAGAATGCACCAGGCAGGGGCAGGGTGTCAACATTTTGAAGAGGGCAGGCCCAGAGGCAGGAGGGAGTAGGCATCCCACTTGCCTTCTACGCCAAGGTAAGTGGAGGAGTTTGGGGGACAGGATTACACTAGACCACAAGGGCCAGTGATGACTAGGAGGCTGGGCTCGGCCTGGCCAGGGTCTGCTGGGTCAGGTCAGGCTGGGGTCCCACCAGGGGGAAAGCGGAGTAGGGTCCAGTGGACCACTGGGGATTTTATAGGTTTCGTGGGGGGGGGGGGGGGGGGGCGCAAGGAAGGGGTTGGGAGGAAGGGGTCATGACATGCTGCAGCATGCATCATTTTGTTGTTTTTTAAAATTTTCTGTCAGTGTCTGAGGCAATCAACGCTCAGGCACTGACAGGAAATTTAGCCCAGAGTAATAGCAGCAAATTACAGCCGTGACTTTAATGTGGCATGAATTTGCATGCTCATTACTATGAGTATGCCACGCTGCTTTTCCTGCACTGGATCTGCAGTAGAGGGAACTCTACCACAAATCTTTTGAGCATCCCCCTATAAGTTAATGCCAGTATTAGAGTAGGCCAAGGAGTGTGACTAACAGGAGTTATTTAAACACCTCCAAGTTTTATAGTGAGAGTGTCATCACCAAGGATAGAATTGACAAACTATATAAAGACCCCTGAAACATGCAGCTGAGAAACTTAAAGCTTCTTCTACAGGCCCCATAAATGGGCGACGGCATGAAGGCCAATCTGAATCTTACATTGTGGGAGGCAGAAAGCGCCTGACTGGGGCAGAGGAGAAAGGGAATAGGGTGGAAGGAGAGCTTTTTGATGGTGAGAGGAAGGGGAGACAACCATGTAGGGAGAGGTTTCTGGGGATCAAATGAGGAAGGAAAATAACCTGGCATTAGGGGACAGGAGATAAAAGAGAGGATACGGGATGATGGAAGAATGGGAGAAAAAGAACCCAGGGTGTGCAGAAGAGGTGTAGAGTGAAAACTAGAAAGTGTAACAGGGATAAGTAGGCAGAGTGTGAAAGTGTGAAAGGGACAAGGGGGAGAGATAAAAGAGGCATGGCGAGGAGGAGCGTAAAGGGAACAAGAAGGTAGAGTGAAGATGACAAAGGAAGAAGAAGGTTGAAAAAGAAAAACATGAAAGGTGAGGGTGTGAAGGGGAGGGAAGGGACTTGATAGAGAGATGCAGTCAGGTCCGGGAAGGGAGAGATGCCGGATTGGTGGGGGGGGGGGGGGGGGGGGGGGGGGGAATTGAGAGAAAACTGTGGGCAGGGCCAAAAGAGGAGGAGGAGATGCCAGACCGTACGTGGGGTGAGAGGTAATTGAGAGAGAACTGTTGTCAGGGCCAAAAGGGAAGGGAGAGATGCTGGACTGTGCATGGGGGACGGGGGGAGAAATACAGAGAGATGCTGAACTGAGGAAGAAAAGCAGAGAGGGAGGGGGGAGAGAGAGATAGAGATAGTGGACTTGGGGTGGAGAAGGTGGAAGAAAGGAAGAAAATGAGAGAGGTGTTGGACTCGGCGGGAGGGGGGTTTGCGAGAGAGGGAAGAAAGGGAAGAGACAGAGAGAGATAATGGACCTAGGGTTAAAGGGGGGAAGGAAGGGAGGGAGAGAAAGCTGGACCTGGAGACAGGAAAAAGGAAGATACTGGGCCTTTAATCAGTGGCACAGCCGGGGGGGGGGGGGCTTGGAGATCTGGGTCCCCCACATTTGGCTCAAGCCCTTCCAAAGCTGCAGGACCTGTTGAATGGCTGGTGGGGTAGCTGAATCCCAGCCAGCCAAAGATATCCACTGCCTGAGTCACCCCCTTCCTCTCTTACAACCAGATGATCAAAAGCCCTGCGCTGTTCCAAACAGCGCCCTAAAAATAGCACCTGGACAGCGCAGGGCTTTTCTGCATCGATGATCAAAGATAATGCATGCAAATCTAAGCAGCGCTATTATCTTTGATTATCATGTTTAAAGTGCGGGAGAATTGTGCCGAGCATGCGCTCAGCACAATCCTCCTGCACTTGTTTGAAAGGTCTGGGCTGTCAAAAGCCCAAACCTGTCAAACAGCCTGCTGAGGCCCGAATCCCCCCCCCCCCCCCCCGCCGAACCCCCATAACTCGTGGTGGCCGCCTCCGGCCAAATGCTATCCCACCCTCCTTCGCTGCAAAATGGCGGCGCCCAGCCCATTGCATCCTGGGATGCGGTGGACGGGGCTACAGATCATGTAAGGGAGCGATTCCCTTACATGGTCTGTAGCCCCGCCCAGCGCATCCCAGGATGCAATAGGCGGGGCTGGGCGCCGCCATTTTGCAGTGGCGTCGACAGAAAGAGGAGGGAGGCAGGCAGGCTGCATCCCTCCTCCAACAAAAGGTAGGGGGGGCCAGCCGGGGGGGGGGGGGCCGGCAGGGAGGGTGGGTGACCACGGACCACCAGGGAATCAGAACGCTGGGGGGACCATGGATTCAGAACGCTTGGGGGGGGGGGAGGAGTTGGGCTGGAGACCCCCCGAACCTCCAGCCCCCCCCCCCCCCGTCGCTGAGTGGGAAGGAGGGTGGGATAGCGATTGGCTGGAGGCGGCCACCACGAGTTATGGGGGTTCGGGCCTCGGCAGGCTGTTTGACAGGTTTGGGCTTTTGACAGCCCAGACCTGTCAAACAAGTGCGGGAGGATTGTGCTGAGTGCATGCTCGGCACAATTCTCCCGCACTTTAAACATGATGATCAAAGATAATAGCGCTGCTTAGATTTGCATGTATTATCTTTGATCATCGATACAGAAAAGCCCTGCGCTGTCCCGGCGCTATTTTTAGGGCGCTGTTTGGAACAGCGCAGGGCTTTTGATCATCTGGTCGTTACTGCCTCAGGAGCGAGGAAGTCAATGGGGTGCCTCCAGCCACCGATGCTTGCACTTCCCAAGCATAGTCAGTTCATGCATGAATTGAGCATGCTCAGGGAGTGCTGGAAACGGCAGCTGGAGGCACCCCGCTGACTTCCTCGCTAGGAGGAAGGGGCGGCTTTGGCACTGGATTTCTTCCATGGGCGGGGCTTCGGCATCCCCACCAACAAAGGTATGATACTAATGTGATGGGGGGAGGGAGAAGAAATGTATGGCCCCCATTCCCCCCAGTTGTTTCCCCCAATGCTCCTGTCCCCCTCCAATGCACTGTTGGCTATGTCCCTGCCTTTAATTGCATGATTTCAATTTTGAATCAAAATACAGTCTTAAATTTTTAGTCTGTATAGTCATGATTATATGCGATACCTGGTTGTGGGGTGAACAGCCAAAGCAGAGAAGTTAAAAGAAGTTGAGGAACCTTCTGGAATGGCAGCAAAAAGCAGGTGGGGGCAGGTGTTAAAAGCTAACATCCAGGACAGAATGCACATGACAGGTGCTAGCCAAGCAGAACCATGCTATCATCTACTCCATAGTAATTACTGTGATTTTTCATTATACTTTGCATCACCACTAGCTGCAAAGCTATGTCATATATATGTATAAGTTATGAAACACTGTAAGCTTTTAAAAACATTACAAAATTACCTACCTCTTCGTAAAAATGGCACATGGTCATCAACTACCTGCCCTGCCTGCAGGTTGCTCTGAAAATACTGTATTTCAAAAGGATGATTCTTTAGTAAACCCAAACGATGGAGCTTCCGTTCTACAATTTACAACCAAACCAAAATATTCATAAAAGAGAAATATTTTCTCTTGAGCACAATTATCCATTAAGAAAAATGTGAACTAAAAGGCAAAAACATGTAATCACATTGTTCATTTCATACTATGGAAATACCCCAACATTAAAAGGAGAAAAAATACTGGCTAGGCCCACATTTATACATACTATTATTTTTTTTTCTTCAGTATTTACACACAGCCTAGACCTAAGTGGTTTACTATTTTCTTGTTTCAGGTATTGAAAATGTCCCTAATGGGCTCACAATATAGTATTATATTGTACCTGGGCCAATGGAGGGCTAAGTGACTTGCCCAGAGTCACAAGGAGATGCAGAGGGAATTGAACCTGGCTTCCAAGGATCTCAACCCACTGCTGACCATTAGGCAACATAGCAAGATCTTCCAGCATCACATTTTCATAGATACCCGAGTGTTGCTGCTGCTGTCATGCCTTGATCCAGGTTTAGCACTGCTATGCCATAGATCACCCCACAGCATCAGTACAGTATGATCCTATGTGCCTGAAGGCAAGTTTCCACTCTCCTCCCCTACCTGGTCAGGAAGAGGCTCCCTTTTTTCTACAGTGCTATGTGCCAGAATACAGGTATTTCCCTTACATGGTTATGGACTTCCCCATTGGCCGATTGCCAACATATGCAGTCAGAGCTGGAACTTCCTTATTGGCTGATAGCCAATCTAGGCAGTCAAAGCTAAAGGTATATCCTTTAGTGCAGTGATTCCCAAACCTGGTCCTGGAGGCACCCCAGCCAGTCAGGTTTTCAAGATATCCACAATGAATATTCATGAGAGAGATCTGCATGACTGCCTCCACTGCATGCAAATGTGTCTCATTACTATACTATACTATACTATATTGATACTTCTATACCGTCTTTAATTATGTCTTCAAAGTGGTTTACATTAAGAGAGATGTCATAGACAGACAAGAATAACATTTTGTAGAGAAAAAAATAACACCTTTTAGAATAGATTTCCAAACCTTAGGACCCTGGAAAGAGAAAGAGTGCTCTCAAACTGATTTTAGCTTCAGGTTCTTTACAATAGGTATATCTAAGATTATATTTTTTGAGCTCCTCTAATCCCTAAAGGCGGTAACAATTGGCCTACCATAATCGAATTCTGCTCATATACACTTTTATGAACTAAATATGCAATTTTAAATTTAATTCGTGTATCTATTCTTAACCAATTTAAATTGCTTCAATAAAGGGCTGGCTTCATTAAATTTTCCCAAGCCATATATATCATACGGGCAGCTGTATTCTGCAAAAGTTGTAAGCGGCTCTGCTGCTGTTTGTTAATTCTATTGCACTACGAATTACAGTAGTCAAGTAAAGGAATTAAAATCGCCTGACCAAGAGGGGCATAATCGAACGAAAACGTCTATCTCCATGGGCGTTTATCTCCGAGAACGGGTCCGTGAAGGGGCGGACCGAACCGTATTTTCGCAAAAAATAGACGCCCATGTTTTATTCGACAATTTGTGAGCTGGGCGTTTTTGTTTTTCTGTGATAATGGAAAATGAAAGCGCCCAGCTCAAAAACGAATAAATCCAAGGCATTTGTTCGTGGGATGGGCCAGGATTCGTAGTGCACTGGTCCCCCTCAAATGCCAGGACACCAACTGGGCACCCTAGGGGGCACTTTTACAAAAAAAAAAAAAAGGTAAAAGAGCTCCCACGTGCATAGCACCCTTCCCTTGTGTGTTGAGCCCCCCAAATCCCCCTCAAAACCCACTGCCCACAAGTCTACACTATAGCCCTAAGGGGTGAAGGGGGGCACCTACATGTGGGTACATTGGGTTTGGGCGACTAAGCATTAAGCAGCACAATTGTAACAGGTAGGGGGGGGATGGGCCTGGGTCCACCTGCCTGAAGTCCACTGCACCCCCTAACAACTGCTCCAGGGACCTGCATACTGCTGCCAGGGAGGTGGGTATGACATTTGAGGGTGAAAATAAAAAGTTGTGAAACATCATATTTTGTGGTGGGAGGGGGTTAGTGACCACTGGGGGAGTCAGGGGAGGTCATCCCCGATTCCCTCTGGGGGTAATCTGGTCATTTAGGGCACTTTTTGGGGCCTTATTCGTGAAAAAACAGGGTCCAGGAAAAGTGCCCTAAATTCTAGCTACAAACGCATACTTTTTTCCATTATTGGCGAAAGGCACCCATCTCTGTTCGGGTGATAACCATGCCCCAGTCCCGCCTTCACCACGCCTCCGACACGCCCCTGTCAACTTTGTACGCTTCTGCGATGGAGTGCAGTTAAAAACGTCCAAGTTTGGCTTTCGATTATACCGCGTTATTCGTTTTTGTGAGATAAACATCCATCTCCCGATTTAGGTTCGATTATAAGCAGGCAAGTGTTCTAAAACCAGGTGCGCTCAATGATGATCTTATGATTTGTAGTTTATGTAGGTGAAAAAAGAATTTCCTTACCACACCATTAGTCTGAGGTTTATAGGTAAGATTTGAATCTAGAATTATAACTAGCGCTCTAGAACTGGATTCGGTCTTTAAGGAAATTTCTGAAAAAAGAGTAATTTTTTCCAAATTTGCTTTCTGATATTCACCAAACCATACTAATTGGGGGGGGGGGGGGGGGGGGGGGGGGGGTTGAGTATTAAGTTTTAGAAAATTCGAAAATGCCCAGTTTTCAATCAGTGCTTATATAGTGTTTTATCAGCAATAAAGCCTTGTCTAATGTTTTTTTGTACTGGACAAAGTACAAAGATGCCATCAACACGGGATAAGGAAAAAATGTCTAAAAGAGAAGAACCTTGAGAAACCCCATAGCATGATCCCCAACTGGTGGACGTTCTATCATTCTTCTTAACAGAATATTGTCTTCATTTTAGGAATGAAGAAAACCAGCTGAACACTGTCCCTCCAACACCCTTCTAACTCAATCTGAAAAATAATAGCTCATGGATATCATGAAAACCTGACTGGCTGGGGTGCTTCCAGGATCAGGTTTGGGAACTACTGCTTTAGTGCCTTTGCCTGTTTGGAGTCCATTTTTTTTATCTAGCTGACTTTCTTGTTTCCTTCTCCTTGTTTTCTTAGCTCCTTTTCTGTCTTCCTGATTTTCCAAACAATACACTTTAATGTCTCTTCTTGGGCCTACTGACGTTACATGCAGAGTCATCCAACTTGTGCAGAGCTCCATAGAGAGACAGGAAAGAGTTTGGAGTTTTGCTATATTCCTGATTCCTGACAACTGTGCTCACCCCAATCCTGTATAAAGAGATATATTATTTTCTAGTATGTGAATAAAGCTAAATTGTTTTATTACCTATACTAAATATCCAAGTGTTATCTGTACATATCTTTAGGAAACCAAGTGTAATTGCCTTGGAGGAGCAGTATAGACTACAAGCAGTGAGGAGCTTACAGCGGGCTGTCTCGTGACCCAGACTAGGCAGGCAGGATAGGCTGTGGCTGGGAGCTTGTAGAAGAGGCTGTCTAGCTGGCAGGCCATGGAGACTCTGAATTAGTTATGCACAGAATTCACAACATAGGCGGCTACTGAATTGCTCACATAGTAACATAGTAAATGACGGCAGAAAAAGACCTGCATGGTCCATCCAGTCTGCCCAACAAGACAAACTCATATGTGCTACTTTTTGTGTATACCCTACTTTGATTTGTACCTGTCCTCTTCAGGGCACAGACCGTATAAGTCTGTCCAGCACTATCCTCGCCTCCCACCACCGGCTGGCTCTGCCACCCAATCTCGGCTAAGCTCCTTAGGATCCATTCCTTCTGAATAGGATTCCTTTATGTTTATCCCACATCAGTTGGTTTCTTATGCTCCCCAGCGACAGGTCCACTTGTTCAAATACTACATACAGACCCACCCATCCAACCCCAGACTAGTGCCCTGCCCCACACCAAAACAACCACTACTCCCTTCCCCCCCCTCCCCCCCACAACCTATAATTAGGGTATGCGGGAGTCCATCTAGCCGTCCAGTTGATTAATTTTAAACCACTAACAAAGAAGCCCTACTTACTTTTTAGTTTTCATGAAACTTCATTTGAAGCCACTCAATTGATTTAAAGCTGAATAAATACAATCTGATTGTTTAGCTGACTAAAATCAAAGTAGGAACAGTGTTTGTCACGAAATGCCTAGCTACCCGCCTGGGCCACTTAGAGGGTCTATTCCCAGCACAGCTCAGGTCTGCCTGCACCTGCTGCTCGTGCTCTACACTAGCACCCTCCTCCCACCGACTGGGTCACAACCACCTCTGGGTGAGTCTCCCACTCTTAAATTATTCCCAGTGATTTCTAGGTTACTGGGGCCACACTCCCAGTGGTCCCACAGTTTCTAGAAAGCACTCACAGACCCAACACACAAACCACCAGGATTCTTTATCAGTCCAGACAGGCAGGGTGAACAAATGTGTTTATTCTCAGAACTTGAAAAGTGGACAGAAAATGTGCAATCAGCAAACAGTAACAAGTAACTGAAAAATTGATCAATTATAACACTAACTAAACATTTGTTTACTTTCTACAAAGTACCTGGGGAGATCAGCTGCTCAACAGCTATCAAATATAGCTGTTTTACAGGGCTTCAGCAAAGAGCTTTCTATCTCACTTCTCCTAGGCTAAAACTGAAGCAACAGCCAACAACTGCTGGGCAATTTCAAACTTCAGGCCAATCAGAGCCCAGAACAACAATATTTGAAAAAAGCTGGTTACACCCCTGCAAGGCACTTCCTATTATCTACGTTAACTAAAGAAGGAATCATTCACTTATCTGTAACAGCTTTAAGCATGTTACAGATGTACCACCTTTTAAACAAACTAGAGAAATGCAGTTCAAAATTAATTTAGGAGCCCTTCTACTAAGCCATGTAGGTGTCTACACACACCCACGTCAAACTAGAGTTACCACCCGGTTACCACATGGGCCCCACGGGGGGGGGGGGGCACGGGAGTTGAGGGAGCCCAAGGAGGTTTGATTGAGAACAGGAGACCTGTGAAGATGTGATTCCATGTGCCCTAATGAAAGGTGAGTTTAATTTTACTTCCATTTAATTTCAATTTTGGTGTGTGTCCGCTACGTGCGCCTGAAAAATATTTTTTATTTTCTGATGCATGGCAGCTACGCACGTCAAGTGGAATTTGACGAGCGTAGACCATTACCGCCCGGTTACCAAATGAGACCTTATTGCTAGGTCAATGGCTTGTGGTAAGGTCTCAGACCCAAAACGGACATGCAGCAATTTTCATTTTGCCGCGCATCCATTTTCGGCAAAAAAAATTTTTTTTTTTAAATTTATTTATTTATGAACATTTTAGTATACATAATATTCAATTAAGAATAATAATACACAATTTGTAAGGTATCATAGTGAAATAAAAAAAGAAAAAAAATTAATATTCAACTACCATCGTCCACAAGTGAATAAGAAATACGGCAAAAATTTTAAAAAGGCATTCTTTTTGTAGGTGCGCTAAAAAATAATTCTGCGTGCACCCAAAACACGCGTGTACACTACCACAGGCCATTTTTCAGTGCACCTTAGTAAAAGGATCCCTTAGATTGTTTTATAGGCTTAAAACACACTGTTCTGTCACAGTGTTTTTTTATTTGAATATTTTACTGTTGTAATTGTTTATTGCCTACGTCTGGGTTATACCTGCTGTACATTACCTTGGGTGAATTTCTTCATAAAAGTGGTAAAGAAATGTTAATAAATACATAAATAACTGAGGTGAATTGAATTCTGTGTTTTCAAACATGGGTCATCTTACCAATAGACTGAAGTCTTTTAAACCAGCGAGAAGTCTTTTGAAAGTAGTTGGGAAAGCTTGGATTTTGGGCACCAATTAAATCCAGTAACACAAGCAGATCCTATTAAACAGAAATGTATATTTTTTTATCATTAAATTTGTTTATTGATTTTTAAACATTATAACAAGAATTCACTTGTTATTGAAATACAGCCATTATTCAAAAATACATTAGAAATTTGAACTAATCTAACAATAAGAAATACTAAAGTTAAATCACTTTAATCCTTCAAATAAAATTTTTGCTTCCTTAGACCCCGTTAAAATGGTGGGGGGGGGGGCGGTAGGTATTAGAGAAGTAAACTTAAGTAATAACTAACAAATAACATAGTGGCGTATTATTCCCATATTATATCTTATATTATTTCAGCTGCTTCGAATCAAGAAATGATTTTAAATGTTCTGGTGAATAAAAGGTATACTTAACCTGACCCAATTTAATAATACATTTACATGGAAATGCTAGAAAGAAAGTCCCTCCTATATCAGATGTTTGTGATTTCAATGCCAGAAAGGCCTTCCTCCTATGTTGGGTTGATTTTGTTACATCGGGAAAAATCTGAACCTTAACTCCACCAAAACAAGTTTTTAAAGCATAGTCTCATTATATTATTTAAGTCTTGTTCAAAAATTAATGAAACAATCAAAGTGGATCTTTCAGAATTTTCATCCAATGTCTGTTCTAAAATTGCTGAAATATTTTTTAAATCCAAACTGGCATCTCGAGGACCTTGTCTTTCCCCCACCTCACCTTTGGGCTTAGGAATATAAAATAACTTATTTATTGGCCGAATTGCATCAAGTGGTATCTTCAACACTTCATGTAAGTATCTTTTAAACATATCGTGCGGGTTAACCCCAGGGAAGCTAGGGAAGTTCAACAATCGTAAGTTCAATCTTCGATTGAAATTTTCAATCTGCTCAACTCTTTTCCGAATATCAATATTATCTTTAACTACAAATGTTTTAAATTCTTAAAAAGAGTCTACATTCTTTTGAATACTTTGAATTTTTTCAGCAATTTCTTCGTTAATTAAGTCCACTTTAACATTTAATTCTTGAAATTTGGTGTTAAAGGCTCTGACCTCTCCTGATGTCTGCTGCAGGGTATTATCCATTTCATTCAATTTCTTCCAAATCATTTTGAGATTAATCCCCGACTCTATCTTAGAGACTTCTGCCTCTGCTCCAGGCGTCTTCCGCGGTGCTACCTGTCCCTCACTGGAAGCAGCAGTCAAAACACTTCCGGTAGACTGATGCTGTCCATCCAGGTACGCCGCTGACGCCGGGCACCCGGTTCAGCGTTGATGGAGGTGAAAGGGAGACTTCCTCTCCCAGCAGGGTCTCCGCTTCTCTCGGCTGTCCCGCAATGGGATCCGCTCCTCCACTAGCGTGGGAAATTGGCGCAAAGAAGCGCTCAAGCCCTGAGTGAAGCGGCGAGGACGTCGAGGTAGGTGGGGGAACTAACCTCGTCGTCCCCTTTCTTTTAATATGCAGCATTTTGAAGATAGGAAATACAAAGCTTCAAACGAGACCTCGGAGCTGCCTCTCAGCGCAACCTACTACGCCGCCATCTTAGTTCCGCCCCCCAAGCTCAAAAAGAAATGTATATTTTTAAATTATCCTTATAAACATGCTTTTTCTTCCAATATACAGCAGAGACGTAGCCACACTTGCTCACTTCTTTTCTTACCCGACCGCCTGCCTGACTCGCTGCCTCCCTAAGGCTCCTTCCCCAGCAGTTCTGAGCACTGGGGAAAAAAAAGAGCTGCCTGTATAGAACCACATACTGCAACACTCACTCACATACTCATAGCCAGGCTCTAATCTGCCAGAACCTCCCCCTGTGACACACTTCCTGTTGTCATTCCGGCAGAGCCTGGCTGTGACTGTGAGTCTGTGAGTGAGTGTTGCAGCATGCGGCTCTTACCGGCAGCTCTTTTTTTCAGTGCTCAGAAACAATGGGGACGGAGCCTTAGGGATGTGGCGAGTCAGGCAGGCAGCCGGGTAAGAAAAGAAGTGAGCAAGGGGTGGGCGCCGGCAGGAAGAGGAAGATACAATTTTTTTTTCTTTCAGTGCTCAGAACCGCTGCAAAAGGAACTGTTGCTTTGAACCGGGGGGGGGGGGGGGGGGGGGGGGGGGCACGAGAGTTGAGGGAGCCCAAGGAGGTTTGATTGAGAACAGGAGACCTGTGAAGATGTGATTCCATGTGCCCTAATGAAAGGTGAGTTTAATTTTACTTCCATTTAATTTCAATATAGTCCATCTTACTTTATAACACCAGGCTTCCAAAGGCACATTACAACAGCTGTTAAGATGAACTCATCAGGAAAAAGGATATCCTCACTGAATTTGGCCATCTGTATTGTATAGAACAGTGTACAAAAATTACCACAAAAGTTTATAACTGTCCGGCAGCCGCCCAAAATATGTTTATTCAGCAGGAAGAAGGTCTTCAGCTGGCAGGGCTTGGGGATCCCCACCAGCACAGGTACTTCATTTACTTTGGCGGGGGAGGGTGGGGGGGTGGAAATTAAGTTAGGGTTTTGTTTTAGTTGAAGGGGTCCAGGGGTTCCAAGATTTACCCAAACCCAGGTGGAAATTAAATTAGGGTTTTGTTTTAACTGGAGGGGGGTGGAAACCAAATTAGGGTTTTGTTTTAGTTGGTGGAGATAAAGTTTTTGGCCCACCCACTGTGTTCTTAGGCCCGCCCAAAATTGGCTGTCTGGCTACACCAGTGATATACAGTTACTGCATTTGGAGGGAGCAATTATAAAACCAGCTCATTCAATATGAGGTCCATTGCTATCTTGTAACATATTCACGGCATATATAGAAAAACTTTAGTTGATTTTTGGGTCATTTTTAGATTTTTTAAAAATTTTCAGACATTTTTGTTGTTTCAAACTTTTTTATTACTACAAATTTTTTTAATGTACATTAAAACTTTTGAATGTCCTTTAATAGAATTTATGTGTGTTAATTTTTAAGTTAATGAGTATTAAATAGGTTTTTAAAATATCTTTATAGAAATGACTCTTCTTCCAAACATACATTAGGTCTTAGCTTCTAATTTTCTTTCCTTGAGTTACTCCATAACAGTCCAGATGCTTGGTTTTGTGCCATCCTACCAGCAGGTGGCGATTTAGAAACTAATGAGTTATGTTATAGATTAAGAACATAAGAACAGAACATAAAAGTAGCCATATTGGGTCAGACCAATGGTCCATCTAGCCCAGTATCCTGCTTCCAACAGTGGCCAATCCAGGTCACAAGTACCTGGTAGAAACCCAAATAGCAGCAACATTCCATGCTACCATTCCTAGGGCAAGCAGTGGCTTCCCCATGTCCATCTCAATAACAGACTATGGACTTTTCCTCCAGGAACTGGACAAAACCTTTTTTAAATCCAGGTATGCTAACCGCTGTTACCACATCCTCTGGCAACAAATTCCAGAGCTTAACTATTTATTGAGTGAAAAAATAGTTTCTCCTATTTGTTTTAAAAGTATTTCCATGTAGCTTTGTTGAGGAAAAAATCGATTCACCGTTACCCGTTCTACACCACTCAGGATTTTGTAGACCTCAATCATAATTTCTCAGCCATCTCTTTCCAAGCTGAAGAGCTCTAACCTCTTTAGCCTTTCCTCAGATAAGAGGAGTTCCATCCCCTTTACCATTTTGGCTGCTCTTCTTTGAACCTTTTTCTAATTCGGCTATATCTTTTTATGAAATACAGCAGCCAGAATTGAATGCAATAGTCAAGGTGAGGTTGTAACATGGAGCGATACAGAGGCATTATAATATTCCTGGTCTTATTTACCATCCATTTCCGAATAATTCCTAGCAACCTGTTTGGTTTTTTTGTGTCATACACTGGGCAGAAGATTTTCGCATATGACCTACAATAGTAACATATAGAGGCATATTTTCAAAGCACTTTGGGAGGCTAAGTTCCATAGGTTTCTATGGAACTTTGGGAGGCTAAGTGCTTTGAAAATGAGCTTGATTGTAACATAGTAGATGACGGCAGAAAAAGACCTGCATGGTCCATCCAGTCTGCCCAACAAGATAAACTCATATGTCCTAGTTTTTGTGTATACCTTACCTTGATTTGTACCTGTCTTTTTCAGAGCACAGACCGTATAGGTCCGCCAAGTACTATCCCCGCCTCCCAACCACCAGCCCCGCCTCCCACCACCGGCTCTGGCACAGACCATATAAGTCTGCCCAGCACTAGCCCCGCCTCCCAACCACCGGCTCTGCCACCCATTCTAGGCTAAGCTCCTGAGGATCCCTTCCTTCTGAACAGGATTCCTTTATGTTTATCCCACGCATGTTTGAATTCCGTTACCGTTTTCATCTTCACCACCTCCCGCGGGAGGGCATTCCAAGCATCCACCACCCTCTCCGTGAAAAAATACTCCCTGACATTTTTCTTGAGTCTGCCCCCTTTCAATCTCATTTCATGCCCTCTCGTTCTACCGCCTTCCCATCCCCAGAAAAGGTTCGTTTGCGGATTAATACCTACAATGATACCTAGATCATTTTCTTAGGTTCCACCTTGGGAGTCAGCACCCAACATTGGGTAACTATGATTCAGATTATTCTTCACAGTATGTTTCACTTTGCATTTGTCCACATTAAATTTCATCTGCCATTTGGATGCCCAGTCTTCCAGTTTTCTAAGGTCTTCCTGCAATTTTTCATAGTCCACATATGTTTTAACAACTCTGAATAGTTTTGTGTTATCTGCAAATTTAATCACCTCACTTGTTGTCCCGGTTTCCAGATCATATATAAATATGTTAAATAGCACCAGTCCCCGTACAGTTCCCTGTGGCACGCCACTATTTACTCTCCTCCATTGAGAAAAATGGCCATTTAACCCTACCCTTTGTTTTCCATCCAATAACCAATTCCTAATCCACAGCAGAACATTGCCTCCTAACCCCTGATTTCACACACACACACTACAACAAAAAAATCTTCCATTTAGCTGATGGAACCTAATACCTTCCTTCTTATCCCACCAGACCAGTCCAGAAGTTTGGGACATACAGCAATGTTATATAGGGTGGGGACCTTGCGATTCCCATCTGCAAAACCTTGGCCCCAAAGACCATATCATCTCTTGCCTGCAAATACAGTCCTTTATGGCAGACAAAGGAACGCATATAAGTCCAAGTTGCAGCTTTACAAATTTCATGGGATGGAATTAAAGAGTTTTCTGCCCAAGAGTGAGCTTTTAAAGCTCAAAGAGATTAAAGCTTTTTGGCTTTTTCAGCTAGCATTTACCAACACGTAAACCTGGGATGCAGTCGATTAGACCATTAGATGATCAAGGGGTAAAAGGAACATTCAGGAAGGACAACACCTTAGCAGATAGATGAAATTAATTATTTGTTTCAGTCTTTCCTGAGGATGATGTTAGGGAAAATGCAACAATGACGAGTTGGAGGAACAAACAAATAACTGAAATGTGGAAGATGTAATAGGACAATTTTGACAAACTGTGAAGCAGCCACTCCCCTAGGCTGGTTCATATATGGCCCGGAGTTCTGAAATAATTCAAAAATAAAATTGTAAACCTATTATCTGTAATCTATCACTAAAATCATCTATGTTACACAAAGATTGGAGATGGCCAATATAAAGTTAATTTATGTTTCAACTGTTTTTATTGTTGAATCAACAAATAACAACCAATAAAGCAAATTACAATTTTGAAAAACAAATCCAAGCATCAGAAATTAACAAGCTACATTTTTCATCATCAACAATTCTTTAATGTTCCTTCCTCCCCCTTTCCAAAATATAAAGTTAATTTAGAAAAAAAGGCTCCAAATGTGATCTGGGAAACTGCAGACCAATAAGCTTGATGTCAATGACATGTGGAATAGTACAAAGTACGCATTCTTGTTTCAAGTTTATTAAAGGCTTATACCCCACCGATCAAAAAATGTCTGAGCAGCTTACAATATAAGAGGGGAAAAAAGAGTAAAGAGGAAAACAGAGATGACAACAGAGCAATATAAAAAGAAAAGCAAACAGGGCAACACAAGAGGGGCATCGTGTCTTCCAGGGTACCATCACCCCCATTCTAAAGATCAAAATTACTGAACACATAGATAAACATGGTTTAATAGGGCAGAGCCTCACGGATTTCACCAAGGGAAGTCTTGCCTTACCAATCTGTTACATGTTGGATAAGGGTTAGCCTAATATGGTATTTAGATATGCATATCTCATGTTTTTGTACTCCGCCTAGCACTGAGGATGAGTGGACTAGAAGTATTAAATAAGTATACATTTTCAGAAAGCATTTGAGAAATTTCCTTAAGAGACTCTTAAGAAAATTAAAAACAAAAATAAGGGATAGGAAGTAATGTGTTATTGTAGTTTGAGAACTGGCTAAAAGATAGGAAACAGAGCAGGACTACAATGGTCAATTTTCTCAGTGGAGGATGAGGAACAGTGGAGTGCCTCAGGGATCTTTACTGGGATTGGTGCTTTTCAACATAAATGGTCTGGAAATGGGAAAAACAAGTGAAATGATCAAACATGTAGGCAACACAAAATTCTTGAAAATTGGAAAATCACAAGGGGATTGTGAGAAATTCCAAAACTGTGAGACTGGGCATCCAGATGGCAGATGAAATTTGAAAAGGGGAATGTGATGCACCCAAACTACAGCTACATAATGCTAAGTTCCACATTAGGATTCACCATCCACAAAAAGGATCATTCTGGACAATACATTCAAATCTTTGGTTCTGTGTAGCTGAAGTAAAAAAAAAAAAAATCAAAGAAAATATTAGGAATTACTAAAATGGAGAATGTCATAATGCATCTGTAGCACTCCATGATGTTACCATGAGTACTGTGTACAATTCTGGTTGCTGCACAACAAAAATGGATTATAGCAGAACTAGAAAATCTACAGAGAAAGGTGACCAAAATGATGATGGCTCCCCTATAATGAAAGGCTAAAAAGGTTAGGGCTCTGATTTGGAGAAGAGAGGGCTGAGAGGAGATATTATATATCACTGTCAGCTACTGAGCAAGTTGTAAATAGGAACAACAAACATAATTTGAAATGTCAATATTCAAATGCCAGAAGCCTAAGAAATACGATGGGAGTTAGAACATATTGCACTGAATGAAAAGATAGATATAATAGGCATCTCTGAGACCTGGTGTAAGGAGGATAACTAGTGGGGGTCACTGTCATACCAGGGTACAAATTATATCACAGTGATAGAGTGGATCAAATTGGTGGAGGGTAGCATTATTTGTTAAGTAGGGCTTTGAATCAAATAGACTAAATATTCTGCAGGACACAAAACCCATCTTGAAATCCCTATAGATAGAAATTCCATATGTAAAGGGGAAAAGGATAGTGATAGAAGTGTACTACTGTCCACGATGAACAGACATGTAGCAATGTTATCAGAAATTAGGGAGGCTAACAAACTGGGCAACACGATAATAATGGATGATTTCAATTACCCCGATATTGACTGGGTAAATGTAACATCGGGGCATGCTAGGGAGGTAAAATTCCTTGACGAAATCAAGGATTGCTTTATGGAGCAGCTGGTACAGGAACCGACAAGAGAAGGAAAAATTCTAGACCTAGTCCTTAGTGGAGCGCATGATCTGGTGCGGGAGGTAATGGTGATGGGGCCGCTTGATAACAGTGATCATAATATGATCAGATTTGATATTAGCTTTGGAGTAAGTATATACAGGATATCCAATACGTTAGCAATTAACTTTCAAAAAGGAAACTATGATAAAATGAGAAGAAGAGTGGAAAAAGAAACTTATAGGAGCGGCTGTGAGGGATGCTGTTCAAAAATACCATCTTGGAAACCCAGGCCAAATATATTCCATGTATTAAAAAAGGAGGGAGGAAGCCCAAATGACAGCCGGCGTGGTTAAAAAGTGAGGTGAAGGAAGCTATTACAGCTAAAAGAAAATCCTTCAGAAAATGGAAGAAGGAACCGACTGACAATAACAAAAAACAGCATAAGGAATGTCAAGTCAAATGCAAAGTGCTGATAAGGAAGGCAAAGAGAGACTTTGAAAAAAAGATTGCGTTGGAGGCAAAAACACATAGTAAGAATATTTTTAGGTATATTAAAAGCAAGAAGCCGGCAAAAGAATCGGTTGGACCGCTAGATGACCAAGGGGTAAAAGGGGCACTCAGGGAAGACAAAGCCATAGCACAGAGATTAAATTAAATCTTTGCTTCGGTCTTCACCGAAACAGTCCAACATGACAAATGTTTTGCATAAACTGTTTCAAGGACGTACCCCCATTACTCATCAACTCCGACTGGTGGTATGTCCTTGAAACAACTAATGAGAAACATGTGCCTTGTTGGACTGTTTTGCCCCTGAGCCAACAAAAGCTAAGTTTTCAATTAAACCTATTAATGAAGTTTTGAACTAAAGTTTAAGAAGATATTATATGGGAAATGGTTATAACATATTGAATATAAAAAGACTGATGATGAGTGCTGTGCTTGATTCTTGAAACTATAAAAATTTTGTTAGTTTTGACTTGCACAACTGAGGTCTGCTAAAATCACTAAAAAAATCTTTTTTATGACATTACATCTTTGGACTCTAGTGCATGTTTGGATGCTATATAGTTTTTCTAGAGTTGGAGTTAATACGTTGCCATATTTATTGAAGTAAATTATAGGCTGCACGATATGAATGGTGGAAGGATGTTTGTTTTCACATTTGTAAACACAGGTATATTTAGACGTTGACATCTGTAGCTCATGCAGCACTGAGGAGTGTGCTATCAGAACTAATGCATTATTATTAAAATTATGTTTGATTGTTCTATGGCTTTATTATTTTGCAGTAAGTCTCCTGTCTGGATTATTGTAAATATTTGGTGTACACAGGTCTATGGCCCAAATTAAGCGGTTTTAGATGCTTTAAACTTCCGCAGCATATTTCCTATGTAGAGCGTGTTGATATGATCATGTCACCCCCACTGTGTTTCACATTACATTGGCTTCCAGTTTCCTCCTGTTTCCGGTTCAAAATTCTATGTCGTACTCATAAAGCTTACTTTCGGAATGTTCCTCCTTATCTCTCTTCATTAACGATTCCATATATCCCTTCTCGCTGTCTTAGGTCTATGGATTCTCATCAACTAGTGTTGCCGGGCCCTAGGCACACCAGAATTAGATCTACACACACAGTTCTGCTTATGTTTTAGCCCCGCACCTTAGGAATGATCTCACTGTGAGTATTTGCAGTGAGGAGTCCATCACCAAGTTTAAACATCTTTTGAAGACTCACCTTTTCAATCTGGCTTTCGGCAGCCGAGATGATGGGGACATGGTGTCTTGCTGAATGTAGTTATCTGTGGTTAATTGTGCTGTTTCTCTAACTTTCTGTGATTAATGTATGAATTGCTCTTTCCTATCATACAGTGGTGGAAATAAGTATTTGATCCCTTGCTGATTTTGTAAGTTTGCCCACTGACAAAGACATGAGCAGCCCATAATTGAAGGGTAGGTTATTGGTAACAGTGAGAGATAGCACATCACAAATTAAATCCGGAAAATCACATTGTGGAAAGTATATGAATTTATTTGCATTCTGCAGAGGGAAATAAGTATTTGATCCCCCACCAACCAGTAAGAGATCTGGCCCCTACAGACCAGGTAGATGCTCCAAATCAACTCGTTACCTGCATGACAGACAGCTGTCGGCAATGGTCACCTGTATGAAAGACACCTGTCCACAGACTCAGTGAATCAGTCAGACTCTAACCTCTACAAAATGGCCAAGAGCAAGGAGCTGTCTAAGGATGTCAGGGACAAGATCATACACCTGCACAAGGCTGGAATGGGCTACAAAACCATCAGTAAGACGCTGGGCGAGAAGGAGACAACTGTTGGTGCCATAGTAAGAAAATGGAAGAAGTACAAAATGACTGTCAATCGACAAAGATCTGGGGCTCCACGCAAAATCTCACCTCGTGGGGTATCCTTGATCATGAGGAAGGTTAGAAATCAGCCTACAACTACAAGGGGGGAACTTGTCAATGATCTCAAGGCAGCTGGGACCACTGTCACCACGAAAACCATTGGTAACACATTACGACATAACGGATTGCAATCCTGCAGTGCCCGCAAGGTCCCCCTGCTCCGGAAGGCACATGTGACGGCCCGTCTGAAGTTTGCCAGTGAACACCTGGATGATGCCGAGAGTGATTGGGAGAAGGTGCTGTGGTCAGATGAGACAAAAATTGAGCTCTTTGGCATGAACTCAACTCGCCGTGTTTGGAGGAAGAGAAATGCTGCCTATGACCCAAAGAACACCGTCCCCACTGTCAAGCATGGAGGTGGAAATGTTATGTTTTGGGGGTGTTTCTCTGCTAAGGGCACAGGACTACTTCACCGCATCAATGGGAGAATGGATGGGGCCATGTACCGTACAATTCTGAGTGACAACCTCCTTCCCTCCGCCAGGGCCTTAAAAATGGGTCGTGGCTGGGTCTTCCAGCACGACAATGACCCAAAACATACAGCCAAGGCAACAAAGGAGTGGCTCAGGAAGAAGCACATTAGGGTCATGGAGTG
Organism: Microcaecilia unicolor; assembly: GCF_901765095.1. NCBI lineage: Eukaryota > Metazoa > Chordata > Amphibia > Gymnophiona > Siphonopidae > Microcaecilia > Microcaecilia unicolor. Next base: position 266,601,085 of record NC_044033.1, on the reverse strand, counting down.
GCCTAGCCAGTCACCAGACCTTAATCCCATTGAAAACTTATGGAGGGAGCTGAAGCTGCGAGTTGCCAAGCGACAGCCCAGAACTCTTAATGATTTAGAGATGATCTGCAAAGAGGAGTGGACCAAAATTCCTCCTGACATGTGTGCAAACCTCATCATCAACTACAGAAGACGTCTGACCGCTGTGCTTGCCAACAAGGGTTTTGCCACCAAGTATTAGGTCTTGTTTGCCAGAGGGATTAAATACTTATTTCCCTCTGCAGAATGCAAATAAATTCATATACTTTCCACAATGTGATTTTCCGGATTTAATTTGTGATGTGCTATCTCTCACTGTTACCAATAACCTACCCTTCAATTATGGGCTGCTCATGTCTTTGTCAGTGGGCAAACTTACAAAATCAGCAAGGGATCAAATACTTATTTCCACCACTGTATACTGGATTTCATTTCAGAATTGTCTGTTATTATTACTGATTTTAAGATTGTACGTTGCGTTGATCTTTTCCCCAGAAAAGGCAGTATATTAAGTGCTTAATAAACATAAACATACGTTATTCGGTAAAAAAGATATTACTTACACCTTGTTTGTTGGCCTTTATCTCTACTTATTTAACTTCATTCAAACCTGGAATTAAAAATCTGCATAGCACTGTCTTTTACTCTTCAGGGACTATAGACTTGGTGCTTTGCTTAAAGCAGCCTTTCATAGACTAATTATAGACTGTTGTAATGGCTCCACATGCACAAAGGATTTATTACAACCGGCCTCCTTAAACTGGCCTTAAATCTAAAATGGAATTAATAAATCTCTCTGGTGTCCCTTTTTAATAATAGAAAAACATGTCTTGTCCTTACAATGCCTTGTAGCTGGTTTGTATTAGTTGCACCAGGTGGGTGTGCGGTAGTTGCCATCTTTTGGGCCAAATGCCGAGACCCATAAAGGGAGTCATATGCAGACCACTGATGCAAGGCTTCTTCACCATCGAAGAAAATAAGCTGCAGAGACAGGTCTGGCCTGGAAGCTGAGTTGTTCTATTGAGAAAAGGGCAGAAAAAAAAATCAGTAACTTTATTACACTGACAAACTCCCAATCTTTTCCCTGAAAATCCATAATGGTACAGTCTCAATAGCAGCACAATTTTGATGTCTGAACACATAGCTCTGCATGATACTAAAGAGATCGTTTCCTGGATAAGCTGAATGTCTAACAGCTCTCTTTCTATCTGGGACTCTGAGTCAATATTCAAACTGATTTAACTGGCCAGAAACAGCTCCGGGACAGTTAAATCGCCTGTTCAGGGATAACCACTAATCTTCAGCGGCACTTAACTGGTTAATAGTGCTGTTGAAAATAACTGGTTAGCACTGAACTGAAAACCAGCTATTTATTCTGGGGGCTTTCCAGGGACAGAGTGAGCACTTGGCTGGTTAAGTGCTGATATTCAGCACTTAACCGGCCAGATTAACTGCGTAAATAGGACCGCATAAAAATCAGTTCTATCTTTATGCGTTAACTCAAAGCCAATTAAGTGCTAAATATCACACTTAAGCAGCTAGGTGTTAGCCGGCTTCAGAAACCCTGGACATGGCCTGGCATTGAATTTCAAGGTTTAACACCGACTGCCACTGGTTGAATATCGGGTCGTCTCTTTTCCCTAGCACTTTTACTGGGTTCCTGAAGTTTCCAACTGTTCTCTTGGGCTTTCAGTTCAATTGGAATGGGCGTCTCTATTAAGATACTTTTGAAATTATACAGGAATATTTCCTCTCATTTTACACCCCCTCCCACTGAGCCCAGACGTTGTAGTGACCAGTGGTATTGACCAGACATGCCATTTTGGATGGGCTTGAGCCCAAAATGGATAGGAACACAATTTTCTCCTGCTCTCACACTTCTCCCCCTCCTCATGACCCCCAAGTCAATTAATACCTGAGCTGGCAGGAATCCTCAAGCTCAGCCAGCTGAAAAGGTCCTTGACTCCCATACTGTCACCAGCTGGTGGCACGGTCTATGGGCCACCGCCACAATGCTGGCCCTCCCCCCCCCCCCCCCCCCTGCACATGCTCAGTTTTTGCACATGCATGAACACCGAGCGTGTGTGCAGGGGTTGGGCCATCGTGGCAGCGGCCTATAGACAGAGCCACCGACTGAAGAGTATATGGGAATGTTCTGGTCACCGGTGGAGAACATCTTCAGCTTGCGAGGCTTGAGAATCCCTGTCAGCCTTAACAAGGGTCAAATAAATATATAGGAGTATCGAAACAGTGTAAATGGCACTCTACACTACAGAATACATTTCTGCTTAAATTTTTTATTTATTATATTCTTATTATGATGCAAAGAAGCATCATATGGTAGTAATAGTAATATAGGCTACTGGATCTCTTACAGCCCACAGCTATTCCAAATCCATAGCATTTTCAGTCATACTAATCATCTGCTTCTAACGCTTCTGTGATTTCCTGTTTTCCATAATTTATTATAAAAGTTTGTTAAAAAGAAAATTCTTCTCTCTCCATGTCCACCATCTTTTCCTCTGCACCCTGTCCTCTCTAGCACCTTCTACTGTCCAGCATTTCCCCTCACCCAAGGGCAGGCATCTTTCCCACTCTTCCCTCTGCCTTCCCCCCCTCAGCATCTCTCTGTCTCTCTCTCCCCCTTCCCTCCGTTACTCCAGCCTCTCTCCCACTCTCTTTGTCACTATCCAATCTTTCATCTTTGTTTCTCTGCCCACCCTGTTCTGCTCTGCTGATGGGCAACATTTTTCTCCTCTCTCAACCACTAAATTCAGGTATCTTCCACCTACACCCCCCCCCCCCCAGAACCAGCATATTCCACCTTGCCCCTCCCCTTTCAGTGCCAGCAGCATCAGCGATCTAGGCAGGCTGCTCCCTGAAGCTTTTTCCTGCAGCTCCCTCCTAAGCGGGGACAGGAAATTGCGTCAGAGGAGGTGAGAGCTGCACAAAGAAAGCTTCTGGGATCGGCCTGCCTTGATCACTGACACTGCTAACTGAATGAGAAGACTGGAAGAGCATTGGGGGAGGAGGAACGGAATAAAAACAGTTGGCAGACCTTGGGGTGGGGGGGAGGACACGGATGAAAGATGCCGATTCGGGTGGGGGGGCGTGTGGCACAGGTGGAAGTTGCAATATTATATCTTTGTAGAGGGGATCCTCATGGGATCCCCATGGCACCCCCGAAGCACACTGGTTGAAAAAACGCTGGGCTAGACAAACCCTGACATCATGCTCCTTCCCAGGCTGTGCAAGTAGTAAAACACACTTAGCAGGTTTTCACTTCTGGTGTATCTGCGACATGTCTCACTGGTAGAGAACCACTGAACTATATGGATAGCAGCAGTGGCAGTCAAATTGCCAATATGTATATTCAAGGTCACCGACTACATGCGTAGTGGCACTGAATATATGTAATAGTTTTAACAAGAGCATTTCAATTAAGCTGTTCATCGCCACTGCTGAAAAATACCCCCCAATTTTATAAGCTAAGAGAACAAAAGTAAATATATAAGAGGTAAACTCATCAAACAACCAAACATTAACAAAATAAGTTCGCATACATTAGGGATCATAACACTCAAGCTGTAAAAAAATGTATTAACAAAAGAAACCTCAAAGCACTCAAAGATGTAAATAAAGTAAAAACACCATATTTAGTCAAGACCCAATCTTATCATAGGTTTCAATTACAATAGGCGAAAAAAGGAACAGCAGAAAAAACTCCAAAGTTATAAAAAAAAAATATTGGGAAAAAAACAACTGTTAAAAAAACCCCTTAGGGCCCTGTTTACTAAGGTGCGCTAGCGTTTTTAGCGTACGCTAAAATTAGAGCACGCTAATGCTAGAGACAACCATAGGAATATAAGGGTGTCTCTAGCATTAGCGCACCATAATTTTTTAGCATGCGCTAAAAATGCTAGTGCGCTTACAGCATGGCTTAGTAAACAGGGCACTAAGGGTACAAAATTAAACAGCAAAATTGAAACTCCAATCCACAATGTAGAATTTACCAATGTTCCCCAATCAAAATAATCTATGCACAAAAAAAATCAAGCAAAATAACCGTGCCACTTATCAACTCATAGAGGCACTGCAGGACCCAAATTCAATCATTGTCCCGGATATATTGAAGACTCCGTCCACAGGAAAAAAACTCCCAATTTAAACTTGATATCAAGTCCAGTGACCAACAGCAAAGTCCTCTTTCTTCCATCTATTGTGCATCCAAAATTGAATAAAATTTGAGACTTCTCCAGAAGCCAACGTAAAGAGAAAAAGATGTGGCCCTGTCCGTTTTCAAACCCCCAATATCATCTTCACGGCAGTGTTTGTAAACCCTGAATCTGCAAATATATTTAACCGGCAACCCTAATAGCAATGTTAGAGTAAACCAAGTACAGAATCAGTGAATTGAACAATTATTTGTAGCATTTATACCCCGCTCTTTCCCGCTGTTAGCAGGTTCAGTGCGGCTTACAAAGTATAGTACAGAGTTACAATGCAGGTTTAGTGTGGTTTACAAAGTGTGGTACAGAGTTACAATGTCTGATACAAAGTATCACAGAAATAACATAATTGCATAGAGTAGGACAAGAGGAAGAGATGTGGGGGAGGGTTTAATGTAAGCATAATGCTAGTGGTGTGGATTAGGTTCATGAATTAAGTTGGGTCATTTGGCTAGGCTTGTTTGAAGAGGTAGGTTTTCAGCAGCTTGCGGGAGGGTAGGTGTTCTTTGGTTGTTCAGATGTGTCTGGGTATGGCATTCCAGAGTTGGCTGCCTATAACGGAGAAGTTGGATGCGTAGTAGGTTTTGTATTTGAGACCTTTGCAATTGGGAAGGTGAAGATTGAGAAATGTTCGAGAAGATTTGGTCCCGTTTCTGGCTGGAAGATCGATCAAACTGTTCATGTAGCTTGGAGCTACTCCAAGGAGGATCTTGTGGATCAATGTATGGACTTTGAAATTAGGAAATCCAATACGTTAGAATTTAACTTTCAAAAAGGAAACTATGATAAAATGAGAACGGTAAAAAAAAAACCAAATAAACAAACAAACAAAAAAAACCTTAAGAGTATCTGGAAAGGTAAAAAGAGTACATCATGCGTGAATGCTGTTAAAAAATACCATCCTGGAAGCTCAGACTAGGTATATTCCATGTATTAAAAAAGGAAGAAGGAAGGCCAAATGACAGCCGGCATGGTTAAAATATGAGATGAATGAAGCCATGAAGAGCTAAAAGAAAATCCTTCAGAAAACAGAAGGAGGATCCAACTGAAAATAATAGGAAACAGCATAAGGAATGGCAAGTCAAATGCAAAGCATTGATGAGGAAGGCAAAGAGAGACCTTGAAAAGAAGATTGTGTTGGAGGCAAAAAAACACATGGTAAAAACATTTTTAGGTATATTAGAAGTAAGAAGCCGGCAAAAGAATCAGTTGGACAACTAGATGACCAAGGGATAAAAGCGGCACTCAGGGAAGACAAGGTCATAGCGGAGAGATTAAATGAATTCTTTGCTTTGGTCTTCACCAAGGAAGATGGAGGAGAGATACTGCCAGAAATGGTATTCAATGCTGATGAGACAAAGAAACTGAAACAAATATCTGAAAACCTGGAAAATGTAATGGGGCAATTTAACAAATTGAAGAGTAGCAAACTGCCTAGACCGGATGGTATACAGTCCAGAGTACTGATAGCATTAAAAAATGAACCTGCAGAACTTATCTTTAAAATCAAGCATGGTAAAGGAAGATTGGAGGGTGGCCATTGTAACGCCAATTTTTTAAAAGGGTTCAAGCAGTGATCAAGGAAATTATAAAGCGGTGTGCCTGACATCAGTGCCAGGCAAAACTGTACAGAATATTATAAAGAACAAAATTACAGAGAATACACATAAGCATGGATAAATGAGACAAAGCCAACATCAATTTAGTCAAGAGAAATCTTGCCTCACCAATCTATTACATTTCTTTGAAGGGGTGAATATACACGAGGATAAAGGTTAGTCAGTTGTATCTGGATTTTCAAAAGGCATTTAAGCAAGTGCAAAGTGATGCATGTGGGAAAGAGGAACCCGAACTATAGTTACGTGATGCAAGTTTCCACTTTAGGAGTTATTGACTAGGACAGGGATCTAGGTGTCATCGTTGATATGTTGAAACCCTCTGCTCAGTGTGCGACGGTGGCTAAGAAGGCAAATAGAATGTTAGGTATTATTAGGAAAGGAATGGAAAACAAAAATGAGGACATTATAATGCCTTAGTATCACTCCATTGTGCAACCTCACCTCGAATACTGTGTGCAATTCTGGTCACCACATCTCAAAAAAGATATAGTGGAATTAGAAAAGGTACAGAAAAGGGAAACGAAAATGATAAAGGGGACAGGACAACTTCTCTATGAGGAAAAGCTAAAGCGGCTAGGGCTCTTCAGCTTGGAGAACAGATGGCTGAGGGGAGATATGATAGTGGTCTATAAAATAATGAGTGGAGTGGAACAGGTAAATGTGAATCACTTGTTTACTCTTTCCAAAAGGCAGTTAGCTTAGAAGGGTTTAAAAAAAAAGGTTTGGCTAGCTTCCTAAAATAAAAGTCCATAAGCCATTATTAAGATGGACTTGGGGGAATATCCACTGCTTATTTCTAAGATAAGCAGCATAAAATGTACTGTTTTGGGATCTTGCCAGGTACTTGTAACCTGGATAGGCCACTGTTGTAAGGATGCTGGGCTTGATGGATCTTCGGTCTTGTCCCAGTACGGCAACACTTATGTACTTATGACCTCCTCAACCTTCTCTCCAAAAAGGAGATGATCAGTCTCAGACGTTCCACCTCTAACGTTTAATCTGGCATAGTACCCTTGAAGCCCTTAATACTTCTCACCAGCATCCCTACATAAGTTTCCATAGTCAATCCAGAGTCCAGTAGAGGTCCCCGTCAACAATGGATTCAGAGATGGAGAGGCTTTGTTATCCCTACCTAAAAGATATTGATCTTTTGTGGATTTAGCTTTAATCCATTTTTCTGAGTCTACAAACATTTTTATCAAAAAAAACTCTGACATGCTGGTATACATTTCTAACAGTGAGTGTTTACAAGGAAAATCAGAAGAATGTTATCTGCTTAAATGTAATACACAACTCCCAAGGTCCTCAACAGGCCACCTGAAGAACTGAGATAGAAATTGAAAAAGATTGGGAAAAGTGGAGATTCCTGAGGGACTCCTTGAGCCATCAACCAGGAAGATGAATACATCAAACAGTGACTTACTTACAAAACTTTAGGATTTGAGTTTGACTGAGTCTGAGCCCAAGCGTACTTATCAGAAGAGTGCATATCCCTCAACAACTTTGGCTGGCTTCTGAGATATCTTTGCATGACATATGCTTAAAGTTGTGAAGCTCAAACAAAATTCCTGTGATAGATTCAACCAGCAGGGAAACAGAGAGGAGATCAGCAATGCCCTTCCCTCTTTATAGTACCCCTATTCACTAATAGGCCACAGATGGTGTCTCTCATTAAGTGGATAGGTGTGTTGGTCATAGGCACATAAAAGAAAAAGAGGACATTACCCTAAAAATTATCAATAGAAATCAAACAAAATAAAACATGGAAAAGAAAATAAGATGATACCTTTTTTATTGGACATAACTTAATACATTTCTTGATTAGCTTTCGAAGGTTGCCATTCTTCGTCAGATCGGAAAATTAAAAATCCTGGAGGACATATCTTAAGAAGTCTAAAAAGAGGACATAATGGTAACCCTATCAAAGCATCAGGGATGTCTCTGAGCCAGTGCTTCTCAATCTTTTTTCTTTTGGAGCACGCTTTCAAGTTACCTGATCCTAATAGTACACCAAACCTAGGGGTCCTTTTACTAAATTGTGGGTAAAAGGGCCCTGCGCTGGCGGCAGGGGCCGCTTTTCCTGTGCACCACTACTACTACTACTATTACTATTTAGCATTTCTATAGCGCTACAAGGCGTACGCAGCGCTGCACAAACATAGAAGAAAGACAGTCCCTGCTCAAAGAGCTTACAATCTAATAGAAGGGCCCTTTTTCCTGCAGCTAGTAAACCCTCCCCCCCAAAAAATGGTCATGCGGCGAGATAACTCTCACCGCATGGCCATGTGGCGGGGAGCCCTTACCGCCACCCACTAAGGTGGCAAAAAGAGCTCCGGTGCTAACCCGGCGGTAACTGGGCAGCGTGTGGCGATGTCCAATTATCGCCGGGTTACCACCACGCTAGCCATATCTGGGATTTTCTTTCTCCCCCCGAAAATGGCGTGCACTCAGGGCGGGACTACCGCCAACAGCCATCCCAAGAGAGTAAGCAGCAACCTCACATTGGGCTTACTGCCGCTCTGTAAAAGGGCCCCCAAATTTTGCAAAGTCGTCATATTTGCTGGCCACATATCTGTGAAGTACTAGAAAATGATACTTTGAAACCCTCTGCTCAGTGTGCAGTGGCGGCTAAGAAAACAAATAGCATGTTAGGTATTTTTAGGAAAGGAATGGAAAACAAAAATGAGGACGTTATAATGCCTTTGTATCGCTCCATGGTGCGACCGCATCTCAAATACCGTGTGCAATTCTGGTCACCTCATTTCAAAAAAAGATATAGTGGAATCAGAAAAGGTACAGAGAAGGGCGACGAAAATGATAAAGGGGATGGAATGACTTCCTTATGAGGAAAGGCTAAAGCGGCTGGGGCTCTTCAGCTTGGAGAAAAGACGGTTGAGGGGAGATATGATAGAGGTCTTTAAAACAATAAGTGGAGCGGATCGAGTAGATGCGAATTGCTTGTTTACTCTTTCCAAAAATACTAGGACTAGGGGGCACACAATGAAACTACAAAGTAGTAAATTTAAAACAAATTGGAGAAAATATTTCTTCACTCAACATGTAATTAAACTATAGAATTCGTTGCCAGAAAATGTGGTAAAAGCAGTTAGCTTAGCAGGGTTTAAAAAAAGGTTTGGATAACTTCCTAAAAGGAAAGTCCATAAGCTATTATTAAGATGCACTTGGGGAAAATCCGCTGCTTAAGCAGCATAAAATGTATTATATTGTTTTGGGATCTTGCCAAGTACTTGTAACCTGGATTGGCCATTGTTGGAAACAGGATGCTGGGCTTGATGGACCTTCGGTCTGTTCCAGTATGGCAATGCTTACATTCTTATGTTACTTTACAATGTATAGTATGAAAGATTTGTTACTTCACAATGTACAGTATGAAAAAGCCTAAAACATAATTTTACAAGTAGAGATTTAGGAGAAGAGTATTAGAGCCATGGCAGGATTTAAGCCATAAAGCAGTAAAAGAAAACCATCCCTCTCTCTGTCCTTCCAATACACAGGTCCAGCCTGTCCATCTCTCTGTCTTCTCTTGTCCAGTGCGCACTACAGCCTCTCTCTGCTCCCTCCTCAAACACAAATATACAGCCAGCCCATTCCTCTCTTTCTTGTCCCCCTCCCCAAATTCATATGGTTTCCTCTCCCATTTGATTTCCTCTCTGCCCCAAGCATATCCTATGGTCAGCATATCCCTCTCTGTCCCTCCCCCCACCACACACAGAAGGCCAGCCTATTCCTCTCTCTGCTTCCTCTCACCCAATAAAGTGAATGATACATACCTGTAGCAGGTGTTCTCCGAGGACAGCAGGCTGATTGTTCTCACGACTGGGTGACGTCCGCGGCAGCCCCCACCAACCGGAAAGAAGCTTCGCGGGACGGTCGGCACGCAGGGCACGCCCACCGCGCATGCGCGGCCGTCTTCCCGCCCGTGCGCGACCGCTCCCGCCAGTTGAATGACTAGCAAAAGATGAAACACACAACTCCAAAGGGGAGGAGGGAGGGTAGGTGAGAACAATCAGCCTGCTGTCCTCGGAGAACACCTGCTACAGGTATGTATCATTCACTTTCTCCGAGGACAAGCAGGCTGCTTGTTCTCACGACTGGGGTATCCCTAGCTCTCAGGCTCACTCAAAACAATAACCCAGGTCAATTGAACCTCGCAACGGCGAGGGTACAACAGAAATTGACCTACGAAGAACAACTAACTGAGAGTGCAGCCTGACCATAATAAATTCGGGTCCTGGAGGGTGGAGTTGGATTTACACCCCAAACAGATTCTGCAGCACCGACTGCCCGAACCGACTGTCGCGTCGGGTATCCTGCTGGAGGCAGTAATGAGATGTGAATGTGTGGACAGATGACCACGTCGCAGCCTTGCAGATCTCTTCAATAGTGGCTGACTTCAAGTGGGCCACCGACGCTGCCATGGCTCTGACACTATGAGCCGTGACATGACCCTCAAGAGTCAGCCCAGCCTGGGCGTAAGTGAAGGAAATGCAATCTGCTAGCCAATTGGAGATGGTGCGTTTCCCGACAGCGACCCCTAGCCTGTTAGGGTCGAAAGAAATAAACAATTGGGCGGACTGTCTGTTGGGCTGTGTCCGCTCCAAGTAGAAGGCCAATGCTCTCTTGCAGTCCAATGTGTGCAACTGACGTTCAGCAGGGCGGGTATGCGGCCTGGGGAAGAATGTTGGCAAGACAATTGACTGGTTAAGATGGAACTCCGACACCACCTTCGGCAGGAACTTTGGGTGGGTGCGGAGCACTACTCTGTTGTGATGAAATTTGGTATATGGAGCATGAGCTACTAGGGCTTGAAGCTCACTGACCCTACGAGCGGAAGTAACTGCCACCAAGAAAATGACCTTCCAGGTCAAGTACTTCAGATGGCAGGTATTCAGTGGCTCAAAAGGAGGTTTCATCAGCTGGGTGAGGACGACGTTGAGATCCCATGACACAGTAGGAGGCTTGATAGGGGGCTTTGACAAAAGCAAGCCTCTCATGAATCGAACGACTAAAGGCTCTCCAGAGATGGCTTTACCTTCCACACGATAATGGTAAGCACTAATCGCACTAAGGTGATTCCTTACTGAGTTGGTCTTGAGGCCAGACTCTGATAAGTGCAGAAGGTATTCAAGCAGGTTCTGTGCAGGGCAAGAACGAGGTTCTAGGGCCTTGCTCTCACACCACACGACAAACCTCCTCCACTTGAAAAAGTAACTCTTTTTAGTGGAATCCTTCCTAGAGGCAAGCAAGACCCGGGAGACACCCTCAGACAGACCCAACGCAGTGAAGTCTACGCCCTCAACATCCAGGCCGTGAGAGCCAGGGACTGAAGGTTGGGGTGCAGCAACGCTCCGTCGTTCTGCGAGATGAGAGTCGGAAAACACTCCAATCTCCACGGTTCCTCGGAGGACAACTCCAGAAGAAGAGGGAACCAGATCTAACGGGGCCAAAAGGGCGCTATCAGAATCATGGTGCCGCGGTCTTGCTTGAGCTTCAGTAAGGTCTTCCCCACCAAAGGTAGGGGAGGATAAGCATACAGGAGGCCGGTCCCCCAATGGAGGAGAAAGGCGTCCGACGCTAGCCTGCCGTGTGCCTGAAGTCTGGAACAGAACAGAGGCAGCTTGTGGTTGGTCTGAGAGGCGAAAAGGTCCACCGAGGGGGTGCCCCACTCTCGGAAGATCTTGCGTACCACTCTGGCATGGAGCGACCACTCGTGCGGTTGCATGACTCTGCTCAGTCTGTCGGCCAGACTGTTGTTTACGCCTGCCAGGTACGTGGCTTGGAGGAGCATGCCGAACCGACACGCCCAACGCCACATCCCGACGGCCTCCTGACACAGGGGGCGAGATCCGGTGCCCCCCTGCTTGTTGACGTAATACATTGCAACCTGATTGTCTGTCCGAATTTGGATAATTTGGCAGGACAGCCGATCTCTGAAAGCCTTCAGTGCGTTCCAGATCGCTCGGAGCTCCAGGAGGTTGATCTGCAGATCCTTTTCCTGGAGGGACCACAGACCCTGGGTGTGAAGCCCATCGACATGAGCTCCCCACCCCAGGCGAGATGCATCCGTCGTCAACACTTTCGTGGGCTGTGGAATTTGAAATGGACGTCCCAGTGTCAAATTGGACCGGATGGTCCACCAGAGCAGTGAAGTGCGGCAACTGGTGGAGAGGCGGATGACATCTTCTAGATTCCCGGTGGCTTGGAACCACTGGGAAGCTAGGGCCCATTGAGCAGATCTCATGTGAAGACGAGCCATGGGAGTCACATGAACTGTGGAGGCCATATGACCCAGAAGTCTCAACATCTGCCGAGCTGTGATCTGCTGAGACGCTCTGGTCTTCAAAGCCAGGGCCAGGAGATTGGTGGCCCTCGCTTCGGGAAGGTAGGCCTGAGCCGTCTGGGTATTCAGCAGAGCTCCTATGAATTCCAGAGACTGGGTTGGCTGGAGATGGGACTTTGGGTAATTTATCACAAACCCCAGCAGCTCCAGAAGCTGAATAGTGCACTGCATGGACCGGAGGGCTCCTGCCTCCGAGGTGTTCTTGACCAGCCAATCGTCGAGATATGGGAACACGTGCACTCCCAGCTTGCGTAGGTAGGCCGCTACCACCACGAGGCACTTGGTAAACACTCGTGGGGCAGAGGCGAGCCCAAAGGGCAGCACACAATACTGAAAGTGCCGTGCTCCCAGGCGGAATCTGAGATACTGTCTGTGAGCTGGCAGTATCGGAATGTGAGTATATGCGTCCTTTAAATCCAGGGAACATAGCCAATCGTTTTTCTGAATCATTGGCAGAAGGGTGCCCAAGGAAAGCATCCTGAACTTTTCTTTGACCAGGAATTTGTTCAGGCCTCTCAGGTCTAGGATGGGACGCATCCCCCCTGTTTTCTTTTCCACAAGGAAGTACCTGGAATAGAATCCCTGCCCTTCCTGCCCGGGTGGTACGGGCTCGACCGCATTGGCGCTGAGAAGGGCGGAGAGTTCCTCTGCAAGTACCTGCTTGTGATGGGAGCTGAAAGACTGAGCTCCCGGAGGACAATTTGGAGGCAGGGAGGCCAAATTCAGGGCGTATCCGCACCGCACTATTTGGAGAACCCACTGGTCGGAGGTTATGAGAGGCCACCTTTGGTGAAAAAATTTTAACCTCCCTCCGACCGGCAGATCGCCCGGTACGGACACTTGTAGGGCGGCTATGTTCCCGTGGATCCAGTCAAAAGCCCGTCCCCGGCTTTTGCTGTGGAGGCGCAGGGGGCTGCTTAGGCGCACGCTGTTGACGAGAACGAGCGCGCTGGGGCTGTCCCTGTGCCTGACGAGGCCTTCGGGCCGGCTGGTTGAACCTACGCTTCGCAAAAGAATAGGGTGCAGCCTGCCGGGCCCGGGAAAAACGTCCACCTGTGGAGGTGGATGCTGAAGGCGCCCGGTGGGAGAGCTTGTCGAGAGCGGTTTCCCGCTGATGCAGTTGGTCCACCATCTGCTCGACCTTCTCACCAAAAATGTTATCCCCCCGGCAAGGGACGTCGGCCAGTCTCTGCTGGGTGCGGTTGTCCAGGTCAGAGGCACGCAGCCATGAGAGCCTGCGCATCACTATACCTTGGGCCGCAGCACGAGATGCCACGTCACAGGTGTCATAGATACCCCTGGACAGGAACTTTCTGCACGCCTTCAGCTGCCTGACCACCTCCTGATAAGGCCTGGACTGCTCCGGCGGGAGCTTCTCGACCAGGTCCGCCAGTTGTTGCACATAGGTCCGCATGTGAATGCTCATATAGAGCAGGTATGATTGGATGCGGGTCACGAGCATGGAGGATTGGTAGGCCTTCCTCCCAAACGAGTCCAGAGTGCGAGACTCCCGCCCCGAGGGCGCCGAGGCGGTATCCCTCGAACTCCGTGCCCTCTTGAGAGCAGAATCCACGACCGCTGAGTCATGGGGCAATTGTGGCCGCATTAGCTCTGGGTCGGAGTGGATCCTGTACTGGGACTCTGCTTTCTTGGGAATGGTGGGGTTAGTTAATGGTCGCACCCAGTTCCGAAGCAGCGTCTCCTTAAGGACATTGTGCAGCGGCACCGTGGAGGACTCTCTAGGTGGTGATGGATAGTCGAGGACCTCGAGCATCTCGGCCCTCGGCTCTTCCACAGAGACCACGGGGAAGGGAATGCTGATAGACATATCCCGCACAAAGGAGGCAAAGGAGAGACTCTCGGGAGGCGAGAGTTTCCTCTCCGGTGAAGGCGTGGGGTCCGAGGGAAGGCCCGTAGACTCCTCTGAGGAGAAATATCTAGGGTCCTCCTCTTCCCCCCACGAGTCCTCATCCTCGGTGTCGGACATAAGCTCATGTAGCTGAGTCCTGAACCGGGCCCGGCTCGACGTCGAGGCACCAAGGTCTCGGTGTCGTCGAGCGGTGGACTCCCGCGCCGGCGGGGACGGAGCTCCCTCCATCGACGTCGACGGGGACTCCACCTGCGTGGCGGTCGAGACCGGCACCGCAAGCGGCGGCGGTGTCGACAGCCCCGACGCCGGGCTAGAGCTCGCCGGCGCCACAGTCATCGGCGCCGAGGGCGCAAGGACCCCCGGCGCCGGCACAGCCTGGCGCATCAGCCCTTCCAGGATCCCCGGAAGGATGGCTCTGAGGCACTCGTCCAGGCCCGCTGCCGGGAAAGGCGGTGGGGCCGGTAGGGGTGTCGGCGCCAGAAGCTGCTGGGGGCCAGGAGACGGCACCGAGGTGCCGGAACCCCGATGCGTCGGTACCTCCACAACCGACGGAGACCTCTCCTCTCGACGATGACGCTTCGGCGTCGCCTCCTCTCCGATATCCGGATGCACCGAGGGCGACCGGTGACGACGCTTCTTATCTTTCTTGCGATGCCCGTCACCGGCGCCGGAGGGCATGAAGGAGGAGGAGGTCGATCCCCCTCGGTCTCGAGGTACCGGGTCAGACAGGGTTCGGTCCCGTGGCCCACGAGCTGAGGGAGTGACCGGGGCCGACTGCCCACGCGGCCTCTCACCCCCACTCTCACCGGAGGACCGGCGGGCCGACGGGACCTGTTCTCCTGGGGTCGCTGCCATCGGTGCCGATGTCTCGGGCATCGATACCGGTACCGAAGGGCCGGGCGTCGATACCGATGCCTTCGAGGTCGACGTCGAGGGGCCGGCGCAAGTTCCAAAAAGACGGTCCCGCAGAACTTGCCTCGCAACCTGAGTCCGTTTCCGGAGACCGAGACACAGAGAACACGACTTGATATTGTGCTCCGGCCCGAGGCACTGGAGGCACCAAGCGTGGGTGTCGGTCTGCGAGATCGGCCGGCCGCAGCGACCACACTTTTTAAATCCACTCGGGACCTTCGAGGACATCGACGGAAAAATCGCGTCGGCGAAGTCAAAGTCGTCAATGGTGGCTGAAATCACACCACGAAAAGGAAAAACGACCATGCGGCCACTAGGCCGCAACGCAGCGTCCCCGCTGGAAGCGAGGGAAAAAGGGGAGCGCGTGCTCCACACGCGCAGGGTTTCTTTTTTTTTTTGAAAAAAGAAACCGGACGGTAACTAGACCAAAATAAACAAAGAAAAAAGCACGATCGGCGTAAACGCGATCGAAATCCGGCGGCTGAACAGAGAGAGCGGCGAGGCACGACTCTCTCCAGACGCGGAAAAAAAGGAACTGGCGGCAGCGGTCGCGCACGGGCGGGAAGACGGCCGCGCATGCGCGGTGGGCGTGCCCTGCGTGCCGACCGTCCCGCGAAGCTTCTTTCCGGTTGGTGGGGGCTGCCGCGGACGTCACCCAGTCGTGAGAACAAGCAGCCTGCTTGTCCTCGGAGAAACACTACTACATCTCTCTCTCTTATCCACCCTCCCATACTCACTGCCATCTCTTTCTGACCTACTCACATATCCATGTCAAAAAAGACAGTGGCTATAATAAATAAATAACTATTTATAATAAATTTGATTATGTATTATGACTGTCGCCTTTTTGATTACACAGCACTGTTCTGTCCTCCGACAGCCTTGCACTAGTTTATAATATGACCCTAAAATGTGTTTAATGCTTTTACTGTTATTCTCACTGCAAAGATACGTAAGCAATGCATTGTGTGTAATGTAGTTCACAGGCAATGCAGCCACACTTGCCTGTCTGTATAAGAACTGTTACTATTGGTTTGTGCTGCTGCCTAGACCTCCTCTCTTTCTCAGCCAAGCTGGCTCCTTTGTCTACCTGCTATATCATTTCCTGGTCATTCTTACTATCTCTGTCCTCAGAGGTCAGCAGGTATGACCTTTCCCTCCAATTGAGGGCTGTCCTCTAGGACCAACCTTGCTACCTGATGGCAGAATCTGTCTATTTACCCCCTCCTCCCTGGGCCTGTGTGAGCCCTTCTTGGCCTCTCTCTCTCTCCATGAGGCATGCTCCATCTTGCTTCAGACAGCATTTGTCCTGCTAAACTCCTTGGAATGAACTTGGTTTTTTTTACCTTAAATATATCTTCCTAATGAGATATTGCACTCTCCAGTCACCCAGCTCTGAGCTACTTCTACCTGTTCAACTATTTTCTCACATCTGCAATAAAACTGCCTCTCTTCAGATTTCTACCTCCAACCACTGATACAGCTTTCAGAATTACGGAGTCTCTGTGCCCTGGGGCAACACTTCTGAACGTCTGACTGTGAGTAAATTATCTGTGTTTATTCAATAAAGGAAACTTCAGAAAATAAAGAGACTTCAGGTGTGTGCTGGTGTGCCAAGGTTATACTTCAAGATATTGAGACTTTACAGTTAACAAGTCTTAAGAGGCTTGACAAGCACATTTAGACGCAGTTTAATTTAAGGGTTAGTTTGACAGCGATGTCAACATGGCAATACATTTCTAATACAATGTTGAAGTTTTTCTAGTACATTCTATTACATTCTTGCCATTTCTTATGCCATACTTTTTTTCAACCAAGGGGGAGCATTCCCGGCGGTAATTAGCAGCGTGGCCACATTACTGCTAGGTCAATGGGTGGCGGTAAGTGCTCAGGCAGTAAATAGCTGTGCGCTACTTTTAATTTTAGAACACAGCCATTTTCTGCCCCAATTTTAAAAAGCCCTTTTTCTCAAACACGGTAAAAAAGTAGAAATTAGGCCTTACCTGCTAATTTGCTTTCCTTTAATCCCTCTGGACCGGCCCAGGTTTGGACTGATGGGATGTGCTCGCCTTCCAGAAGCCAACCTGCTGGAAGGCGAGCACAACCCATCAGTCCAATCCTGGGCCGGTCCGGAGGGATGCTAAGGAATGACAATTTCACGTCTAAACTACTGTAGACCACTTTTACCACTGCTTAGTAAAAAGGCCACTAAGGGCTGTAGTACATCTTTCAGGGACCCTTTACTAACTTCTTACCACAGGTTGAAAACCACTACCACAGAGCATGCTCAGGTGTCCCATGGTAGTTTTGGCATCTGCGTGTACTTCCCACACTGAGGACACGTTTGGGGGTGGAGAGTAGGTGTACCCAGCGCTAATCAGCACAGCTGACACACATCAACCGATTAGCATGTGGTTTACGCATGAGCCCTTACTGCCTAGAAAATAGGTGTAGTTAAGGGCTCAGGAAAATTAGCGTGTGGCCATTACTGCTAAAATGGAAACTGTGGCCATTTTACAGCCATGCTAAAAGTGGCCTCAGCGAGTGGGAAACCCATGTGCTACTCACAGCGCAGGCCACTTTTTAGTGTAGCTTAGTAAAGGAGCCCCTTAATTTCTATGAGTAGCTCGAAAATGTCAGCATGCCATTAAAAAAAAAATTCTTTACCTTCAATGAAAGAAGTCGGTCATTCAGAGCATGTGCCAGTTCCAGCAGCATTGCGCAGGGCACAGCTGAATCCGTTGCTCCCACAAACACTCTGCCATCCCACTGTGGACTAAAGTACTTTGAATCGTAGTGGCAGGCGAGGGTCAGGTGACGTTTGGCAGAGGGGTTAAGGGTGCTGATAACATTTGAAAATGTTGTATAACCATAGGGTGTAGGGCTCTGAAAAGTATCTTCCTCTGTTACCCAGCCAGCTTGAAGCTTTCCAAGACTCTGCACAATGTGCTGGACAAACAAATGAGAAAGTGAGACAGTAAGAGTTTCTTTATTTTAATATTTATGATGAACCTTTCAGTTTTCAAAAAGGATACTCTGACGGGAAGCTTAGCTGGAGCATATAACAGTGGAGCATATTTACGAAAAAGGTGCCAAAGGAAGGGTGGGTAACCTCGGTCCTCAAGGGCCACAACCCAGTTGGTTTTTCAGGATTTCTCCAATGAATATATATGAGATCTATTTGCATACAATGAAGGTAGTGCATACAAATAGATCTCATGCATATTCATGGAAGAAATCCTGAAAACTTATATGGATTGTGGACCTCAAGGACCAAGGTTGCCCTCTCCTGTGAGAAAGCATGTTAAACAGTTAGTAAATGATGGGGCCTCTAGATTAGTAATGTACATTAGTGGGCATCACGTTGTAATAAATATGGCCCACAGTTTGTACTACATCTGTAAAAATGTTTAGGAAAGAGGGATTTTTTTTGTCTTAAAAAAATAATATTATTGCAGGAGCTCTCAACCCAGTGCTCAGGACCCACCATGCCAGTCAGGTTTTCAGGATACCCACAATGAATATGCATGATACAGATATGCAAAAATGGAGCTGGTGTATGCAAATTTATCTCATGCATATTCATTCTGGATAATTTGAAAACCAGACTGGCTTGGTGTTCCCCAGAGACTGGGTTGAGAATTTCTTTATTATTGGGACCAGTATTCAAAGGGAGTTACCTATTTGCCAGCAAGCAGGGAAGGTGTAACTCACTTATCCATTTAATTTTCAGTCATCATACAGATAAAATCGAGGCGCTTTACTCAATAAATGGCCAGATTTTATCCATCTAAGGGACTGGCTTTGGGGATGAGAGAAGGCAGAACAATTATCTATGGAGCTCAGGGGTAGGTGACCTTGGTCCTCGAGGGCTACAACCCAGTTGGGTTTTCAAGGTTTCCTCAATGAATATGCATGAAATCTATTTGCATACACTGCCCATTGTATCCAAATAGATCTCATGCATATTCATTGGGGAAATCCTGAAAACTCTACTAGGTTGCAGCTCTCGAGGATCGAGGTGACCCCTGATTTAGCTGCAGTGTTGAGCCTCTAAGCGCCAAATTCTATAATTTTAGCGCCTAAATGTAAGCGGCATTTGTGCGCAAAAACAAGTTTCAGTTCATGTGTGTAAGTGTTGGTTAAATGCTTACCTCAACCTACACTACCCCAATTGCAAAGGACTCAAGTACAAAACCTATTATGGATCCAACTTCTCCTTCTTAGGCAGCCAACTCTGGAATGCTCTCCCCAGACCAATCCGATCACTCAGTGACCATCTGCCCTTTCGGAAATCACTAAAAACCCATATGTTCAGGCAAGCCTACCCAAACGATCCAGATTAATTCCCACAAACCCATCTATTCATCACATATCCAGGAGATAATGACAACGACCTAGACTACATCTCCCGCCTCATTTTCCCCTGCTTATCCCCTTTTCTATCCCCTTTCGCCTCATCGACCCCTCCCCCAATGCTCACCTACCCTTACTCACACCTCTCCTACTCCCTTCACTCTTGTCCATTCCCCTCCGCCTCAACTACCCCTCCAATTGCTCACTTACCCTTGCTCATACTTCTCCTACTCCCCTCATCCCTGCATTTCTACATTCCTATTTCTTTTATTACTCCGATAATACTCAACTTATTTCTCTCCACCAATACTTTTGAACCTGCTTTGAGTGGGAAAGCGCGGGGTACAAATGTAATTAATAAATAAATAAGCAGTATTCTACGAGCTTCAGGCAACCTACATAGCACACAACTGCAAGGTGGGGCAGACACATGGGGCAGACCATAGATGTATAGGCTGTATAAACTTTCATTTACATAAGTGGAACATGTTAATAAATATACATACACACAGTACCTTTAATTTCCTAATTTTTTTATATTTATTTAAAGAGAACTTGCACTTCAAAATGTTCTTATATAGAGCTATAATAAGATCTCACAGTCCACTGAATTATTTGTTTTATTATTATCATTATTATTTTGTTAATATTTATATTTTAATATATTTCTTACTATTGTTTTAAATGTTTATTGTTTTATTTGTAGTGTTTCTACGACCCCTGAGGTGGGCGGGTTTGTCTCGCAGAAATACGGCCCCATGTCAGGTCCATACTGGTGCCAATAAAGGCTTTTTCCTGGATAATTACTTGTGTGGGATCTCTTTACATATACTCACAGAGCTGTTACTTTTGTTGTCTTCTCTACTTTTTTTTTCTTTTGTCTTTGTGAAGAGGCAGATCCCACAACTATGTGTGTAACTTACAGTATACTATAAGTTATCCACTCAAATGCACCATTTATTTGCTCACATTTACAACTGCCTTTTACATGGCATATGTGATTGCGCCTAACTTCCGAAATCTATATATGGTGCCTTAAGTTGTGCACGCTAGTCTGGCCACAAGGCCAAATTGCACGCAAAACTTAATTGATTAACAAGCCAATCAGCGCCGATAATTGGTACTTAACCAATTAGCAGCATTATTTGGCTTTAATTATAATTTTCACGCACAACTTTCTAGGCGCATTCTATAATGCGGTGCACATAAATTCTCATGCATGCAGTTGAAAAGGAGGCATGGAATGGGCATTTCAAAACACAGTGAGGCATATTTTCAAAGCACTTAGCCTCCCAAAGTTCCATAGAAACCTATGGAACTTAGCCTCCCAAAGTGCTTTGAAAATATGCCTCTATGTGCACTATTATAGAATAAACCTGATCTGCACCTAACATTTTGAACAAGCAGGATGTATCCAAGCAGAACTCACTGGGTAGGGAAAAACAAGGCCCCTGAATGACAGCTCTGACAAAGTCCGAATGGGCTCCGGCTATACCTCCAGTCTGTTATGCTTCACAATGGAATAGAATGACAATCCAGCAGATAAATGGCCTGGGCCTCCATCCAGGAGGTTGCCTGAGCCCAAGTCAGTGAGTTCTCAATCTAGGAGGCACTCTCTTGTTCCTGCAAATGCAGACAGCCTCAATGGTCACCTTAATCAGATGCACAATGGAGGCCGTGGATGGTGCTTGGCCCTTCCCAGGCCCATGGAAGAGAACAAACAGATGAACTGAGAAAAGAAACATATTTGTCTCCTGCAAATACCTGAGCAGAACTCTGTGGATGTCCTGCTTGTGAAGCCTCTTGGCAGTAGAGTCTGAACTCCCATCCACAAAGGAGGTTCACATAGAAGAGGGAGATAACCGTGGAAAGACAGGAAGGAAGAGTATGGATGGACACTGAATCCTTCAAGAAGTAGAGATATGGGTCCAAACAAGACATAGCCTGAAGCTTCAACACCCTCCTGGCTGATGAAATTGCCATGAGGAACACAATTTCAGTGTGAGATTCTTAATCAAAGCTGACCTCAGTGTCTCAAAGGGGGCCTCCTGAGAAGACATTCAGCACTAAATTCAACTCTCAAGAAAGAAGAGACAGATAGGGGGGACACAAATGGGCAATCCCCCTTCAAAAAAATGAGTGAAGTCCAATTGAGCATCTAGGGAAAGTCTTAGGATTTTACTCCATAAACAGGAGAGGGCTGCTAGCTGAACCTTAAGTGAGTTCAGCGTCAACCCTTGATTGAACCCCTGCTGCAGAAATCCAAGAACCTACACCTTCCAAGAAGAAAGGGAATGCTGACTGCATTTTGACTGGTTGTCAAAGATCTTCCAAACCTGGACATGAAAGACTTGCAGACCTTGAGTAAGGTAAAAATCTCTACAGGTGAAAAACCTTTCCATGTTAATTGCCACTTCTAAAGGGCCAAACAGTATGCCAGAAGGTATCCGGATCCCCTATCTCTACTTAACCGTGCTTGAGCAAGCCACAGTCTCAGGGAAGGCAAAGCAGATTGTCCACCAAGAGATGAACCAGATCCATGTACCATTTCTCCATGGCCAATCAGGGGCCACCTGAAAGATCAGAAAGGGATATCATGCTATCCTGCGCTATACCCTGCCAATCTTTGTCCCCACCAGTCCAGGAGGAGCTGAAATGCTGCAGGCCTCAACTCCCACTCCCCCAGATCCAGCAGAGATTGACTGAGGAAGTCCACCTGGACATTGTCCTTGCGAGCTATGTGGACCACTGGCATAGTCAGAAGATTCAATTCTGCCCAGCAGCAATGGCCTGTAACTTCCAGGGCCACAGCCTGACTCCTGGTGACTCCCTACTTGTTGATATAGGTCACTGCCATTGCATTATCTGCCATCACGAGGCCACTCTTCCTCATATCAGTGGGAGGAACTCCACCAGTATCAACCTCACTGCCCGAACTTCCAGGCAGTTGATGGACCAAATGGCCTCCTAGGGAGACGTACACTCCTGTGCTACTCTGCCCAAGCAGTGAGCTCTTCAACTAAGAAGACTCACAGCAGTGGTAACAATCACTCAGTTGGGCAGATCCAGTGGAACTCCCCACAAGAGATGTCTGGGACTGTTCTACTGGACAGTCTGTGATGCGCTTTAGGAGGGAGCAGTAGACAGCTGTCAAAATCCTGACAGACCACAGCCCATAGAGAAAAGAAGGCCTCCTGAAGGGAGTGCATATGAGCCTGACCCCACGGCACCATTTCCAGAGTTATCCATCATGGAGCCCATAAGCTTGGAGATAGTCCCAGGCTTGGGTGAGTAGACTGCGCTTCAGGCTCGGGTGAGTAAACTGCACTTCAGTTTCTGCAGCTTCATAAGAAAGACTGCTCCCAGTGCCATATCAAACTGAAACCCTGGGTAATCCAAAGTCTAGAAGGGAGACAGATGACTCTTTACCCAGTTCATCACCCAACCCAGACATTCCAACAGCAGGATGACTTAAGAAGTAGGCTGCACAGAAACGTCCACTGAATTGACTCAGATTAGCCAATCGTCCAGGTAGGGATTAATCCAAATAATCTGGAAGCTCAGGTGAGCCACCACTACCACCATTATCTTTGAGAAGGGGCAAGTAGCAGTCAACAGACCAAAGGAAAGGGCCTGAAACTGAAGGTAAACCAGGACACAAAAGCGGAGATGGTGCTTGTAGTCCTCCCTAATTGGAATATGGAGATAGGCTTCTGAAAGGTCCAGGAAGGTCAAGAACTAGATTGGGTGAACCAAGGCAATTACTGAGCAGATTGTCTCCAAAAATGCTTGATCTTGAAGCAGGCATTTACTCCTGTGAGGTCTAGGATAGGATCACAAAATAAATAAAGTAACATCCCTGTCCTCATTCTGTGGGTGGAATAGATTCCATCCCCAGGTCTAACAGGTGCTGAAGCGTGAGTATGACTAAATGCCACTTTACCACCTAGCCATCGATCACTTCAAGGGCCCACTTGTAGCCAAAGAGGGACAATCTACCCTTAACCAAGCCACCAAGAGGCCCAAAAGCACCTTCACTGGGAATATCTTGAACTTCCAGCCAAGCTGGAGGGCCCAGCATCTTCAGGTCTTTGGGGACCATGAAAGAACCCTTGCTTGAAGGACCTCCTAGGTCCTGGAGCCAAGCCAGACCAACAATTGTCCTAATGAAACCAACACCCACCACTCAAGCAGCCCTTAACCACAGGGGTCCGCTGGGAATCTTTCTGGTATAGTTCAAGAAGCCTAAGTGGATGTGCCTGTCCTATGTCCTTAACCAGTTTCTCCAGGTCCTCTCCAAAGAGCAAATGCACCTTAAAGGGCAGCTGGCTTAGAAGCATCTCTAGCCCCCCACGTTGGAGACTACTGAGCGATTCAGAGGAAGGTGATAAAATAGTATGGGATTTGTGCCAACAGACATATGAGAAGAGACTAGAAGACCTGAATATGTAACCCTAGGACAGAGGTTTTCCCCAATGGGAATATCCTGAAAATCCCGACTGGCTGGATGTGTCCCAAGGACTGGGTTGAAAAGCCCCTGCTCTAAAGGAGGAATAGGGGAGATATGATACAGACATTTAAATACTTGAAAGGTATTAATATAGAAACAAATCTTTTCCAGATTTAGTAACAGTAAAACTAGAGGAAATGAATCGAGATTGCGGGGTGGTAGACTTAGGAGCAATGCTGGAAAATTCTTTTTCAGGAAGAGGGTAGAAGATGTCTTGAATGCCCTGACAGAATTCAAAAACGCATGGGATGAATACAGAGAATCCCTAATTAGAAAATGGGCAGGGTAAAAACAAAAGTTAAATTACTGCATGTGCCAATATTTTTTTTTGCCTGTAGCTGCAGGGAAGCACTCTAAGAAGTGCAAGGGCAGAGAAGGGTGGATGAAGATCTGCACCCCCTGTGGCAAGGCACCATGGGGTCAAGCCATACACCTCACTAAGGGGCCCTTTTACTAGGGATTAACCCTAGTGCGTTAGTGCTTACCACAACTTAGCAAAAGGACCCTAACATGATCACTCATGGGTGAAGATTTGAGTAGAGCAGGCTGTTAGGCTCAACCAAATTGTGTGGTACCAGTCTGCATTGCTGGGAGCTAGGCCAGGAACCAGGAGCATCAGCCTGAACAACCTACAATCTGCTGGAGGCAGAGAAATACTGGAGTTTTCCAATGAACTCCAGCCCTCCTTATTCCAGTGATGTTGCTGGAAAAAAAATCAGCGTTTCGTCCTTCAACTATTGGTAGGAGGGTATAACACCCACTTGGTTGAGGATGTACAACCCAGACGCTAAGGAATGAACAACTGTCTCTGGCACATTTTCACCAGCAGGGTGCAAGCAGATTAGAAAGAGGAGCATATGATAGCAGTATGAGTTTCTTAAAAAAAAGTCACTTTTTAAAATGAACAGGCATTTTTCAGTGTGCTCTTATAAGGGGCCCTTTTACTAAGCTGCGGTAGGCCTAACACGCAGGTAGCGCGCACACCAAATCAACACTATCGCTGGGCTAGTGCAGGTGCCAGGTGGTAATTTTGAAGTTGGCATGCGCTATTTCCTACAGTAGAAAATATTTTTCTATTTTCTACTGTGGGGACGTTCCCGGCAGTAATCTGCAGCGTGGCCACATTAGCGTGTGCTACCTGATTATCGCATGAGTAGCGCGTGAGCCCTTACCGCCAGGACAACGGGTGGCAGTAAGGGCTCAGGCAGAAAACAGATGCATGCTATTTTTAATTTTAGCGCATGGCCATTTACCACCCCACTAAAAAAAAGCCTTTTTTCACAGCCGTGATAAAAAATGGCCCAACGCCAAATTCACGCGTCCACACTATCACAGGCCAATTTTTACCGTAGTTTAGTAAACGGGCCTCTACATATCCTCACACTGCCCCACACTTCCTCATATCTTTTTTTCACCAAAAAATGACCTGACAGCTTCCAAAATATGATCCATGAAGCTGGCATCACCAAGTAAGGTGAATTTCAGAATGAAATAACATATAAGAGTAAATATTTAGCCAGCAGCACTTAGTATTTTGCTGACCAGCTCCGGCGTTATTCCCAGATATTCAATGCTAGGCCATTTCCAGGCTTCAGCATTGAATATCTGCGTTATGTGGCTGCCGCCTAAAGATAGGACTGTGTTTTATGCGGTTATCCTGGCTGGTTAAGTGCTGAATTTCTGCACTTAACTGGCCAGGTACTGACTCCACTCCCGGAATGTCCCCAAAATAGTTTTCATTTAAGCGCTAATTGCTAATTTTCAACGGCAATAACCAGTTAAGTGGCATTCAAAATTAGCAGATAACGTCGAACAAGCGATTTAAGGGCTGTAGTTCAATCAAAATTTTAATCACGATTAATCGTGATAACAAATTTTAATCGAAATACAGCCCTAAAAAAAAGAAAGAATAAAAAGTAATGAAAAGATAAGAAATAGAAAATACAAATTGAAAAACTACAAATTAAAGAATCTAAAACAGCATGCAGAATAGCTATAAACAGTTTTCACAGCCTACTTCAGAAAAGCAAGCTTAGCCATTCAGCAGCCGTTTCTGGCTGGTTAAATCGTTTTGAAAATCGACTAGTACGTTCTCAAAAATGAATGTGAAGAGTAATATTTTTTAACAGGCCATCTAGGATGTTAAGGCACAAAGAGGCATGTGTTTTATAAAGACAATATACATGCCTATGTGCCTTTGTAAAATTACCCTGCAGCAGGTACACTTATGTGTGTATGTGCCAGAGAAAACAGGCACATAGGTGCATATTTCACAGTGCCTAATGTACACCCCTACTCTGCCTCTGCTCTGCCTTCAGAGTGCTTGCTTTAATGTGGGCATAAGGCAGACATTTTTTATAGGCGCCACAGACAAGTGCTAAAAACAATCAAAAAGCACCAGTAACATCATCATGCAGTGAGGCGTGAGATTTTTCACACTGTGTGCATGCTTCTTCTGGTTAACATCCATATACATCATTTGGTTAGGATGATTGACATCTTACCTTACGCACAGCATAGTTTCCCGGTGATCCAGGATATCTCTCTATTAGTATAGGTTGCAGATCATTCCGCCACATCCGAGAAATATCTGTCCTAGCTACAACTCGACGAATATCAGCTGGACGTAAAAAAACTGGTTGATGGGAATTCTGTAGAAATAAAGAAAATGAACATTTATTTCACTGAACACTGTAAACTGACTACCTCAATGTGGTGTCTCTATAAAGCCTACACAAGTTAACTCTGGAAAGTTGCACACCCAAATTTCCGAATAGCACGCATATTCTGTAAGTTATTTTATAAGGTCAGTTGTGTGTGTAACTTAATGACTTAATCAGCCACTAGTTGGCTTTAACTACCAATTATTGGCTATAATTTGTGTTAATTGGCATTATTTGGCAATTATGTGCATAACTGTCCTTAGTTGGTATTCTATAACTCCAAACGGGTCATGGGCAGATCAAGGGTATGTGAGGCAGTAGGTTAAAGAATACTAGCATCAAGTTTCAAGTTTATTGAAAGCTTTCTACCCCGCCCATCAAGCCATTTGAGTGGCTTACAATCCAAAAAGCGCCATTGAAAAGTAGTGAACATAACTTGACGAGACAGGATAAGGGAGGAAAGGGGTGAACTATAATATAGATAGGAAAGAGGGGGTGGGGAGGAAGAACACAAGGTATATGCCTGCATAATCTAAATGCGCTGCTAAGGCATGCAAGAGAGAGCTACCCAAATGTGTCCTTAAATGAAACCGGCATCCAAGGAAGGTTGGAGCCTTAATTTGATGGGCAATTTGTTCCACAATTCTGGACCCTGTATGGCAAAGATGGAGCGTCTATTTGCTACGTAGGCAACTCCTCTGTGAGTTGGTATAACTAGACGGTCTGTTCAGCTAATCTAAGCAATCTAGATGGTATGTAGGGTACAAGATATTGAGAGAGATACACCAGTTCACCAGACGAGTGGATTTTAAAGACTAAAAGAAGAATTTTGTAGGTGAGAGAGAGGCAACCAATGTGCATTTTTTAGCTATGGGGTGATATGATACGCATCTAACTGCCTATGGTCAGGTAAAAGCATTTATGCCTGCCATTGAGCTAATGTAAGTGCCTGAACCTAAAATTAGGTGCATAAATGCTGACTTATACTAGCATTCTGTAATGGCAGTTGCATGCACAACTGACATTATAGAATCTGCACTTCATGATTACATTAATATAACCTTGTTTTAGCACAGATAAGATTGCCAAAAGTAGATGCAAACTTTGGGCTCCCATAGCTCCTTATGGATGAACAGGGAGAGGAACAGGCCTTTGGTTATTCCTTGAGTACAGACAGGCAGACCTTCCATAATTCTCTATGGGCTGTATAGACAGACAGACTGATCTTCTCTTGGTGTCAGACTGATATTAAAGGGTAAAGCTCCTAACTTTGACAGATAGGCTCTAAACTAGCCTCTCTTTGAAAATGCACTAATGTATTTATATATCAAATTATTTTAACCCATAGATTTCTTGAGATTTCCTCTAACCCAGGCAAAGAATGGATATTTCTGCTAGCATATATATAAAGTGAAACCTAGGCCGGTGATCATGGGAGACTTTAATCTACACATCAAAACCCTAGATACCACCACAGCTGCCTTTCTGGACACGATGACAGCACTAGGATTTACATAGGTGATCAATTCTCCAACCCACGAAAAGGGTCACATACTAGACCTGGTATGTTTTGCCTGAAAACTGGCTGCATCGGGGCAAAGTTACCAGCTGGTGTAAAACCACAGACTTCACCATAAAGTGTAGAAAGCAATGCTCCTTTTCCTGGGAGGTGAAGTCTGTCTTCCACGTTGGATTTGGTGGATTGCTTGCCTTGTTGCTTTCTCACTCCAAAACACCTAACAGGAAGTGCATGTGTATTTGCCAGCACATATACTGTAGCAGAATAACCTATTTTATAATATTTACATGTGCAGAAAAAGAGTGGTATAACTTGGCATTTTCCATATGTAATTGTGAACACTGACAAGTGGAAGTGGCAATTTTGATGTGGAACCTGCATCAGTGTCAGCATCGACATTGGGTGCACCAAAGCAACATCAAGACGGTCTGACATTGGACTTGGTATCACAAGCGTGTAAGGATCTATGTCCTCATCATTAGTCCTGCGTGCATCGAGGGACTTGCAGCGTAAGAAGCATTCTCCCTCCAGGCACTTTGCCCATACCTCCCCTGCATCGATGTCCTCGATGTACAGGAAGCGTCCATACCGCAATGACCACTCTCCTTCTCTCTAACATATATCTTATTGAGAGCATTTGAGTTCTTTGAGATCTCCTATGCCTGCACAGGCTATATCTTAGACTGCATCCTTACTGCTTTCTCAGCCAGTACTGACGCCGACTCTGCAGGAGGAAATCTGGGCTATGTTCAAGGAAGAGCTTTCAGGGCTACTGCATTCAGAGTCTATACAGGCTTATAGCATTGGCTTGACTCCTCTTTCGCATTCCTCAGTGGACATTGGTCCCAAGCTACAAGATTACTCTCAGCCTGAATTCAAGCTACTCCATAGCTATGCAACTCTCTCCAGTGGTAGATGGTGTAAGATTCTTACCACAAATGTTTCCACGGTAGGTTGAGGTGCTCACCTCGATGGTCTCTACACACAGGGTTTTTGGCCTCTATGGGAGAAATACTGGAATTGCGGGCAGTCTCGAATGCTCTCAAAACCTTCCAAGACTGCATCCTTGATCAGGTAATATTCATTCGCACAAACTACCAGGTTGCAATGTATTGCCTGATCAAACAAGAGGGAACAGGTTCTTACCACCTCTATTTATTTATTTATTTTATTGCATTTGTATCCCACATTTTCCCACCTATTTGCGGGCTCAGTGTGGCTTACAATACATTGTAATGATGGAAGTACAATTTGTTACAACACAATTATGGTTACATTTTGAGGAGTTAAGTTAGAACAAGGTCCAGGTGTCGTTAAGGGGAGTAAAACAATGGGGAAAAATGATTGAACACTAGAAGAACAACGGATGCTGGTAGGGCGACAGAACATTAGCAGGAGAACTTTCGGGCTTAATGTTCATTACCTGTAAAATTTAGGTTTAAGTTTGTTGAAGTTATGGGGGATAGTAGTACTGAGGAGAATGTATTGCTGCATTGTTTACACTGTGTGTGGACTTCTTGTGTTTTGATCTTTTCGATAGACTTTTTCAAAGAGATGAGTCTTTAATAGTTTACGGAAGTCGGTTATTTCATAGTTCGTTTTCAGATTTCGTGGTAATTTATTCCAGAATTGTGTGCTCATATAAGAGAAGGTTGATGCGTGCAGCATTTTGTATTTTATGCCTTTGCAATTAGGGAAGTGGAGGTTGAGGAAAGTTCGGGATGATCTTTTAGCGTTTCTGGGTGGTAGGTCTATTAAGTCAGACATGTAGGCTGGGGCTTCACCGTGAATAATTTTGTGGACTAGTGTGCATACTTTAAAAGTAATGCGTTCCTTGAGTGGCAGCCAGTGTAACTTCTCTCGTAGGGGTTTCGCACTTTCGTATTTTGGTTTCACGAAGATGAGTCTGGCTGCTGTGTTCTGGGCTGTTTGAAGTTTCCTCAGTGTTTGTTCTCTGTCAACAAAACATCCAGATACGAACTTGGGCAGTTTCTCAAAACAAACTGAGCAGAGTCCTTTAACCTCACAAATGGTCCCTCAGCATCTCTGTAGTTCATCAAATTTTCCAGCAGTGGGGGACCCCAGCAATAGACCTGTTCGCTTCTCCTCAGAACAACAAGCTTCCCGGCTTTTGTTCAAGGAATTATGCTCCCAACCGCACAGCCCCAGATGCCTTCTCGCTCCACTGGGGAACAGACCTTGTATACGCCTTTCCCCCACTAATGCTAATAGAGAAAACTCTTTACAAACTGTGTCAAGACCAAGGGACCATGATTCTAATTGCGCCTTACTGTCAGCATCAAATCTGGTTCCTTCTCCTAGAGTTATCATCGAAAAAAACATTGATGTTAGATCCTTTTCCAACCCTAATAACACAGACCCCCGCTCTAGCCCTACATAAGTACATAAGTATTGCCACACTGGGACAGACCGAAGGTTTATTAAGCCCAGCATCCTGTTTCCAACCGTAGTCAATCCAACTCACAAATACCTGGTAAGATCGCTGCTTATCCTAGAAATAAGCAGTGGGTTTTCCCCAAGTCCATATTAATAATGGTCTATAGACTTTTCCTTTAGGAAGCCATCCAAACTGTTTTTAAACCTCGCTAAGCTAGCTGCTTTTACTACATTAACTGGCAATGAATTCCAGAGCTTAATTATAAGTTGAATGAAGAAACATTTTCTCCGATTCATTTTAAATTTACTACTTTGTAGCTTCATTTCATGCCCTCTAGTCCTAGTATTTTTAGAAATAGTAAGCAAGCGATTCAAGTCTATCCGTTCCACTCCACTCATTATTTTATAGACCTCTATCATAGCTCCCCTCAGCTGTTTTTTCTCCAAGCTGAAGAGTCCTAGCCGCTTTATCCTTTCCTAATAGGGAAGTCGTCCCATCCCCTTTATCATTTTTGTCACCCTTCTCTGTACCTTTTCTAATTCCACTATATCTTTTTTGAACACAATATTCGAGATGCGGTCGCACCGTGGAGCGATACAAAGGCATTATGACATCCTCGTTTTTGTTTTCCATTCCTTTCCTAATAATACCCAACACTCTATTTGCTTTCTTAGCCGCCGCCGCACACTGAGCAGAGGGTTTCAAAGTATCGTCAACAATGACGCCTAGATTCCTTTCTGGCCGGTGACTCCTAACATGAAATCTTGCATTACGTAGCTATAATTTGGGTTCCTCTTTCCCATATGCATCACTTTGCACTTCCTCACATTAAGCATCATCTGCTATTTAGATGCCCAGTCTCCCAGTCTCGTAAGGTCCTCTTGTAATTTTTCACAGTCCTCTTGCAATTTAACAACTTTGAATAACTTTGTGTTGTCAGCAAATTTAATTACCTTACTAGTTACTGCCATCTCTAGATCACCTGATATACTATGGTCTTTTTTGCAACCTCGCTATCGGGATACCCTATATTCCCTGTTGTGGTGATATCTTTTAAATATATCTTTTTCTGAACCATGCGTTTTTGAATGACTGTCAGGCTTCTCCCCAGGTTCTAGTTTAAAAGCTGCTCTATCTCCTTTTTAAATGCCGATGCCAGCAGCCTGGTCCCACCCTGGTTAAGGTGGAGCCCATCCTTCTGGAATAGGCTCCCCCTTTCCCAGAATGATGCCCAGTTCCTTACAAATTTAAAACCCTCCTCCCTGCACCATCGCCTCATCCACACATTGAGACTCTGGAGATCTGCCTGTATCTTGGGCCCTGCGCTTGGAACTGATACCCTACAGGTTCTAGATTTCAGCTTTCTATCTTAGAACCTAAATTTGCTCTTCCAGAATCTCTCTCCCACATTTTCCTATGTCATTGGTATTCAAATGTACCAAGACAGCCAGCTCCTCCCCAGCACTATCTAAAATCCCATCTTGGTGACGTGTGAGGTCGCCACCTTCGCACCAGGCAGGCAAGTGACTAGTCACCCAGCTATCTACATGCCTAATAATCGAATCACCAACTACAACAGCCGTCCTAACCCTTCCCTCCTGGGAAGTAGCTCCTGGAGACACATCCTCAATGCGAGAGTACATAAGTATTGCCATACTGGGAAAGACCAAAGGTCCATCAAGCCCAGCATCTTGTTTCCAACAGTGGCCAATCCAGGTCACAAATACCTGGCAAGATCCCAAAAAGTACAAAACATTCTATACTGCTTATCCCAGAAATAGTGGATTTTCCCCAAGTCCATTTAATAATGGTCTATGGACTTTTTCATTAGGAAGCCATCCAAACCTTTTTTTAAACTCCGCTAAGCTAACCGCCTTTACCACATTCTCTGGCAACGAATTCCAGAGTTTAATTACACGTTGAGTGAAGAAACATTTTCTCTGATTCGTTTTAAATTTACTGCATTGTAGCTTCATTGCATGCCCCCTAGTCCCAGTATTTTTGGAAAGCGCAACCACACGCTTCACATCTACCCGTTCCACTCCACTCATTATTTTACAGACCTCTATTATATCTCCCCTCAGCCGCCTTTTCTCCAAGCTGAAGAGCCCTAGCCACTTTAAAGAGGATATTGCATTTCCTGGTGTGCTGGTCCTGTCTACAGGATTACTTCCATCCGCACCAGTGTGATGCTCTCCTTTTAGAAGACTTTCCTCCTTCAAGGCAGCACAGGGGCTGCCAGATTGGAGGTGGGACTTCTCTACAATTTATTTATTTATTTATTGCATGTGTATTCCACATTTTCCCACCTCTTTGCAGGCTCAATGTGGCTTACAATGTGTCATTATTGATAGATGATAGATTGGGAGAAGACAATTATTGTTACATAAAGAATGACGTAGTCGAAATTTAAACAAGCAGATATAAGCAATGTCCCTGTAGGCCTCCTCTATGTACCTCTCATTCTCCCTCAGCTCCTCCAAGTCTGCCACTCTAGCCTCAAGAGAACGGACTCCTTCTCTGAGAGCTAGGAGTTCTTTATATCGAGCACACATACATATGACCTCTCACTAACTGGGAGATAATCATACATGTGACACTCAATGCAAAAGACTGGATAGCACCCCTCTCGCTGCTGGACTACTGTCTGCATCTTAGTATTTTAGAGTTGTTTAATTAAAACTTTTTAAGGTATTAGGGATATCAGATGAATATAAAGAGCCTTAAGATTGGTGTAATGTTTAATATATTTAGTGTTTGCTTCTCAGAAACTAATTAAATATAATTAAAACTCTAATGAAAGGTCTCTTCTTGTTCTCCTAATTAGAATAATTGACTATAAATGAAGAGTTGAGCTAGGGGTGGGTGGGACTAAGGACTGAACTAGGCCCTACTGTGCATAGATTTACATTCCTTAGACCTTCCTGAAGCAGTCTCTAGGATACTCCTAGCCTCTAAGAAGCCTTCTACATAGAAATGTTACCGATTCAAGAGGAAGAGATTTTCCCTCTGGTGCGCAGCCACAGCCCTTGACCCTGCTAGGTGCTCTCTGACTTCCTTTATGGATTACCTCCTTCATCTTTCAGATTGTGAACTCAACACTAACTCAGTCAGAGTACACTTGAGAGCCATTAGTGCATTTCACTTCAGGGTTGATAACAAACCAGTTTCTATTCATCCCTTGATAATAAGATTCATAAAAAGTTTATTTCATACCAAATATCCTTTCAAACCACCCCCTGTGGTTTGGGATTTCAATGTCATCCTTACAGCTCTCATGCAATCTCCTACTGAACCACTTCATTCTTGTTCTCTAAAAATTCCTCACATATAAGGTAGTATTCTTAATAGCTCTTACTTCTGCCAGAAGAGTAAGTGAACTTCAAGCCCTAGTGGCAGACTCACCTTACCCCAGGTTCTACTACGACAGGATTGTCCTCAGAACCCACCCCAAATTCCTCCTTAATATAGTATCAGTGTTCCACTTCAATCAGTCTACTGTACTTCCTGTCTTCTTCCTTAAGCCACATTCTCATCCTGGAGAAGAAGCACTGCATACTTTAGACTGCAAGTGTGCTCTAGCTAGCGTATTATCTGGAGTGTACAAAACATCATAGGAAGTCCTTGCAGCTTTTTGTATTCTTCGACCCTAACAGATTAGGGATACCCATCACCAAACATACTATTTTTGAAAGAGATAGATGTCCAAAAATTGACATAAGTCAGCATTTGGAAGTTTATCTCACAGGAACGTCCAAATCAGTATTATCGAAACCTCTTTTTGGACGTCTTTCTCTTAAGTCCGTCAGAAGGATGTCCAAATCTCAAGGGGACGTGCCAGGCGTGTTCAAGGTGGGACTTGGGCGTTCCTAAGACTTGGACATCTTTCAGCAATAATGGAACAAAGTAAAAATGTTTTGTGCTAGACCTGTTTTTATTACAAATAAGGCACAAAAAGGTGCCCCAAATGACCACTGGAGGGAATCAGGGATGACCACTGGAGGGAATCAGGGATGACCTCCCCTTACTCCCCAAGTGGTCACTAATCCCCTCCCACCCCCAAAAAATGTGATGAAAAAGATTACTTGCCAACCTCTGTACCACTCTCAGATGTTATACTCAGGTCCATCAGAATAGCATGCAGGTCCCTGGAGTAGTCTAGTAGTGGGTGCAGTGCACTGCAGACGGTGGACCCAGGCTCCTACCTCTCCCTACTTGGTACAATTGTGGAGGAAACTGCAAGCCATCCAAAACTCACCAGAAACCCACTGTACCCACATATAGGTGCCCCCTTCACCCATAAGGGCTATGGTAGTGGTGTACAGTTGGAGATAGTGGGTTTTTTGGGGGGCTCAGCAGACAAAGTAAGGGAGCAATGGTCAGATGTGTACCTGGAGCATTTTATGAAGTCCACTGCAGTGCCCCCTAGGGTGCCCTATTGCTGTTCTGGGATGTCAGGGGGACCAGTCTACTAAAAATACTGGCTCCTCCTACGTCCCAATGGCTTGATTTTGGACGTTTTTACAGTTGGACTTTTTTTTTTCCGAAAATGGCCAAAAAACAAAGACATCCAAATCACAAAATGTCCAAATCACAGGATGTCCATAGTATTTTCGAACGCAGAAGATAGACATCCATCTTTTTCAAAAATGACCTTCTTTCCTGTTCGGAATTTGGACGTCTTTATAAAACGTCCAAATTCTGATTTAGATGTTTCTTTTGAAAATGCCCCTCTATATCTACTTGGTTGACTGACTATATCTCCTACATGTATTACTCCTGCCAGAATTCTGAGCAACTGTGGAGAGCAGAATGTGTGCAGAATTCCTCAGTTGCACAGAATTTAACATTTCTATGCAGAAACTGTGCTCTCCTCCGCTTAATGCCACCCAACCCCCTGCCCGTTGAAACCCGGCCTACCTGGTAGTCTAGTGGCCTCTTCAGGGGCAGGAAAGAAGCCCATTCTTTTCTGCCTCGCTTTCTCATTAGTGCCATGCTTTTTCAAAATGGCAGCTGAGACTTCAAGCGGTTATCTCATGAGATTACTGCCTTAAGTCTCAGCGGCCATTTAGAAAAAGCATGGCATTAGTGAGAGAGCAGCGGCAGTGGGGAAGGAAAGAGTGGGGTTCTTTCCTGCCCTGAAGAAGTTCTCCCACAGTAGCTCCTCCTCCTACCTCATGGGTGAGTGTGGGGGTGGCTGGAGGGAGAGGCTGTAAAAAGGGGATGCTGTGGGTGGCTGTAAAAAAAAAGGGATGATGTGGGTGGGAGAGGGCTGCAAAAAATGGAGATGCTATGTGTGGTGGAGGGAGGGTCTGTATAAAAAGGGGGTATGCTGTGCAGAAGGGAGGGGCTATAAAAAAGGGGGATGCTATGGGTGGCTGTAAAAAAATGCTGTGGGTGGGAGGGGGCGTAAAAAAATAGGGAATACTAAGAGGGAGGGAGGGAGGGGGCTGTGTGGGGCAGAGAGGGGCTGTAAAAATGAGGGATGCTATATATGGGTGCAGGGAGGGAGAGAGGCCTATAAAAAAGTGAAATGCCATATGTGGGTATGGGGGGGGGCTGGAAAAAAGGTGGATGCTATGGGTGCTGGGAAAAATATGGATGGTATCTGTGTGCAGGAAGAGGGGGACTATAATATTGGTTAAATTATGCCAAATAAACTTGCAGAACTGCACATTTTGTATGCAGAATTTGCAAACTTTGTGTGCAGAATAATCATCATCTACAATACCTACAGTGTTTCTGCGGGTGCCTTCACAGCACCCAGTCTTAGGGGCTGATGCTCAATGGTTCACCATGAAATTAGCACTGAAAAATTGACATGGCATGCTCAAAGTAATGAGCATTCAAATTCATGCCGCATTAAAAATGCAGCAGTAATCTGCTGCTCAGCATAAAATATCAACTTTCCTGCCAGTGTCTGAGCAGTGATTGGCTCAGGTACTTGACAAGAAAGACTGAGATTTTAAATTTAAGAAACCAAGCATGCCGTGGCAACATCCCCATAACTTGTGGCCCAACAAACACCCCGCCCAACCCAACACCACTTCTTGCCCCCCCCCCCAACATTTCCCTGGTGTCTAGCAGCACGCACCCCGGCCCCCCCAGTGGTCCCTCTGGCCCCCTTTCTCCTGCTCTTGCCCAGGCTCAAAATACCCTGGTGGTTGAGTGGCCCTCCCTGGCCCCCTCCCTCCCCCAGTTGCAAATTGCCCTGGTGGTTTAGCAGAAGTCCACCCCCTCATACATCCATACCTCATAGGAGGCAGGAGTGATGCCCACTCACTCCTGTCCTGGGTACCATAATCTTCAAAATGGTACATAGGCCCTGCACCTGCATCCCAGGATGCACTGCATGGAGCGGGGTGCCACAATTTTGAAGTAATGGTGCCCAGAGGCAGGAGCAAGTGAGCATTCCTTCTGCCTCCAAGCTATGGATTTATAGGGATCTGGGGGTTGGGCTTCTGCTAGACCACGAGGACAATCTGCAACTGGGGGGAGGGCAAGGGGGCTGGGGAAGCCACTAGACCACTAGGGCATTTAGTGATTGGGCAAGCGAAGGGACACAGGGTGTCGGTGGTAGGTCACTGGATCACCAGGGCATTTTTTAAAATGGTTTGAGGAAGAAGAGTTGGATTGGGGCCGATGCTGAAAACCAAATGTCAGGTCAGATCAGGTCGGGAGGCCATTAGACCACCAGACTTTTTTTTTTAATTAGGGGAAGCAGTCCAGGGCAGGGTGGTCAGGTTGGAGGGAGAGAAGGGTGCCGCCTGACACCTCTTCTCTTGAACAACCTTTCTAATGCTGCCCTGGACCTGACAAAAAGTTTCCCGTGCTAAACATGTGTGAGAAACTTTTTTTTCTTTTTAGCACAGCTGAGGAGCACTGGGGGCCGGGTCTGGGGGTGAAGAGTAGGCGTGTTCTGCGTTAATTGGTTAGCACAGCTGCATTGCCGCACGCTGATTAGCGTGTGATTTGCATGTAAGCCCTTATCGCCTACCAAATGGGAAAATTAACGCATGGCCATTAATAGAGAAAAAAGAAAATGCTGCCATTTTACCCTGTGGTAAAAAGGCCTTAGTGCGTGGGAGTGACCCATGTAAGGACACACTAAGGCCACTCTTTACCACAGTACCAGTACGAGAAAGCTAAGTTGCTGTTTACAAGTTTTATGGTTGTGTTTCAACAGAAGAAAAAAAAAGCTTTAAATAAAAATTTTAAAATAGCATTTTGAAAAAAAAAAATTAATACATTTTCAGCAAGGAGATTTTTCTGATTTATGACAAGACAGCTCAGCAACAGAGGAAAAGTCCAGTTGCGATTGAAGCCAATAAGCCGATGAGCTTCTGAAGTCTTTTCCTCCAATGCTTAATAGAAGGTTGATAAGGTTTTGAATTATTTGAAGCAGTTTTGCTGTTGAATGTTCTTGTTATTGAGTGACTTGTGGGCTCATTTTCGAAAGACAAGGGCGTCCATCTTTCGACATAAATTGGAAGATGGACATCCTTCTCCCAGGGATGTCCAAATCGGTATAATCGAAACCCGATTTAGGACGTCCCTAACTGCACTCCGTCGCAAGGACGGCCAAAGTTCAAGGGGGCGTTCGGAGGCGTAGCGAAGGCGGGACTTGGGCGTGCCTAACACTTGGACATCCTTGACCCATAATCGAAAAAAACAAGGACTTCCCTGACGAACACTTGGGTGTTTTCACCTGGACCTGTTTTTCTTACGACTAAGGCAAAAAAAAGGTGCCCAAAATGACCAGATGACCTCCCCATATTCCCCTAGTGGTCATCAACCCCCTCCCACCCTCAAAAAACATCTTTAAAAATATGTCGTGCCAGCCTCAGATGTCATACTCAGGTCCGTGACAGCAGTATGCAGGTCCTTGGAGCAGTTTTAGTGCGGACTCAGCCCCATCTCCCCCTACACACCTGTTACATTTGTGGAGGAAACAGCGAGCCCTCCAAAACCCACTGTACCCACACCTAGGTGCCCCCCTTCACCTGTAAGGGCTATGGTAGTGGTGTACAATTGGGGGTAGTGGGTTTTTGGGGAGGTTGGGGGGATCAGCACACAAGGTAAGGGAGCTATGTACCTGGGAGCAATTTATGAAGTCCAATGCAGTGCCCTTAGGGTGCCCGGTTGATGTCCTGGCATGTTAGGGGGACCAGTGCATTACAAATGCTGGCTCCTCCCATGACCAAATGGCTTGCATTTGGTCGTTTTTGACATGGACATCTTTGGTTTCGAAAATCGCCGAAAATCAGAAAATGTCTATGTCTAGGGACGTCCAAATCTAGGGACGGTGAAATTTAAGGATTTGGACGTCCCTGACTATATTTTTGAAACGAAAATACGGGTTTCCCCGCCCCTAGATTTCGTTGTTTTGCAAGCCCTTTTGAAAATGCCCCTCTTGGTAATTTTACAATTTACAAGAACTACGCCATTTAGACTATTGTAATGCCCTTTATTTGAGATTATTAGGGTTAATAGGAAGAAAAACACAATTTTTGCAAAATACTGTTACCTACTTCTTGATGGC
Organism: Microcaecilia unicolor; assembly: GCF_901765095.1. NCBI lineage: Eukaryota > Metazoa > Chordata > Amphibia > Gymnophiona > Siphonopidae > Microcaecilia > Microcaecilia unicolor. The sequence continues at coordinate 266,562,088 of NC_044033.1, read as the reverse complement.
AAGAAAACATTTGGTTACATTATTTTTAATTGCTTGTGTTACACTAGGTTGAAATAGCAGCCACAATTCAATTTAGGATTATGTGTTTAGCTCACTAATATGTTTTTGTTGGCACTCATGTGCATCAGTAATATGAACCTAGCAAAGATGCTTCTTTCTTTTCAGTGATGTTTGTTACAGTTTGCTGGGGGCTATAAGTTTGTCCTCTACTAGAGTGAATTCATTCTGTTACTCTGGGCCCACTCTGTAGAATAAATTCTCTTTGGAACTGTGGTTTGAATAAAACTATCTGAAGTTCAGGAAGTTGCCTATAACCAATTTTTTGGACAAAGTTTTGGGAATTAAGCTGAATCAGAGTTGGGGGGTTCACTTATGATGTTCTTTTAGGGCCCTTTTACTAAGACACGTAAGCGTTTATGCGCGCCCAACGCGCGCCAATTTGGAGTTACCACCTGGCTACCATGTGGCTCTTGTGGTAATTTCATTTTTGGCGTGTGTCCAATACACGCGTCTAAAAATAATTGTTATTTTCTAGCGCGTGTACGCTACGCGTGCCAAGTGGCATTTGGCGCACGTAGGTCATTACTGCCCTGTTAACACATGAGACCTTAACGCTAAGTCAATGGCTGGTGGTAAGGTCTCAGACCCAAAATAGGCACGTGCCAATTTGTATTTTTCCACATGTCCATTTTCGGCAAAAAATTAAAAAAGGCATTTTTTGCAGGCATGCTGAAAAATGGATTTGCACGTGCCCAAAACACGCAAATACACTACCGCAGGCCATTTTTCAGCGCACCTTAGTAAAAGGACTCCTTAATGTCTTGATGTGCATTTTGTATGCTGTTAATAAGGTCATTGTTTGTTAGGTTATACCTCTTGTACATCATCTTTGATAAATTTATTCACAAAAATGTTAAGAAATCTTTATTAAAAAAAAAGTAAAATTATGCCCTGTCATTTTATTTTTGAACTCCCTTGTCTGTGGGCAGTTACGGGCTGAATATTTGATGATGAAATCAGAAGAAATCAAATGGGACCCAGAGAGTGAAGACAGTGAAGGTTGGTACAGCTTTGAATAAACAGAATCCACCAGAAAATTGCTGCCTCATAGTCCAACTGCGAACTGCCCTGTGTAGAAACTGAGAACTGCTGTAACTCACTGCTTCCTGCGGAAGATGGACTTGCCCAATTAATTTCTGTTAACTTCTGGCTCTTAAGTTACACAATAGGAGAATGCGGTTCTTGTTAGCAGAATGGAAGGTCTCTGGTGATTACTAGAAATTATCATACATCACTGCTGTGCTGCTATTCCCCATGAAAACAGCTTTACTGCAGAAAATGTCATAGGAAAACATTTCCAGAATAGTCTTCTTTCTGACACTGGAAAAGCAGTTCACCTACATTTCACTTCTTACTGGCCATTTTCCAGCAGTGTTGGCATTTTTGGTTGTTGTTTCCTCCCTTTTTTTGAGATGTTTATAGCTCTTCTGCCTCCAGAGATGTGAACTGATTCTTTTAGTTCAACAGAAGATGGAGTTGGATGAGTTAATCTTGCAAGATCTGGTGACCTGCTTCCAGCTGTGCTCTGTCTGCCCAAGATCTTCTCTCCATTTGCTGGAAGTCCCCAATATCAGTGGCGTAGCCAGACAGCCAATTTTGGGTGGGCCTGAGCACAAAGTGGGTGGGCACAAAATTTTCTCTCTTCGCCAGCACTTCCCAATTCAAAATATAAATACTTTAGCAGATGAGGATCCCCAATCTCTGTCAGCTGAAGGCCTCCAGTAAAGATGGCCAGAAGTCCTCTCCACCAAGCCCAGTAGGCAGCAGCAACTCCTCGAGCCACTGATGCCAGCACCCCATACAATTAGTTGTCAGTGGCTCCAGGATGCTGCTCCCATCTGCCAAGCTCAGTAGAAGACATCTCTGGCCAGCTTCAGAAGAGACCCCAGCTAGTAGGGCTTGGGAATCCCCACTAGCTACAGCAAGGGTCAGGGCTGCCGTTAGCCATGCTGGTGACCAGGGCAGAAAATAAAGCCTCTCCCCCAATTCCCTCTCCTCTCCAATCTCCTCATCTGCAGTTAAAGTCACACTGACAGACCCTCACAAATTAGAAATAAAAATATACAGACAAAATTGAACTGGGAACCTCAGCATGTACTGCAACACTGGAGAAAAAAAACCCCCAAAACAAAAGCGCATTTCCTTTTCTACTTAACACAATAAAAAGACAACCGCTATGCACATTTCCCAAAGTTAACATATTCCATTTAAAATATTCAAAGTAAAATGATTTTCCTACTTTATTGTCTGGACATTTTATTTTTCCATCATGTTGGTTCCAATTTCTGTCTGTATTCTGCTAATTCTTCAAGCGGTTGTCCATTTGTCATTTTTCTCCTGTCGTTTCATTTCCTCACTACACCTACCTCTGAAATTTTGATCCTTCCATTTTAGCTCTTTCCTTCCTTTTTTTCTTTTCTGCCTCTGTACACTCAAATTTCATCCGCTTCCTAAATCTTTTCCTTCTTTTTACTTTTCAGATATCTATCACATTTCCATCTCCTTTCACCCCTTTGCTCTCCCATTCCCCATCTCTCTCCTTCTCAGCCTTCTATTCCCTTCTATCTTTGATCTACGCACCATTACCCCCTGTGATCACTAATCTCTCCAGTCCCTGGGCCTCTCCCCCATGCTTTCCACCATTTCCAGTGTCTCCCTCCCTCCACCCTTCCAGCCCAGCATCTGTTCCCTCTTTCTACCCTCCTCACCCTCGTAGCCTGATATTTCCCTATCCCTTTTACCTCCCACCACCAGCATCTTCCTGTCCCATCTCTCTCCCCTCCCCCATTGTCCAGCATTTTTCCCTTTCTCTTCCCTACCATCCATTGTCTATCTTCTCTCCCTGGATCCATCTTCCCTCTTTCTCCCCTCTCCTCTTCTCCACCTTAATGTCCAACTTTTCTCCCTCTCCCTGCCTTGAGCCCCTGGTTTGACATCTCTCTCTGCCCCCCCCCCCCACCACCATCATCAACTCTCCATCCTTCCTTTCCCTCACTGCCATGTTCAACATTTGCCCTCTCATCTCTCCCTTCCACTTCCATGTCCAAAATGTTTTTTTCTTTATGCCCTTTCTCTCCCACTACCCATCTCACCCATATCCAACAATTCTCCCTCTTTCCCCTTGCAGCATCTCTCCGTCCCTCCCCAGCTCTACCCTATCTCACTCCCTCATCCAAACAGTGCTCCTGTCTCTCCCCGACCCCCCACCCACACACCACCACCACACACACACACACGTTTTTTCCTCCCTTTCCCCAGCGATAGTCTGGCACCTGGCTGCAGGCCTTCTTTCCCCTCCCCTTCGGGCAGTGCTGCAGTCTATCGCTACAGCTGAGCAAAGCTGCACCGCGGGTCCGTCTCCGTCCTGCCGCTACTTCTGCCCTCCGGCTCCATTGTGATCTTTTGTTTGCTCTCTTCTGCTGCCAGACAGTGCTTATCTGCAGCGGTTCCGGATCCGCGCACTCCCAGGCCTGTCTGTATGCTGCCTGCAACTGCTTCCGTTCCTCTGCGCTGGCCCCGCCTACTCTTCTGAAGAGGCGGGCCCAGCGCAGAGGAACGGTAGCAGTCGCAGGCAGCATACAGACAGGCCTGGGAGCGCACAGATCTGGAACCGCTGCAGAAGAGCAAACAAAGGTCACGGAGCCAGAGGGCAGAAGTAGCGGCAGGATGGAGACGAACCCGGTGCGGTGCAGCTTTGCTCAGCTGTAGCGATAGACTGCGGCGCTGCCCAAAGGGGAGGGAGGGAGGGGAAAGAAGGCCTGCGTGCCGGCGGGGGATCAATTCTTTTGTTGTCTCTATGCATCGTCGCTGGGTGGGCCTGAGCCCAAAGTGGGTGGGCCCAGGCCCACCCGTGGCTACGCCCCTGCCCAATATTTCAACATGCATCTCTGTGACAAATTTCCGGTTGTCCCAGATATTTCTGAGTCTTGCCACTTCCTCTCTTAGTTCTTGTACTTTTTTCATGAGGGATTCAATGTACATACATTTATCACATGAAACCAGAATCTTGTTTTGGTCCAAGCATTTGGTCTGGACAGAGGCAGAAGCTGTAATAAGAGCAGCAACTTTAGGCCCACGTTGTTGTTTTTTTTTTACTATACTTCCAAGTGAAGGGGCTGTTATATTGTGGGAAAAAATAAATTAAAAATGGCCTGTCAAAGTACAAATCCTATTTTTTTCCTACACATGTTCTGTGGGATATACCTAGGAAGCAGGTAGTTTTAGTGTAAGATCTGAGAACCTGTTCAGATTTACTCTGTGGGTGGAATTCAATGTACTTCCTTACCTATTTGGGATTCAGTGATTTAGCTTTTTCTTTCAGGGTTTTTTTTCTCTTTTCTTCCCCTGATGTACTGTTTGGTTGTAGGCCTAATTCAAGGGATTAATCTTACAAAGTAGAAACCCAGAATAAAACTGATCTCAATCTATGGGTATCAGTTAATTGACAATGATTTCTTGATTATCCTTCCAATACTGTTACTGAACAGTGCCAGAAGGTTGATGAACAAGTTTAAGGGAAAGAAGGTAAATTAATATCCTTTTATTAGGGATATTTAGAGATCAAAAGCCAGAAGGGATCCAGGTCTTCCATTTCCACTTGACCCCTGCCATAGCAATCCATGAACCCTTGGAAGGAGAAATGGGTTGGCCCAGCAGTTGAAGAAAGTCCACATACCAAGGTTGTTGAGGCCAGTCTGGTGACATTAGAAGCAGTAGAAAAGGATAACGCACAATCCTGCTTAGAATCCAATCTATCTGAAGCCATACAAGGGCTCCTCTTTGGGCCACTGCTGAACCAAGGCATCTAACCCCTGAGTGGCCCCTCCCTGCTTCTGACTGATGAAGTGCTCTGCCTTGGCATTGCTGCTTGTAGCCAGAAGGATGAACATTGGCTACCCTCACCATTCCTGAATGAGCTGAAAAGCCACATGAACCAGCTCCCACTCTCCTGGATCCAAGAGGGAGTGGCTAGAAAAGTCTACCTGGACATCGTGTCTGCTGATAGGGCCTGATGCCTGCAGGTTCAGTTCTGCCCATTGGCAAATGGCTACTGCCTCCAGAGCCACTGCCTGGCTCCTGGTGCTGCCCTGCTTGTTGATGTAGGCCACTGCCATGGCCTTATCCGCTAAACCTGGACCACCTACTCACGAAGCAGGGGAAGGAACTGGTTGATCAACCACAAGGCTTCCAGTGGAGACTGAGTCTCCTGCATCACTCAGCCTACGTAGTGCACTCCTCAGCCAAGGAGACTTGCATCAGTTGTGACTACCACCCTATCTGGGAAGTCCATCAGGACCCCACCCCCACCCCCTCACCAAAGAAGATGACTAAGGCTGTTCCACCAATCCAGGCTACACCTCATTCTGGTAGGGAGTGGCAACTGGTGATTAAAGTCTTGATAGACCAGAGCCCAGTGAGACAACAGGGATGACTGAAGGAGCTGCACATGTATTTATGCCCAAGGCACCACCTCCAGAGCTGCTTAGCACATAAGCACATAAGTAATGCCATACTGGGAAAAGACCAAAGGCCCATCGAGCCCAGCATCCTGTCCCTGACAACGGCCAATCCAGGTCAAGGGCACCTGGCAAGCTACCCAAACGTACAAACATTTTATACAAGTTATTCCCAAAATTGTGAATTTCCCAAGTCCATTTAGTAGCGGTCTATGGACTTGTCCTTTAGGAAACCATCCAACCCCTTTTTAAACTCTGCCAAGCTAACCGCCTTCACTACGTTCTCCGGCAACGAATTCCAGAGTTTAATTATATGTTGGGTGAAGAAATATTTTCAATTTACTACACTGTAGTTTCATTGCATGCCCCCTAGTCCTAGTATTGTGTTATGTTATATTACACCGTGACTTTTATTCTACCACTACCTCTCCAGTTCAAGGCAGATCACATACAAAAGAGACCAGATCAAAATATCTAGGAATTACATACAAGTAGGGTAAAAATGCAGGATATAAACAGTTCAATCCTACTAATTAAAATCTAAGGGCACTAGACCAACAACATGAAAAAGTAAAACTTTCAGCTTTTCCCTAAATATTAAATAGTGTTGACAGGTTCTTAATGATAAAGATAAAGAATTCCAAAGTGTGGCCATTTGATAATGCATCAAAGCAGAAAAATGTTTAACTGATTTTAATTTAATTGTATATGGAAAGTGCAGAAGCAGCTGGTTCCGGGTATTATACTTGGAAGCAGCGCCCTGTAAAAGCATAACTATATTCACCATATAGAAAGGAGTGTCACCAGACAAAATGTTAAAAACTGTAGCATTAAGCTTAAAATGAATGTAGGCCATAATCACAACCAATGTAATTTCAAATAATAGCTCCTAACAGACTCATATTTTGACGGTCCAAAAATGAATCCAATAGCTGTATTCTACATAATTTGTAAACAATTAATTAATGTTTTAGAACAACAGATCAACACAAGATTACAATAATCAAACCTAGATAGGATAAGCAATTAAACCAATATCTTAAACATATCCCAATTAAAATATTTTTTATGGCTCTTCATTACTGTAGATACTTGTTACTACATTGTTAACAGCAATATGCTGTCATGAAACCCAGGAGCTGCAGATAGTCCCAGACTCTGGGAGCCCAAAGCTCGCACAATCTGTGCTTCTGGGCCTGGAATTTGATCGTGTGTTCCTTCAAAAGAACATCCCTCTGCCCTCCCACCCCCACTCCCCAGGCCATGTAAAAAAAAAACCAGATTACAAGTTATTCCAGGACATGGGTGAGAAATAGGTGACTCTTGGCTCAATTCACCACCTGGCCCAGACTCTCCAAGAAGCCAATGACCTGAGAGGTGGTGGCCCCAGAATCTGCTGCTGAGTCAGCTCAGATTAACCAATTGTACAGATAGGGATGAAACTGAATACTCTGGCAGGACAAGTGAGACACCACCACCCCCATCACAAAAGGAGACATGACAGGTCTATTTTTTTTGGGTTTTTTTTTGTTACATTTGTACCCCGCGCTTTCCCACTCATGGCAGGCTCAATGCGGCTTACATGGGGCAATGGAGGATTAAGTGACTTGCCCAGAGTCACAAGGAGCTGCCTGTGCCTGAAGTGGGAATTGAACTCAGTTTCTCAGGACCAAGGTCCACCACCTAACCACTAGGCCACTCCTCCACTCTATAAATCATTGAGTGGGGTGGGACAGGTAAACAGGGCAATGGTTATTTACTCTTTCAAATTCTAGGACTAGTGGACACCGTATAAAACTAATAGGTAGCACTTTCAAAACATCCGGGAAAATATTTTTTTACTCAGTGCACAGTTACTCCCAAATTCTATACATCGCACCTTAGTTTCAGCACAGAAATTGAAGCATATTTTACAGCAATGCGTATAACTTAATTGGTTAACTAGCTAATCAGTGTTAATTGGATGTTAACGAACAATTATCAGCACTAATTGGCATTAAGAGTTACGCACACAACTCACTAAGTGCATTCTGTAACATGATGTTCGTAAGTTCCAAGTTGCATAGTTGAAAAGGGGGTATGGTTATGGGAATGGAATGGGTGGGTCATGGGCATTTCAAAAATCTATGCGCATTATTATCGAGTACACCCGCTCTGCACTTAATTTAGGCGTCAGGATTTATGCCAACTAAAATATAGCCTAAATGGATGTGACCAAATGTGGTCACCAGGGACATTGCTACAGGTGGACTTGGCAGGCCCACCCAGAAGTGCTACACCCCAGTCATGCAAAATTCAACATCCCTCCAACCCCATTCCTGCAGTTCTGGAACCTGCACATCTTTCTTATCCTCCCCCGCCAGCGGCGGCACTTGCACTTTATGCTATCATGCCGCCTGACAGGAACTCCACACAGGCCTGTGTCAGGGTCTTCACTCTGCCGTGTCTCACCCACTGATGTAACTTCCTATTTCTGCAGGCAGGGCAGGATAAGGCAGAGAGAGAGAAGGCCCCGACACAGGCCTGTGTGCAGTTCCTGCTGGGCGTCAATGATAGCATGAAATGCAAGCACTGTGGTAGGGATGAGGGAAGGGTAAGGAAGACGCAGAGGTGCTGGAACTGGGGAAGGGGAGAGAGGTGCTGGACATGTGGGGGTTGGAGGGAAGGGTCTGGGAAGAGGCACTGGATATGCGCGGGGGGAGGAGAGGTTGAAGGAAAGAGAGAGAGGCACTGGGACATGTAAGGAGGTGCTGGAGGGAAGGGATAGAGATGTGGACCTGCAAGTGGAGGGGAGGGAAGGGAGATAGGTGCTGGATATGTAGAGGGTGAGAGAGAGAGGTGCTGGATAAGCAGGGGGTGGGAGGGAAGGGACAGAGGTGCTGGATATGCAGGGTGTGGGAGAGAGGTGCTGGATATGTGGTGGGGGCAGGAGGGAAGGGGGAGAAATGCTGGACATGCAAGGGGAGCTGGAGCAATGGGAAAGAGGTGCTGGATATGCACGGCAGGGCTGGAGGGAAGTGGGAAAGATGTGGCCCTGAAAGGGGGGCTGGAGCGAAGGGAGAGAGGTGCTTGACATATGGGAAGGAGAGGGGTGGGGTTAGAAGGAAGGGAGATGATAGACCAAGGAAGCAATGGAAGAGGGGGGGGTCATATGCTGAACCCACAGTGAGAGAATAAGCCAGATGCATAAGGGGGAAGGAAGAGAGAAGGAGAAGAGCTGGTTGAGGTGGGGTCAGAGAGGAGAGGGACACATTGGTGTGGGGGAGGGAGAAAGGAGACATAGAGAAACAGAAGGGAGATGATGGGCATTGGGTGGGAGCATGGGGACAAGGACACAGGTGAGCTGTATTAGGATGGCATATGGGCACAGAGGGGCAATGCCTGACACTTGGGGGGGGAAGGGAAATATGGAAATAGAGATACAATGGACGTGGGGGGGAGGGGGGAGATATGGGAATGGAGATACAATGGACACAGAAGGGAGATACCAGACGTGGAAGCAAAGAAACACAGAAGGGAGATGCTGGGCATGGGGTACATGGGTGCACAAAGGAATGATGATGGATGCAGGGATATGAATACAGGGGAGATTCTGGACAAGGAAATATAGGGACACAGAGATGAGAGATGGATGGTGGACATGGAGAGAGAAGAAATGTCATATGGACTGGAAAAGAGGGAAGCAGAAACCAGAGACTGAGACCAATATGATTTGAAAAATAAAATGACCAAACAACAAAAAGGTACAAAAAATTATCTTTATTTTCTACTTTGTGATTAATCTATGTCAGATTTGGCATAGAGATCTTGCCAGAGCTGGTGTTAAACATGGCTGGGGTCCAGGGGAGAAAATCTATCAGAGGACCCCGAAGCCCATTACCAGTCTGCGCCTTCTTCAGCTTCTGTCAGGCTTGGGGCTCTCTTTGGCCAGACAGCCAAGCACAATTGCCCTAGTTACACCCTTCTAACACCATCCCTGGTATGTGCTATCTTTATATTTGGACAGGAGGAAATGCCTTTCTTTCTTGTTTCTCTAGTGTTGTACTACTTGCAAGGTCTGGCTTCTTGGTGGTTCAGTTTATATTTATAGAGCCTGTGGTCACTTATTATGTATTTGGCATTTGTGTTCTGTGTGTGTGTGACTGAGGTATTCTGTCAACATGAAGTTTCTATGTAGCATTCTATAGTAATTTTGCTTGTTCAGTTTTCTCAATAGATGTATCGATATTTACGGGCCCCACTGTACTATTTAGGGCACTACCTTTTCATAGGTAGGATCCTTGTTTTGGAAGTTAGTGCTGGCATGGTAGATTTGCTCTAGATTCTGAGTGACTTTTTGTTTAGGATTTTTTAAATTACTTTACAGTATGTCTATTATTGAGATTACACTAGAAACCAAAATTTCTTTGGTGAGTTTTATGGGGAAATATCCTTGCTCTGCTCTGTATCCATTGTTGGCGGAGGACCAGGAGGTTCTCTGGATGCGGAATGTATTTGGTTTCAATACCATATGTGTGTTGGAGGACCTTGGCTCAATGGGGGCTGAAGAGTGCAGTCTCTTGTACTTCCCTTAGCTCTCAATTGACCAGAAGCCACTGAAGCCTGCACTGCTACCCTCATTGAAGTTATTGAGAGTGAAGTAAAGACAGAGCATGGGTGCATCAGGTGGCTGGGGTTTTTTTTCTCTTTCAAAACGTTGGCAACTCTAGTGCCCACCCATCCAACCTGTTAACCCACCCAAAAATTGCCTTCTGGCTACACCACTGGTGGTCACATGGAGAGGCGCTCTGCGTATTCTGTATTCCGCGTAGAAATTTAAGCCAATTCTATAAAATTTAGAGAATATGCCTAGACGTATTCTTTTACCGCACAGGTTTTTCAGGCGCAATATACAGAATCTAGCCCTTAGTGTGTAATTAGGTCCAGAGGATGTGGTGAAAGCAATTAGGACAGCTAGGTTTTAAAAAAGGGTTTAGGAACGTGATGATCCAAGATGGCGGTATCTAGCTAGGACGCTGTAGGTCCTAGATCCATTTCCTATTGAATATGCCTAAACGCCGTGGTAAAGCGTCTGCAAGAACTCCCCAGACGCCTACCACTTTACCACTGGGTCCAATGGATCGATTTCTGGGACCTTCGCAACAGCGAGAAATAGGCGCCAGGAGCGGTTCCATGGTGAGGACCGACAGAATGGAGGAAATGTCGGCCCACACCGGACTCAATGTTACGCTGAGCCCCGACGTGCGTACTCCGCCTCCACAGCCCCAGTGGACCAGCTCTCCCTCCGTAGAGGCGATGGGGCCTACGACGCAAATCGCCAGGGGCCCCGACGCTGGAGGAGTATTTGGCGATCCATCTGAGGGACGAGATGTGGTGGAAGCATTGGAGCTACACGGAACAAGCGGCCCTGGAGAAATTATGGAGGAGCAAGGCTCTGAACAGGCTGAGACCCAGGAACTTCAAGTGGGTGAGCTCCCGGAGTTCATGAGAAAGCCGACAGAGGTAACATTAGAATCGCTATGGGACTTGATTTCTCAGTCCCATAAGTTTTTTCTTCAACAGTCTAATAAACAGTCTTTACAAATTACAACTTTGGAAAAAAGATTAGATAAGAACAAAGATAATGGGAAAATTAGGTTCTGATAATTTTCTTTCCTTTAGTCATAGCAGATGAAGCCATTACGTATGGGTTGTGTCCATCAACCAGCAGGGGGAGATAAAGAGCACTCAATTTTTCACAGTGCCTCATGGCCAGCTAGCTCCACTGCCTCTTCAGTATTTGAAGCTTCCAAAGCAGTATGGCAAACCGCAATGGGAATAACATGAACCTTCCTCACAGCGAACGATGGCCCCTGAAAGAATTTGTAATTCGCAGATACTGCAACAGAGTCCTGCGCACATCCAAAAGGTGCAACTGCCCAAATGAACCTGGAAACTCCTCCTCAACAAAGGGGGGGGGGGAGGGGGGGAAGAAAAACAGACTGGTTTAGGTGAAACGCTGAAACCACCTTAGGCATGAAGGAAGGCACGGTCCGAACCATGACCCCTGACTCTGAGAATTGCAGAAATGGTCTCTATAGGACAGCGCCTGGAGCTCTGACACCCATCTCGCCGAGGTAATGACCACTAAAAAGACGGCCTTCAGTGTCAAATCTTTCTCTGAAGCACGCCGAAGCGGTTCAAAGGGAGCCCCCTGAAGGGCCTTCAATACTAACCCCAGGTTCCAAGCTGGACAAGGTGCCCGCACGGGAAGACGGAGCCGAAACACCCCTCTAAGAAACCGTGCCACATCTGGATGAGCAGCTAAGGACACGCCTTCAACCTTGCCATGCAGGGAGGCCAATGCTGCCACTTGCACCCACAGGGAATTATAGGCCAAGCCTTTGTGTACACCATCCTGCAAAAAGTCCAGAATCGGCGAGACAGGAGCCCGCAACGGAGAAAGCGCACTTGAAACACACCAGACTTCAAACTGGCGCCAAATCCTGGCATAAGCCACGGAAGTGGAGCGCTTAAGGGCCTGCAGGAGAGTGGAAATTACCTTATTTGAGTAGCCTTTATCTCTCAATTGCGCCCTCTCAATCGCCATGCCATAAGACCAAAGCGGCAGGCGTCCTCCATGGCCACCGGACCCTGTGACAACAGGTGCGGAACCAGAGGTAACGGAAAGGGAGCCTCCAACAGCATCTGTTGGAGGTCTGCATACCAAGGCCTCCTGGGCCAATCCGGGGCGATAAGCACCACTTCTCCTGGATGCAGCCGAATCCGCAGGAGCACTCGCCCTATCAAGGGCCACGGAGGGAAGACATACAGCAAGCCCAGGGGCCAGGGTTGAGCCAAGGCATCCAACCCGGCAGAGCGAGGATCCCTCCATCTGCTGAAGAAGCACGGGACTTTGGCATTGGAACTGGTCGCCATAAGATCCATCACTGGCTTGCCCCATTTGGCACATATCTGCAGGAATACATCGTCTGCTAGTTCCGAATCTGCTGGATAAGATCTGATGCCTGCTTAGATAGTCGGCTTGCACGTTGCTATGACCTGCAATGTGAGCTGCTGACAGGGACTGTAGATGCAGCTCGGCCCAGTGGCAAATTTGTTCAGCCTGCGCGGCTACAGCTCTGCACTGAGTGCCGCCTTGTCGATTTATGTAGGCCACGGCTGTTGTGTTGTCCGACATCATTTGGACAGCCAATCCTTCCAGGGTCACTTGAAAGGCCAGAAGAGCAAGAAACACCGCTTTCAACTCCAGGCGGTTGATAGACCACTCCGACTCTTCGGGCGTCCACAGACCCTGGGCATGCTTCCCCTGGCAATGCGCGCCCCAGCCCTTCAGGCTGGCATCTGTCACCACTAGGCACCAATCGGGGAGCGCCAGCGGCATTCCCCGCCGCAACATGCTGTCCGAGAGCCACCACTCCATACTGAGGTGGGCCGCAGGGAGCCAAGAAAGTCTGCACTGATAATCCTGAGATACTGGAGACCATCGTTGAAGTAGAGAATACTGTAGAGGTCTCAGGTGCGCTCTCGCCACTGGCACCACTTCCAAGGTGGCCGTCATCGATCACAACAGCTGGACAATGTCCCAAGCTCGCGGGCAGGGCATCCTCAGGAGCAGACGGACCTGATTCTGAAGCTTGCACCGCCTTTGCTCGGGAAGAAACACATAGCCCGAGGCTGTGTCGAACCTGGCCCCCAAATATTCTAGAGATTGCGAGGGGGTCAGGTAACTTTTGGCCATATTGACGACCCAGCCCAGAGATTGAAGGACTGAAACCCTTCTGGCTGTAGTTAGATGACTTTTTCTGAGTCTACTCTGATGAGCCAGTCGTCTAGGTACGGGTGAACCCGGATACCCTCTCGCCTGAGAAAAGCAGCTACTACCACCATTACCTTGGAGAAGGTTCGGGGAGCTGTGGTGAGGCCAAAAGGCAAGGCCCGAAACTGGAAATGTTTTCCCAACACCGCAAACCGCAGAAACTTCTGGTGCGGGGGCCAAATTGGTATGTGCAAGTAAGCTTCTTTCAGGTCCAGAGACGTGAGAAACTCTCCTAGCTGTACCGCCGCAATGACGGAGCGCAGGGTTTCCATGTGAAAATGCCGCACTCTTAAGGACTTGTTTAGCTTTTTTAAGTCCAGGATCGGGCGAAAAGACCCGCCTTTTCATGGCACCACAAAGTAAATGGAGTAGCGGCCTAGACCTTGTTCGGTGGGAGGCACCGGGGTCACAGCCCCTATCTGGCACAGACTGTGCAGTCTCCTCTACTGCCGCCCGTTTGGCGGCAGAACCGCATCGGGACTCCACAAACATGTCTCTCACCGGGGCATCGAATTATATTCGGTATCCTTCTCTGATCAGGTCCAAGACCCACTGATCTGCGGAGATTTTGGCCCACTCCTCGAAAAAGAGGGAAAGTCTTCCTCCGATGACAGGAAATGAGGAGGGGGCCGGCGCACCATCATTGAGAGTGTCGCCCCTGAACTCCAGGCCTTGAACCGGCAGCTGCGGAACGTTTGTCTGAGCGAAAGGAGTTTCTCTGCTGAAAGCGGGCACGCGAAGTGAATCCAGCAGCATGCCCCGGGCGGTACCCTCTAGCTTCACGGAAGCGAGGTCTGTAAGAGGAGCGGACCGCCTGACCCTTAGAGGAAGGCTTCGGCCTATCTTCAGGCAAGCTCTGAGGTTTGGAATCCCCCAGGCCTTTAACAATGTCTTCCAGCTCCTCACCAAACAGGAGAAGGCCTTGAAAAGGCAACTTCACCAACCTTTGCTTAGAGGCCATGTCCACCGCCCAATGTCGTAGCCAAAGAGTGCGGCGAGCCGCCACTGCTACAGCCGTTTGTTTACCCGAAGCTCTGACCATATCATAAAGGGCGTCAGCCAAAAAGGACAAGGCCGACTCCATCCGCGAAGCCACTTCAGATAAGGTCTCCGCTCCATCACCAGGCTGTTCCACTGCCTGCTGTAACCAAGCCAGGCAGGCTCTAGCAGCATAACAACTGCATGCAGACGCCCAAACAGTGAGACCTGCCAAATCAAAGCACCGCTTCAGAGCTGAATCAAGCCTGCGGTCTTGAATATCCTTCAGGGCAACACCTCCTTCAACAGGGAGGGTAGTTCTCTTTGTCACAGCCATAACCAGGGCATCCACTTTAGGCATTGCAAAGCGAGCCAAATGTTCCTCACTCAGAGGGTATAATTGCCCCATAGACCTGGCAACCTTCAAAGGTCCCTCGGGGTCAGCCCATTGAGCCGAAATAAGCTCTTAGATGGAGTCATGCAAAGGAAAGGCTCGAGCAGGCTTTCTGGTACTAGCCATCCTTGGATTAACAGAGGAGGCTGTGCCACTCCCAGGATCTTCAATCAAGAGTGCTTGTAAGGCATCTGAAATAAGCGCTGGCAGCTCCTAGTGGTGGAAAATCCTCACCGCAGACGGATCATCAAGCTCCTGTGGCAATTCTGCACCCGACTGGCTCCTCAGTCCAAGAAGTTCTGCCAGACCCCTCAGAATCCTCACAGCCCGACCACGGGAGGGAAAAGGGGGGTGCGCCACACTCGGAAAGGGAATTAGCCCTTCTGCGTTCATCAGGAGGATAAGAAACAGGCAAAGCCAACTCCAAAAGGCCAGGATCCACCAGGGGGTCAGGCAGAGGGTCCGAAGAACCCTGTGGAAGAGCTCTTTTAAGCATGTACGCCCTATGCAACATTAAAACAAAATCAGGGGAGAAAACCGCTCCCTGACCGCCCGGATCCTGCCCAGGGCTATCATCTCTATTATTAGACTCACTCAGAGGACCCCCCCCCCCCCGGATTCAGGGCTCTCCGTCGCAACGGAGGCCTCGCCATGTGGAAAATCCAAAATGGCGTCCGCTGCCAACTCACAGCGCAAAACATCACCACTCGCCATGCTCGGGCCGGCTCTACCGTCTCTACAGCACGAATTACAGAGCCCCGCTGCTGATTTGCGCTTGCCACATTTAGAACAGCGCTTTACAGTCTCCGCAGCCATCGCCGAAAACGGAGGGAAAATTCAAAAATTGCAGTTCGCACCAAAAACGTCCCGATCGCGGGCCCACCCCGGAGGAGTCAGAAAACACTCTTACCTCACTAGACCGAGTATCACAGCTCCGGTCCTGCAGAAGAATCTCAAGAAAAAAACCTCTTTTCCAACTTTAATTAATTAATTATTTATTTTTAACGCTGTGAGGAAAGCAGAGGCAAAAGAGGTAAATAAAAACACTCCGGAGGCTCAGATAAGTGGGAAAGGCAGGGAAAGGTGAACCAATGTGCCTGCATCCACTGAGTGGGAAAGGACAGGGAAAAGCAAGCTAATATGTCCACATCCACGGGGGCATGGGTAAGGCAGGGAAAGGGCTGACCTATGTGCCTTCAAAGTGAAGCTGCTATAGCCTCTAACACCCCGGCTAACAATTGGCAAGCCAGGAGCCACCCCCAGGCAGATTTTTGATGGAGCTCGAAGAAGCTGCAGTCACCCTGCTTGGGGAGATAGAGAATACTGAAGAGGCAGTGGAGCTAGCTGGCCATGAAGCACTGTGAAAAATTGAGTGCTCTCTATCTCCCCCTGCTGGTTGACGGATACAACCCATACGTAATGGCTTCATCTGCTTGATGACAAGGAAGAAGAGATATTGATAAAACGAGTGGAAAAAGTGGAGAGTAAAATGGTTCATTTAGAGACGGTACAACCTACTTTAATTAAAGACATTACAAATTTGAGATATAGATCTGAACTACATGACAATTATATGAGAATACAAAACTTAAGATTTGTTAATTTTCCTACATTGAAACTTGTGACACCGATTGAAATGCTCAAAAGATACTTAAAGGAAAACTTAGAGATCCCTGCTGATCAATTACCACCATTTACTCAAGCATATTACCTTCCTCAACAAATGTCAATTGAACAACAGGAAAGGAGCCTAACCAATCTTACAGATTTCCTGGAATCTTCGGATTCAGAACAAGCTACTGTGGCCACTTTGGTGGCCACAGTGGCCTTATTACCCGATAAAAACTGGCTCTTCCGTTTGTTTTTTAAAATAAAGAAAAACTTTTCCTAGGAAAAAAGATATTACTGTTCCCTGATGTATGCAGACAAACTCAGACTCAGAGGCAGATGCAGCAACCAAATGTAAAAAAATCAAAATCGTTAAAGTCCCTAACGATTTTTAAAAAACGAAGAATGCACCAAAAAAAAAAGTCACACATGCTCAGATCGGTATTCAAACGTACAATGTATCAAAGAATCACAATACACATCGGTAATCGGCCCCTAAATCATGCGCAGAGCAGCCAAGCGTTTTGCTGGCTGCTCTGCGCATGCTGCAAACGTAAAAACAAACAAAAAAAAAAGCCACAACACATACACGTGGCTACCCGGTCAGCAAAATCCAAAAACAAAGGATCGGGAGGGGGCAAGGGCGCTCATCAGGAGCGTCCTGTATGGACGGCCTTGCCCCCCCCCCGCTGCTCCCCACTTTCCGCCGCTCCCCCTCCCCCCGAAAAAGCAAAATGCTAGCTGCCCCGGTCCCCCTCCCTTCCTGTTCCTGTGTTCTGCAGAGCTAACTCCGCCTCCCGTCATTCTTTCGCCCCGTGCCCCGCCCCCGCTGCCCCCCCTGAGGTCGACTACGCCGCTCCCCCCCTCCACCGAGACCCCCCTCCCTATTAACGACCCGAGCAGCGCCTCTCACCTCTTTCTGAAGCGCTGCACGGGCAGGAAGATCTATTGTGTTGGTTGTAGAGTCTCCATGACATCTCTTCTTCCCTGGCCTAGGCCCCGCCTCCTTCTGACGTAAGTAACCTACGTCAGAAGGAGGCGGGGCCTGGGCCAGGGAAGAAGAGACGTCATGGAGACTCTACAACCAACACAATAGATCTTCCTGCCCGTGCAGCGCTTCAGAAAGAGGTGAGAGGCGCTGCTCGGGTCGTTAATAGGGAGGGGGGTCTCGGTGGAGGGGGGGAGCGGCGTAGTCGACCTCAGGGGGGGCAGCGGGGGCGGGGCACGGGGCAGAAGAATGACGGGAGGCGGAGTTAGCTCTGCAGAACACAGGAACAGGAAGGGAGGGGGACCGGGGCAGCTAGCATTTTGCTTTTTCGGGGGGGGGGGGAGGGGGGGGGCAAGGCCGTCCATACAGGACGCTCCTGATGAGCGCCCTTGCCCCCTCCCGATCCTTTTTTTATTTGATGTGTTTTCTGACATCCTTTGGACCAATCACAGCGCTTTTAGCTCTGCTAATGTGCTGGGATTGGCTCAAAGTTTGTTTATTTTTTCACTTAATGATTTTTCCTGGCACAGAGCTGTCCTAACGAGAGGTCCAGACCTCTCGTTAGATTTCCTGCCCTTTTCCTGCGTAAAGGCAATCGGAAAAGGTTAGTGCATGTCGTTTCAATGGGGTTTTCACACTAATTGCTCATCTCCATTCCGTTTTCGTTAGCTGCTGGCTTCCTCGGTAAAAGCCCTTTGATGCATGCAACGGATCAAATTTTCCTCGTTGGAGGGTCATTAAAGGCTCATTTAGCTTTAGTGCATCTGCCTCTAAGAGAAAACATTTTTTGTTGCTGAAATTGGCGGTCCTTGCACTTGGTGGCTTATTCTACTTAAGGTTTCCTTGCAAGTGTATTGTGACGTATAATACTATTAAATATGTTTTCCTGGAACCTCAGCAATTATCAGCTTTCATAGCCTCAAAACAAACGGAAGGAGCACAATAGAAAATTAATCACTGTTGTCCTAGCTAATTTTGAATTGTTTATTGTTTATTTGAAACCTCTATTTGAATTCTTGGATCTAGATTAATGTGGACCTGAGCAACCTAAATAATTTATGTTGTATATTTGGACTCTGGGCAAGTCACTTAACCCTCCATTGCCCCATGCAAGCCGCATTGAGCCTGCCATGAGTGGGAAAGCGCGGGGTACAAATGTAACAAAAAATATATATATATATTTCTTTTTGTTCAATTGAAATAATGCTTTCTATATCAAGTGTATTTCCTTGATGTAAATTTGAAATTATAAATAAAAAAAGCGTTTAGACAAGTTCCTGGAGGAAAACTTCATCAGCCATGTAGTCTTGGGAAAGCCACACTCCCTATTTCTGAGTATCAGGAAGAAGGATTGGATCTGTTCTTAGGGTTCTGCCAGGTACCTGTGATCTGGATTAGACATTGTTGGGGACAGGATGCAGGGCTTGATGGACCTTTGAGCTCATCTAGTATGTTCTTTGACCTCCATATGCATAACCATATAAGTTTCAAATGCTTTTTTAAAGGATGATGTTTATTTTAAAATCTGGCTAGGTTTAGTTGAAAATTTGTTAAACTAATTTAAAAAAAATGCACCTACATTTTACTGGCGTTCTATAACTAAGGCTGCCAACTGGATCCAGATTCACAGGACAGGGTTGATTCAGTCCTGGGGACTTGTAGTTCTGATTTCCCCATTACATTACCTAAGAAAAGCAAGACTACAAGTCCCAGCATGCACTGGGATAAACCTAGGACTGGATCAACCCTGTCCTGCGACTCTGGGTCCAGCTGGCAGCCTTATCTATAACAGAACCAACAACTTTAGCTTTTGGAATGACTTGTGAATATCACAGATTAAGACATTTGTGTTCTCGTGTACAATGACATCAGGTTACAAAAGGAATGAGAGTTAAGAGCAGATCTGCTGCTGCCCTTCTAGTGCTTACACTGGAAATAAATGTATTTCTATAGTAACAGCATAAAACTGACCTGCAGAAATATCTTTTCAAACTCAGCTAATGCTGATTAACAATTTGACAGATTCCAAAACCTTGACGTACAGAAAATTTGTCCAGTCACCTCAACAACATAATAGCTAAATAAAGTTCTCAAATTTGAATGCTATTTTCCATTGTCCGTTCTTTACTTGAACCTACTGATCCCTGTTTTAAGAATCCCCAAGGTCAGTGGCCAGCAAACTACATAAAATGTTGGTAGCTGCCACAATTTTGTTTGCAAAAGCGGATTTAAATCAATATTCCACATTCTTTACTGTTATTTGGGGGGGGGGAGGTTGGGGGGGAGGACATTTTGACTTCTTCTTTCAGCTTAATCAGAACCAATGCTGGGATCCTGGTGCCTGAGCCTTCAGTTACAAACCACCCAGGGATTTTTTTTCTCTTATTTTAATAACCCCCTGCTTCCTAGTTTGGTCACTGCAAAAATAGGCTCTTTTCAGTCATCAGATGCTACCTGTGTTGATGACCACAGCCCTCTCCTCATCCTTGGTGATGAGCATTACTCAGTTCCCTCAGTGCTCAAGGGATATGAGTGTTGTCCCTGCAGCCTCTCCTGTCCCAATCAATTCAGTGTGGAAAACATCAAAGCAGATCAATGGAAAATCAAAACAGACTTTATTAATAAAATAACATCTAGAGTATATTGCCTGACACAGGCCATGTTTCGCCCAGCAGGGCTGCGTCAGGGGCTATAAAAATCTATAAAGTCTATTTTGATTTTCCACTGATCTGCTTCGTTGTTTTCCATCTTGGAGTTTGCGGATCCCCTTGCTCTCTTCTTGGACCCAATTAATCCAGGGTGCAAAAAAAAAACCAAACATTCCAGGAAGGAACTAAACTAGGGGCCTTCTGCATGGAAGTGGCTTGCCACTGGCAAACCATATTCCCCCAAATTCTATATATTGTGCCTTAATTTCCACATGGAAATCAAAGTGTATTCTATAACAATGCATGTAAAGTAATTGGTTAACTAGCTAATCAGTGCTGTCAACTGGAAGCAATTATCAGCACTAATTAGGATTTATGCACACAACTAACTACCTGTACTAACGACTATGTACCAAGTGCATAGTTGAAAAGGGGGCATATTATGGGTGGGTCATAGGAATTTCTATAATGTATGGACATTATTATAGAATATACCCACTCTGTAGGGATTTACATCAAGTAAAACATGGTCTAAATGGACACAACCAAACTTGGTCACATGGAGAGGTGCTTGGCGTATTCTATATACCACAAGGAAATTTAAGCCTATTCTATAAAATATAGGTGGACTTTAGAGAATACACCTAGGCATATTTTTTTTTTCTGCGTGGACTTTTCAGGCACCATATATAGAATCTAGCCCTTTATGTTATGTTTATTTGTCTGTTCTTTTAAACAAAATGAACTACAGTAGCCCAGCTAAGGGAACGCATTTCAGGCTTTCTCTAGATAATTTTTGTATATGGAATTTTATTCTCTCTGTCTCTCTAGTTTATGCTGGGCAGGGGCTTGGTTTTTTCTTTGTTTACTTTGTATTCCCATTGCACCTCTCAAAAAGAAAGAGAAATTTGAATTCACAAGATTGAGATTTTTCTCTCACCAACAACACCTTCACCATGGTGGAGGCCATAAGCAATTTCAAGACATGCAGATATAGCAGGATGTCCACCACTTTCGGTCTTGATACCTGCTATAAACCACCTGGGCTCAATCATGAGTTGTGGAAGTCAGTGTTGCACCAGGGGCTATGTGAGTGATGCCAACGTTCAAGCATAAAGGAGTGCAACCCATATAGAGTGGTCGGTGAAGCTCTGGTCACTTTGTTGGGCAGAACAGATGGACCATGCAGGTCTTCATCTGCCATCATGCATTGATGCACTCGGCGCTGAAGACTCTATCATCAATACAATGGGCACCTTTGGTGCATCTGTACCACTGAAGTTAGTTCATATCAATAACAGAGACTCCAGAGAATCAGAGTGTCCTCACTGGTGGGTGCCATGTTTGCATCCCCTCTACCTTTCCTCATGGCTTAAATTTATACTCCAGCTGCATTGTCAAATGCAAATCTGGGAGTTTTAAATACCTGACCTCCGAAATGCACTTCTTAAATCTCCAGATCGCTCTGAATCTTTCGGAGTAAAGATCAAGGGAAAGAACAAAAAGTAAGGGAAACAGAGGACAACACTGTTGCGTGCCTCTACCAATGGGAAAAGGGTCAAAAACAATACCATTTGTCCACATTTGCGCCTGTGGATCAGCATATAACACCCCTACTGCCTGAGAAAACAACCCATCACGACCATAGGCCTTTAGAACCCCCCTGAGTAACCCCCAAAGGCCTTTTTGGCATCAAAGCTGATGAGGAGATAGGAGGTTCCAGCAGAGTGCACCATTTCCAATGATGCTATTAGCAGCTACATGTTTTTAGAAATCAAGCATTCACAGGTGAAACCCACTTGGGGATCCGCAATCAGAGGCAGAAGCACACAATACAATCTGTTAGCCAGGATCTTTGCTAGAAGCTTTACCTCGTAAGTTAATAATTATATGGGGCGCTAAGATTCTGGTCTATCTGGAAGCCGGCCAGGTTTTAAGAGAACTATAATTTGGGCCATATTAAGATGGTTAGGCATCATTCCTTGAGTGATGATGGCATTAAACTCCGAAGTCAGGATCGAACTAATTTCAGTTTTTAAGAGCTTCTAGAATTCACTACGCATCCCGTCTGGCCAAGGGGCCTTCCCCAGAGGACTCTGCTGAATCACTCACTCAACCTCCCCCCTTTGAATAGGGACATGAAGCATCACCTGGCTAGAAGTGGACACCCACAGCAAACCCAGAATAAAAAGGTAAGTCTTGTCCTCCAGTGCAGAATTGCCAGTCGCATTATAAAGCTGTACAAAAAAAATCCCTTAAAATCTGATTAACACCCTCATCCCAGTGTGCCAGAGCACTCCTACAGGCCCTCAAGGTGGCAATTTTGCTGGGACCCTGACTAGTACGGACTAGGTGAGCCATCAGGCTGCTGTTTTTATTAGCAAACTTATAAAGCTGGTATTTGTAATAGCATTTTGATGGAGAAGTTCATTTAATGACTGTGGGACCTCCAAGAGAATGGTGAAGCCCATACTGATGACGAAGCACCGTCACCTGACACTCCAAACGTAATATTGCCCAGTGACGGACCTTTCTATGGAAGCTAACAAAAGAAATGATTTCTCCCCTCAATACCACATTTGCGGACTCCCAATAAAGTATGGGGTCTTCTTGATGATCTGTATTATTAACTGCATAATCTTACCAATTACATCAGTGTTTCCCAAGTCTGGTCCTGGAGTACCCCTTGCCAGTCAGGTTTTCAGGATATCCACAATAATGCATGAAAAAGATTTGCATATAATGGAGGCAGTTTATGCAAATCAAGTCCATGCATATACATTATGGATACCCTGAAAACCTGACTGGACTTGGGAAACACCAATTTAGATAACAGAAAGGGGAGGAAGCTGATATTTCTATAAAGGTAGATGGGAAAACTTCAGGCACCTCCAGAATGAGAAGAAAAACCAACTGAAAGCCCATTTCCACCCATGCATGGTCCAAGATCATGATCGGACCTATGGCAGCAGTGTCCACAGTAGACAGCACCCCGAAACAACAGAAGGTAAACAATCCTGGATATCGTGGAGTGGACCTGGGATAGGTGCCTATAATCCCTCTCCAGCGGATGAAAGGTATGCCACACATCTACAATTTCCAGAGATTCACACAACACGGTAATGCCTCACTGAGTCCTGGCCAATTCTCTCCCCGTGGGATGTGACCTATCCAGAGCAAGGTCCACCACGTCATTAAAATCCCCTCCCAATGTAATAGGAATATCACACAAAGTGGTCAGTCGGTGTTGAAGTTGTTGAAAGAAGGACTTATCATAGATGATAGGGGCATACACATTACATAACAGATAAGGTTTACAATCCAAGGTCATTGAAGTTATGACATATCTGCCCATAGGATCCTGTACCACGTTGAGAGGCTCCAAAAGAATGCCTTTCCTAATTAAAATGATCACACCCCCTTTCTTCCCAAAGCAGAGGACTCATAAATGTGACCAACCCACCAACGGCACAGCTTTACATGCTCTGTGGTTGAGAGATGAGTCTCCTGTAAAAAGGCAATGGAGACATTTTTATTGTTCAGGGTCTTTAAAAAATGTTGTCATTTAGTGGGGGGAGTGGATGCCTCCAACATTCCTGATGATTACTTTAAGGGGAATCAACAAAGGGAATGAACCAAAACAAAGATGAGAAAACAAATAGGAATGCCAGAAAGACGCCCCAGCCTACACCTTCCTGGAAGAAAAAACACAATCCCTGCTCTCCCAGTCCACCCACTCCTCAAAGGTCTTCCACAGAACCAAATGAATGAAAAGCATAACCCCCCTTGTACTCTCCCCACCCACAGCTCACCCTCCCATATCCCCACTTCTCCCCTCACACCCCTCAGCCCTTACTAGTACCCAACACACACAAGTGTGTAACATCCAACTGGGTCTTGATAGCCCCCAACTCAAGAGAATAAGAACAAACGTCCATGAACACTCTTAATAGCAACATTCCTAAGTGAACCCTAGTAAACATGTTAAACTATGACATCTCAAGACTACTACTGGGCAGACTTCTACGGTCTGTGTCCTGTGAGAAACGCAAGGACAATTCAAACTCGGGTATACATATAAAATATCACATACCATGTAAAATGAGTTTATCTTGTTGGGCAGACTGGATGGACCGTACAGGTCTTTATCTGCCGTCATTTACTATGTTACTATGTATGTTACTACTACTTATCATTTCTATAGCACTACTAAACATACAGTGGTTTAAAAAACAAAACAAAACTTGAACAAGAACAGACATTGAGGCATATTTTCAAAGCACTTTGGGAGGCTAAGTTCCATAGGTTTCTATGGAACTTTGGGAGGCTAAGTGCTTTGAAAATGAGCCTGATTGTCTGCTTAGCATGTAGGGCTCCACGTGAGTCTCATCAGAATCACTACAAGTATCCAAGCTTACCATCGAACCCCCATCAATGGCATTTGTGGTGATCCACCCAGAGCCAAAAGCCAAGATACACTCAATGCTCCCCAAATCCTGGTGTAACCACAGGCTGGACCCTGGGGTAGAAAGCATCTGGGATAGAAGCAAACCAGCCACTGGGTGCATGGCACTGTCCCTGACACCAGAGTGCAGGCAGCAAACCAATGGTGCAGACACGTCTCTAGCACAAAACAGAAGAATATCCCAGGGCTCTCCTGACAATGTTCTCTCGATAATTAAAAAAAAAACACTGTACCAAGAACAATAATACCTGAAAATAGTCTTCTTATTGTCACAATTCCAGTCCAGGATTATTGCCAGGGCTACACTGAGCCCCTCCGCACAGAAGCCTCCATCCAATCCATATAAACTGTAGCCTCCTGGACATGTTCAAAATATTGGATATGTTCTTTACCCACATTCTTCAGCTTTGCTGGATAAAGCAAGCTAAAACTAATCTTGAGCTGGAATAATCTGGAACAAAGAGAAGCAAAGGCTCGATGAGCCAGGGAAACTTTATGAGTAGTCCTAGAAGCATAGAATCCAGTTGTTTTGGTATTCTAAGCTTTTACAAGATCTCAGGGCTTGCAAAATATCCATCTTGTGACTATAATTAAGCACTTGGAAAATTACTTCCTGAGTGCGTTCAGCCACTTCCTGCCGAGGACCCACCTGGTGGGCCTTCTCCACCCTGAACGGCCCAGCAGCAACTGACAAACTCAAAAAGTCTCTATCCAAAACTTTCTCTGGCATACCGACTAGCTGTAAGTTGTTCCACCTTGCACGGTTTTCTTAAGTCCTCCACCTTAGCTTCCAGATCGCTGAGGTGGCGGAGCATGGGTTGTCGCTCGGTTTCAATAACCTGTAACCTGACTTCCAACGTTCCTACACGGAGTTGTACCGAAAATCTCCACATACAGTGGTGAAATGCTGCTCCATCCCATCTAATTTAACCAATATTAATTGGGGTTGCCTGCCCACTGCATGATCCACCGCAGCTCTCACTTCCGTGGTCCAGCCAAAGCTTGTAGTGGGCGAAGATGGTGTGAGCTTTTCTGCCAATTGGATTCACATCCCTTCCTCTCCTTTTCCACAGGTTTAGATGTCCTCTGTCCACTGCCCAAACCTTTGTCAATGACAAATGACTCCAATCTCAGCTTCCGTGGAAGGAAAGAGGCAAAACAATCAAGGACTAAACTGTTAACAAATGCAAATAAGAAGGGGTTATCGGGAGCAGCAAACTCTGGTTGCCTACTGCTCCATGACACAACCTGGAAGACCAGACGTGGTGCATTCTATAGGGTTAAATGGATGAATGGATTGTAAGTTTGGTCCATGCTCCTGGCCTTTGTACTCAATCCTTCTTCAGCTTTTCACTTGCATACGTCCACATGAATCAGTTCATTAAATTACTGTTTCTGCTCACAGAGCATGCTGTAATCTCCCTGGATGTTTATATCTTCTCAGGCCTTTGAACAGAGTTATTTATAGTTCTGTACTAGGACAGAACCATGTACGGAAGACAACAGAACCACAACCCAAATTTTAGAAATCTTAACCATCTGAAAAAAAAATGTGAGGACCTTGGACTTCTATTAAAACAGTAGCAATAGAAAAAAATATTTATTTCTCACCCCTTGTATGAGTTTTTAAAAAATGTGTCTTTGATTATGTTTTTAATTGTTTGGAACCATACATCCAAACTGCTGCCTGCCACCTCATCATTCAAAAATGATGAAGTGGCAGTAATACAAGTGATGGAAATTGTGGTAATTGTATTTTTAAAGCAATCCACAATTTACTAATTGAAGGGAAATAGTAAATATTTGATAGCTTTGTTGTATAAAATATTTATTTTGTAAAATGGTAGAATCCAATTACTTTGGTGTTGAAATATTTTTTTAAGTCACAACAATTAGCAGATTACAAACAATTTCTTCTCTTTAGGGGCTAGGTTTACTAAGCGGCGCTATGGGTGCATTTGCATTTTTAACACACATAAATGGTTTATGCGCGTTAAACGCTAACACGCCCACAGAAATGTATAGGCACGTTAGTGTTTAACGTGCCTTAATTTTACAGGCGCGTTAAAAACGCTAACGCACCTTAGTAAACATGCGCCTAGGGGTTCTGAATTTAAGTAGTCACACACACACAAGGAGCGACACTGACTGCACATACTATAGCTTAATATGTTTATCCACTCCTACCCTAGCTAAGATAATATTCAAGCACCTTTCTCACCTCACATGCAACTTTCTCACATTAATCCCCTAATCTTCTTACTCCTGTTACTCTATCTTACCTATCTATATTTTCTATCTTTGCTTACACTCTATGCTGTCTATTAAAATGTTTTATTGCGTATTTTGTTGACATTGTAAGTAGTATACTATGCCATACTTTATATTGTTTGAATATTTTTACTGCTGTAATTGTCTATTGCTTATGTTTGACTTATTCTTGCAGTACACTGCCTTGAGTGAATTCCTTCAAAAAGGCGGTAAATAAATCCAAATAAATAACACCTTTTCAGCAGTAGCTCAAGGAGAGTTACATTTCCTGTCCACGAAGGGCTTACAATCTGCCCCCCCCCCTTTTACAAAGTCACGCTAGTGGCTGCTGGTGTGGTAATGCCGACAGCCCATTCAAAGTGAATGGGCTGTGTCAGCATTACTGTGCGACTTTATAAAATTGGGGGGGGGGGGATTTAGGGGTCTTTTTACTAAAGAGTTGGTGCAAGGCAATGGGGTTGCTGCGCACCAATCCGGAACTTGTTGAGAAAAGAAGACAGCCTTTTACCCGCTGTGATAAAAGGGGACCTCAGCATGCGTCAAAAACACACTCTGATGCTAGCGCAGGCTCCCTTTTACCACAGCTTGGTAAGAGGACCCCTTAATGTTTCTCTCAAATCCTACCTCAATAAAAATCCGTATTTCTCAATTATAGATTTCTAGAGATTTGTTTGAAAAACATCCCTAAATTATAGAATCTAATAAATAACAAATATAAAATGTAGAAATATAACAGTCCTATTTAACTTAACATAGTGTGGAAAACATTTGTAGAGGTAACTGCAAAATCTCTCTATATTGGGGGAATACCCAGCATCTTCCTGTCCAGCTAACTTGCATTTCGCTACACTTATTTAGGAGAAGCTCACCAATCCTGCTTGTCTGCCCTGTTAGCTGTTCATGTGAAATTTGGGAAAGGGGAAAATGGGACTTGCCTGTCTGTGGTTTTTACAACCACATTCAAAATGGTTTACATTGTAGATACATGTACTTATTTGTATGTGGGGCAATGGAGGATTAAGTGACTTGCCCAGAGTCACAGGGAGCTGCAGTGGGAATCGAACCAAATTCCCCAGAATCAACGTACGCTGCACTAACCACTAGACTACTCCTCCTCTACATGTTAACGTCTGAAATGCCAGGTTAACTGTAAGTGCAGGCTAACGAAGCTCAGTGAATAGGTATGAACACATAATCTACCATCTCTGTATTCATTTCAATAAAACAATCCACAATCAGTACTGAATATAAAGCAACCAGGACTTTCATCCAAAACCCATCCTTTTTTTTTTACATAACTGACCCTACCACCAAGTACCATTTCAGTTAAAATGTCTTGCAGTGTGGCTTTCGGGTTCATTTATTTTATCTTCCCAGCCCACAATAAAACGTACTGTTTCTTCACCTCAGTAATTTTTAGGCATAAATCGACTTTGTTTCTTAATTAACTATCTACATCCGACCAGGCAATGCACAATATTCTGCCTCCAGAAGTAGCGTATTTATTGCAGCGGCACTTAAAGGAAAGGGGGTGTTTTCACGTGCACTTCTGATTTCTTATTATTTTATTATCCATTCATTAGAGCCTTTCCCCTCCTTTCCACAAAATGTCTTAACCCAGGCCTCGGGGATTTAAAACAAACACCTCAAGCGGACTCTTTGCTTGCCCATGTGTTGCTGGAGAAGAGCAGCACAGGTGATGAAGAAGACAGACACGAGTGACGGAGTCTGACCTTGTCTTCTGTCCATTGCGAAGCGGCTTCGGGCTCGCTGCTCAGAGTCAGAGACAGTACGAGCAGCAGATGAAGTGCCCGCAAGCAGAGCGCTGCCCGGATCCTGCCTCCTGCCATCTCATCGCTGACAATCTGCAGGCACAGCCAGACACCCGCTGCTTCGGGCTCTGCTGCTCTTCCCTGAGCAATTGCTTTTTTTTTTTTTTCCTCTTTTTTTTTTCTTGTTGCAACACTTTATTGAACATTTGAACTACGAACAATCAGAGAACTAACTAAGGGAAGGCTGCTCTGCAGATATTTTATAGTGTATAGGTGGTATGGCGACAGTAAAAAAAAAAAACAAACAAACTGGTGGTCAGTGGCGTTTTTTCCCCCATGTTTATCTACCCATTCCTGTTATAATTTGTCGTCCCTTATTCTGTATTTTTTTTTATACAGTGCTTTGGGTCGTTTTTAACTCCGGGTTTGCACTTTTTATTTATTGCATTTGTATTCCGCATTTTCCCACCTATTTGCAGGCTCAATGTGGCTTACATAGTTTTGTTATGACATTGTCATTCCAGAATATCAGATACAGTTATGTGTAGAGATTAAGTAAGGAGAAGAAGAAGGAAGTGATTGGGCGGGTAAGTATAGAACTTTAAAGAACTATAAATAAATTTGATGCTGACCTCTCTGTAGTTTGTATGTGTATACCCGGGACTAGAGGGAGCTATGCCTTGCTTGCCCTTGCCCACTGCCCCTTTCTTCTGCCCTGCCCCCGGCCCCTACTTCACCACCAAAGCAGAGGAGCTGGAACTGGAAGCAATTTATGCCCTTCTCCATGTTTTGCCACTTCCAAGTTGATTTGATTGAGACGGAGACGGCATGACCAGGGTTGCCAGGTGGAAATTTTTTTTCCAGCCCAATCCAGCCCAAAAAACAGCCCAAAACCCGCCCAAACACAAACCCCGCCACTGACACCCCCACCCCCGCGTCATCACCCCCGCCCCCATCAACCCCGCCCCCGCCGTCACCGGCCCCGCCTCCCACGTCACCGGCCCCGCCTCCCACGTAATCAGCCCCGCCTCCCACGTCACTAACCCCGCCCAAAACGTCACTAACCCCGCCCAAAAATGTCACTAACCCCGCCCACCCGCGGCCGAAAAAACCGCCCTGAAGCCCAAAAACAGCCCAAAAAACCGCAACCCGCCGCGGGCAAAAATTTCCCGCGGCGGGTCGCGGAAAACCGCCCAATTGGGCGGTAAAACCGCCCACCTGGCAACACTGGGCATGACGTCACAAAGTTGAAGCCAATTAGATTAGTCTGTTTCCTGTCCCCCGCGCAGCCGTCTTTCCGCAAATACACTCAAAATAAAGCCAACAAATCTATGTATGAACTACTGTATCCACGTTGTCGTTCTTTATTTTTGGTAGCATTTTAATTTACTCTCACTTATATTTTCAAACATGCCAGCTTCTGCAGTATACGGATGTACACAGGGGAAGTATAATAACGGAATAACTTTTCATAGGTAGAGTAGTAATTTGTTATAAATTGTCATCAGTGTACCATTTGGAGGGGCTGGTTATAGGGCCACTCTTGCATGAGTTATATTCGTGCACAGATTTTTTTTCCTCCTCTTAAAGGGCCACTAAAACACACATCATGTTATGAGAATCAGGTGCTCAACATTCAGAGTTTCTATCTATTTATTTACTTATTTATGAACAATTATATCCCACATTAAACATGAATTAGATTGAAACCTGGAAAAATTTAAAATCTTTTTTTTCTGTGCCTAGATCAAGAGAGAAAGATGGTTTGTGGGAAATTGCAGTAGTATATTATAAAAATTAACAATATTATTTATTATCTCTTCAAGTCTGGTTGGCCTTTTTTTTAGGAGTGAGGTTAATCTTTGTCTCCAGGTTGTGTGTTTGCATATACATGAGTCCCAGGAATAATGATGGCTAAGAGAAAGCAGCATAGTTAACTTTCTAGAACACAACGGGTTACAGGACCTGAGGCAACATGGCTTTACCAAAGGAAAATCCTGCCAAATGAATCTCACTGACTTCTTTGACTGGGTGACAAAAGAAATGGATGAAGGTCCGTGCGCTAGATATAATCAACTTGGATTTCAGCAAAGTCTTTGATATGGTCCCCCACAGAAGATTTGTGAATAAGCTGAAAGGGCTGAACTTAGGACCGAAAGTGGTGAACGGGATAGAAAACTGGTTGACCGACAGGAGGCAGAGGGTGGTGGTAAATGGAATGCGCTCGGAGGAAAGGAAGGTGAGCAGTGGAGTTCCAGGGGTCGGTTCTGGGGCCTATTCTTTTTAATATATTTGTGGGTGATATTGCTGAAGGGTTGAAAGGAAAGATTTGCCTTTTTGCGGATGACACGAAGATAGCCAATAGAGTGGAACCCTGGAGGGAGTAGAAACGATGAGAAGGGATCTCCGAAAGTTAGAAGAATGGTTGAGGGTCTGGCAGTTAAAATTTAATCAATATTTTGCTTTTAGGGTTCCAATATTTCCAACTGGTGTATGGATTATTTAATTAGTATACAATTTCCACCAGTACAATTATTTGCCTTTCTAGATCTTAAAATTACATGTTTTTTTTCATTTTTAAATATGCAGTGTTCAGTATGTGTTTGATGTGCAAGTCTACCAACTATCTTGCAACCAGCGCTTTAGCACAACAAGTCTGTAACATCATTGCACCAAACCTGCCTCCCGTACCATATTATCAAAATATTCTCAAGGTCTGCTGCAATTAGACTACCTTGCCACTATTATCTAGTGTTATGCCAAAGCTTGATTACTTAGCTTTTTTCTAGGCGGTTGGAGACCAGTTCAGTGGTTTGTGAGGTGCTGTTTCTGCTGGATACCCGTGGGTCTGTGCTTCAGTGTTTAAAACAGGATTAAATCAATTCATATTTGTTCCCAAGTTTTTGTTCCCAACGTGGGGCCACGTTTCACCAGTACGGCGTCTTCAGGGGAGCCTACTGGAAGATCACATCATACCGTTAGTATTAACATCCTTTTATTTCTTTTAACTCAGTCTTATAGCTTTTTAGAATACCTTCCAAACATAATTCTCCAACGTAACCTGCGGTCGTTCCGGGAGGCGTTCCGCTTCAAACCCCTCCTCGCAATCAGAGTGTTGGCACATGCTCCCTGATTGTTCTATATATCCACTAATCAACCACCCAGCCCAATTGGTTACAAAGTCGTTAATGAGATCCAGCTAAGTGTCCTCATTAGATCAACCAGTCTATCTCTTTATTCAAGCCTTTCGGTTGGACCGTGTCCCAACGATAAATGTATCTTTGTTCTAATTGAGTTAAGATTACTGACACATCTCCTCCCCAGCGCAATTTTATGTGTGTTAATACCACATATTTTAAATCTGATTCTTGGTGTTTGCAGAGTTCCTAGTAGTCTACTAGGGGCGCTTCCCTTTTTTTTGTACATAAGTTGCTCAGATGTTCTCCAATACACAATTTCACTTTGTGCCTAGTTTGGCCCACATACCATTTCTGACAGGGGCTGTGTGTGCTCGTAATTGATATCTCTTCCCTGTCTGGGGATTATTGACAAAACTCACTTCCATTACATGAGCACAATATATGCAATGTTGACACCTCTTGTGTCCTGGTTCTTCTGCACTCAACTTCCAATGAACTGTGGCGAAAAATAGATAACATCTCACCCATATTTTTAGCCCAAGTGTAGGCTATTTGGGGTCTGTTGTTGAACTGAGGGTGCAACTGCAATATGGGCCAATGTTTATGAATGATTTGTGACACTTTGGTGCCTTGATGTCGCGTTCTCGAGGCGCTTGGTATGCTGTCAGGTCCTCAGGGCCGCACTGGGAATCGTGAGCCCTTGGGCCCCTGCCGAGGAGCGGCAGAGGCAGGCAAGACCATCTTGGAACCGGACATACAGAAGAACAGGACTGGAACTCGGGATCAGAAGAAGGCAACTGGAACCGGCAGGACAGGATCCGCTTCACCTGCGCTTGACCACCGTTCCGCTAGAGTTGAGCTCTAGCGTGCAGGCGGCCGGCAGGACTTGTAGGACAGGGCCGGAACAGGAGAACCAGAGGATCCACCCTGGGTCTAGGAAACACGAGGGAGACTAGACTAGGAATTAAACTCAGACAGGGAGCTGCTGCACCGCCACTAGCAAGAACCAGAAGGCAGACCAAGGAGACAAGACATACGCAGACTAGCAGGAGCAAAGACTAGGGCAACATGCCAGCAAGGCAGACTGGGGATCAGGGAATACCCAGCGGGTAAACCCACTAGCTAGGAAGCAGCAGGAAACAGGGACCACGCCCTGGCAATAAACACTAGCTAGACAGAGACAGGATTCAGGATATACACTCAGGAAATACAAGCAGGGTAAGCACACAGACTAGGCAAGGCAGGACTCAGGATATACACTCAGGATATACAAACAGGGTAAGCACACAGACTAGGCAAGGCAGGATAGGCAACAGAGCGAACAGAGTAAACCAGGAAGAACAGGCCAAGGGTCTTGGGCCGGCAGCAGAGCAAACAGAGTAAACCAGGAATATGAAGCCAAGGGTCTGAAGCCACAGCCGCTCCACACACCTAGTGGAACTCACAAAGGCTGAGGCTTCACATGCAGACAGAGAACAAACACGGACAGAGGCTTCACCCCCAAACACAGAGAAAGCCAGGAACAGAGGCTTCACCCCAAACACAGAGGAAGCCAGGAACAGAGACTTCACCCCAAACTCAGAGTAAGCCAGGAACAGAGGCAGGGAAGACCACAGACACCGAAAGAAGCTGGGCTGGAACCCAGAGAGAGGCTAAGCAGTAGTGCAGCAGACAGTCACTAACCTGGCCTGGCCTAAGAGCATAACACTTCATGCAAAGGCACTCACTGCAAGCCCAGCACTTCCTTATGAAGGCTCTCACTGATGAGTCACCAGCAGTAGGACAGAAACAGGAAGTACACTGACCCCAAAGAGAGGCTTGACACACATAGGAAGTGAGCCCACAGGAAAGACAAGCAGGAGCCATCTTGGAAGCTGGCACAGAGGAGGCGGCAGCCATCTTGGAAGAGGCACAGCCCACACAGGTGAGGTCCAGTAAGGCAATCAGCACACAGAGCCAGAGAGAAACTAAGACAGACACAGAGACAAGCAGAAGCCAGCCCAGCCACTGACTCCCAGAAACAGGGTAAGTATGAGGGTGGTCACGGCCACAGACGTGACACTTGATTAGTGTAGGAGAGTACACATTGTATGGTGGTCTGTGTATTGGTATTGGTGGATCTGGGAGATAATAACCAGTGGGCATTGCGAGCTCTCTTATGAGCATGTCTAATAACTCTATTAGGGTATCCTCGTTGCTTGAACTTCCTGACCATCTGGTGAGCCTGATGTTTGAAAGTGTCCTCTTCACTGCATAGTCTCTTGACCCTTAAGAACTGACCCATCGGGATGCCATTTTTTGTGGATAAGGGATGATAGCTTAGAGACCCAAGCAAAGGTATCAGCCTGCTTATCTGACATTGCCGCCTGGATGTCCAACCGCCACCTGAAACTGAACATGTCCAAGACTGAGCTTATCGTCTTTCCACCAAAACCCACGTCTCCTCTTCCTCCACTTTCTATCTCAGTTGATAACACCCTCATCCTCCCCGTCTCATCTGCCCGCAAACTCGGAGTCATCTTTGACTCCTCCCTCTCCTTCTCTGCGCATATCCAACAGATAGCCAAGACCTGCCGCTTCTTCCTCTTTAACATCAGCAAAATTCGCCCTTTCCTCTCTGAACACACCACCCGAACTCTCGTCCACGCTCTCATTACCTCTCGCTTGACTATTGCAACTTACTTCTCACCGGCCTCCCACTTAGCCATCTATCCCCCCTTCAATCTGTTCAGAACTCTGCTGCACGTCTCATATTCCGCCAGAACCGATATACTCATATCACCCCTCTCCTCAGGTCACTTCACTGGCTTCCAATCAGATACTGCATTCAATTCAAGCTTCTCCTTCTTACCTACAAATGCACTCAGTCTGCTGCCCCTCACTACCTTTCTACCCTCATCTCCCCTTACGTTCCCGCCCGTAACCTCCTCTCTGTACCTTTCTCCACCACCGCCAGCTCTAGGCTCCGCTCATTCTGCCTTGCCTCACCCTATGCTTGGAACAACCTTCCTGAGCCCTTACGCCAAGCCCCCTCCCTGCCCATCTTCAAGTCTTTGCTTAAAACCCACCTCTTCAATGCTGCGTTCGGCACCTAACTCTTACCTTCAGTAAATCCAGACTGCCCCAATTTGACCACCCCTATCGGACTGACCGTTCACTTGTCTCTTAGATTGTAAGCTCTTTGAGCAGGGACCGTCCCTCTTTGTTAAATTGTACAGCGCTGCGTAACCCTAGTAGCGCTTTAGAAATGTTAAGTAGTAGTAGTAGCTTGTGTAATGCAGGATGGTATTCCTGTCAGTGGGTTTCTTAATGATGTGTGAAATCTCTCTTGATCCAAAGATATGTGAATGTCCAGGAAATCCACACTTTGATCCCCCATAAGTGTGAAAATTGGATATTGGAATCACATTTGTTCAAATATTTCAAAAATTGATCTAGTTCAGCCTTATCTCCCTCCCATACCAGGAGTACATCGTCTATAAATTGATGCCATACTAATATGTTCTGCTTATAAAGTGAGTGATATACATGTGTGTTTTGAAATTCAGACATATAAAGACGGGGCTACTGTTGCCCCCCATGGCGACCTCCTTTACCTGCAGGTAGTACGACTGATCATAGCAGAAATAGTTTCACTGTAGTACTAGATGACCAATAGTTGACAAAAATTGTTTCTTGTCTGATGATATGTCTAGCCTGTGGACATGGTTTTCAATGACCGTAAGCGCACCCTGCTGGGGAATATTAGAATATAGCGCTTGAATATCTAACGTTACTAATGTTACATGCTTATCCCTGGGTAACTGGCATGAGGCTAAGATCTGTAACAAATGTGTTAAATCTTTGATGTATGAGAGTATGTCCTGTAAACATGGTTAAAGATAGTGATCCAATTATTGGGATAGGGGTTCAAATAAGGATTTTCTCCCTGACACAATGGGTCTCCATGGATGTTCTCTTAATGATTTGTGAATTTTGGGTATAAAATATATCCGGGGGACCACTGGAAATGATTTGTATAAGTACTTAAATTCCCTGAGGGTGATGATTCCCTTTTGATTTGCTGTCAACAGTGTGCTCCGGACTTCTAACTGATATTGTGTTGTGGGGTTTGCAGGGACTGCGTCATAAAAATTTTTATCTGATAGCTGGCGCTGTGCTTCTTGTGTGTACTGTTCTTTGTCCTGCACCACTATTCAGCTCATAATCGAAAGTGATCGCCGGCCATTTCCCGACACAAATCGGCTGGTAGATACATGGAATGCCCTCCCGCGGGAGGTGGTGGAGATGAAAACTGTAATGCAATTCAAACATGCGTGGGATAAACACAAAGGAATCCTGTTTAGAAGGAATTGATCTACGGAATCTTAGCGGAGATTGGGTGGCGACGCCGATATTTGGAGAGTAAAACCGGTGCAGGGTGGACTTCTACGGTCTGTGCTCTGATAGTGACTGAATAGATAGGGACGGGCTACAGTGTAAGCTTCAGAACTTTTAGTACAGGAACAGTGCTGGGCAGACTTTTACTGTCTGTGCCCAGAGAAAGGCAGGGACAAATCAAACTCGGGTATACATATAAAGTATCACATACCATGTAAAATGAGTTTATCTTGTTGGGCAGACTGGATAGACCATTCCGGTCTTTATATGCCGTCATTTACTATGTTACTATATGTAGCAGTAGAACAGATGGAACTGAATGACATTTATGTTTTCCAAATGGTGATGCATAGCTTGATGGGATGTCCTTGTTGTAAATAATTTCTTATCTTCTTGTTTAAAATTAGCCAAGGAGGAACAAATCTGGTGGAGGGAAAATGAGTCAGCATGAGTTCAGCAAACAAAATCTAGCCTTAAAACTATTAGCTGGTTGATATTCAGCAAAAGTTAACCAAGTCAATGTCAAGCTTCCTAGTATGATTCGATAACAGCATTTTCTCAGTTATTACTCAAATGTGAACACAATTATAATGTTAATTAATAAGTTTTAAATGCTACTAAATTCTATTATTCTGCCTCACTGTACTTCTAGTTTTGACACAGTATAAGTCATCACTAGGCCAAAATATAAGAAAACCAATTGACTGTATTAGGGATTTATAGGCCATATAGTTATGTTTAAACAAATGGTTCCTGATAGAGCTGTTTAGTATGACAGGTTGACTATGTAGGATCCAAAGGGCCTGTGCAATACAAGTGCCTTAAGAAAGAGCATATAAGTGCAGGATTTGGGGTGAGAGAGAAAGTAAGACCAGAGAAAGGATGGCATTGTGAGAAGGTGCAGGACCAAAGAGTAGGGACACTTCTCTTTATCATTCAGATTTCACCTTGATCCCCAAAATCTCTCTCCTTTCTTCCGCATCGTCTTCTCCCACTTCAGATCCCCAATCCTTCCAAACTCTCATTCTGTATCCCTCTTTTCTCTCCAACTCTGGTCCTTCTCACAGTCCTCAACGCCTTCTGCAGTCTTTTTCCTCCCTTCTCTCCCCACCTATGGGCCTCTCTTCCTCTTCTCTTTCCAACCAACTTCTCTGCTGCAAAGATGCCAAAGGTGACCCATCCCAGAGCTGGAGATTTAGCATCTCTTTGCTGGAGAATGCTGGAGATTTTTCATGTGGTCCTCAGCCATGTCTAAAACCAGTTCTGGCAAATGTACTTGCCAAACGTTGACATATTCTAATCAATAAATAGAAAATAAAATTCCTTTTTCTACCATTGTCTGATCATTTTATGTTTCTAATCGTATTGGTCCCAGTCTCTGGTTTCTGCTTTCCTCTGAATTCTCTTAACTCTTGTGCCAGGGTTTCTCTGTCCATTTGGCATTTCTCCTCTTTATCCACCTTCCATCTTCCCTCCGTGTCGCTATTTGCCCTGTCTAGTATTTCCGTTGTGTCCCTGCTCCTATCCTCTCACAATGTTGAGCCTCCCCTTTCTTTATGTCTGTATTCTTGCCCTGCCTAGTATTACCTTTTTGTGTCCCCATCTCCTTTGTGTCTATTATCATTCCTCTGTGTCCTTTTCCCCCCATATGTCCAGCATTGCCTCTCTATGGCCCTATCCCCCTACCTGTCTGGCATCACCCCTCTTTGTCCCTATCCCTCCCCAGGTCCAGCATCTTTCCCTCTCTCTTCCCTTCCTCCTGCCCATTTCCCCAGGAATTTAGCAAATGTCCCTCTGTTTCCTGTCCACTCCCCCCAACCTGCGGGTCCAGCATCTCTCCCTCTTCCTCCTTCCCCTGCAGGTTCCAGCATCATGTCTTCTTCCTCACTCCCCCCCCCCCCCAGGGTCCAGTATCTCTCTCCCTATTTCCCCACAGGTCTTGCATCATTTAACTTTCCTCCCCACCTCATGGTATGGCAACTCTCTCCCTTCCCTTGTCCCCTCTCCTGCAGTATGGCATCTATCACTTACTTCCTGGGGGAGGGGAGAAGAAGGGTAAGGAACCAATGCTAGAGGGAAGGGCACTTTAGCATGTGAGCTGGAGAGAGAGAGCAAATGCTTGTGTCACATCCCTAATGATGTGCGTATGGAGAGCCCACCTAGGTCATGACCTCAAATGTGGGGTTATGACATAATTTGGGGTCTCAATACACACTTTGTAAAGCTCTGCTCTATCATATCTCCCCTCAACCTCTTCTTCTCCAAGCTGAAGAGCGCTAGCCTTTTTAGCCTATCCTCATAGGGAAATCATCCCATCCCCTTTATCATTTTCGTCACTCTTCTCTGTATCTTTTCTAATTCTGCTCTATCTTTTTCAGATGCGGTGACCAGAATTGCACACAGTATTCGAGTGTAATCTCACCATGGAACAATACAAAGTCATTATAATATTCTCATTTTTATTCTCCGTTCCTTTCCTAATCATTCCTAACATTCAATTTGCTTTTGTAGCCGCCACTGCACACTGAGCAGAGGATTTCAACATATCAACGATGACACCTAGATCCTTTTCCTGGGTGGTGACTCATAATGTGGAACCTCGCATCATGTAGCTATAGTTTGGGTTCCTCTTCCCTACATGCATCACTTGGCAGTTGCTCACATAAATGTCATCTGCCATTTGGATGCCCAGTCTGCCAGTCTTGTAAGGTCCTCTTGCAATTTTTCACAATTCCATTGTGATTTAACTGTATGTCATCAGCAAATTTAATCACCTCACTCATTCCCATTTCTAGATTATTTATAAATATTTTAAACAACAGTCCTAGAGTAGATTGATGTTCCCTCTAAGGACTGAGTTGACATGAGCAAAACATTTCTTTTCAAACAAAATGTTTGTTTCATTACCCTGGGAGCACTCTTACAGATACACAGACATGCACATGTGTACACACCTATACATAAACACTTGCAGGGAGGTAGGAAAGAATTCCATGTGTCATACTCTGCATGCTTTCCCAACTTGTTCACATGTAGTTTAATTATATCGTTATAGCTACTCTGAATTTTAATCAGCTACTGGTTGTTGAAGCACAGTTTAGATTAGAGGGAACATTGCTACCCATGCATGAGCACCACTCTTTTAAAAGGGACCATAGAGACATTTTTGAACACAGCAGGGAAGGACTCCTTTACTGTCTACCAGGTGCTTCCCCCCAGTATCTCTGGTACTGATGGTATTATGCACACTGTATGCACTTCAGTGAATTATGTACCAAAAAAAATCAAAATAATGAATGCCAAAATAGTACAATATATTAAACAGAATAGTATCTGCCATATTCTGGAAATATACCTTAACACTTGGCTCCCAGACAGTGATGATTCTAGGTCGGCAGTGATGATTCTAGGTCGGCTGCCATCCGGGGCGGATCGCGAATGCGCACCCCCCCTCCCGGCGCATCAACCCCCCCCCCCCCCCCCCCAGTTGCATTCTTAGCTGCTGGGAGCAGCCGCGCAGCTGTCGGCTCCGCTGGCTCCCTGCTCCCTCTGCCCTGGAACAGGAAGTAACCTGTTCTGGGGCAGAGGGAGCAGGGAACCAGCGGAGCCGACAGGTGCGCGTCTGCTCTCTGCACCCCTCCAGCAGCATGCACCCGGGGTGGACCACCCCCACTGCCCCGCCCTTGGTACGCCACTGTTCCCAGTCAGCCCTAACTTCCCAGTCTAGCATCTTCCTGTTAGCTATGTGAACAGTGATGTTCAGCAGGTTACTGGCAAACATAAAATGATTTACCTTTAGTTTAGTACTGAATTATCAAACATGTTTGGAATAATGCACCTAATAGTTAAACAGCAGGCTAAGAACCAGGGAAGCCAGGGTTCCAATCCCAGTGCCACTCCTTGAGATCTTGGACAGGTCACTTAACCCTCCACTGCTTCAGGTACAAAACTTAAATTGTAAGCCTTCCAGGGAGAGGAAAATACCTACTGTACCTGAATGTAACTTGCCATGAGCAACTGCTGAGAAAACTGTGATCTAAATCAAACTCCAAATCCAAAATCCAGTACCAGAAATACTGTGAAGTAATACAAAACACTACAAATGTCTCTCAGGACCTACAGAACAATTTTACCATACCATAGAAGTCACACAACAAGGGGCCTACATAGGAAAAGGTAGCACTATGAACATTGAAGTAGGCACTAGAACATCATGTATATAGGGCATTCCCTTCTTGCCTCTAAAAAGGGGGAAGCTGAACAGAAAAGACTACAAAAAACAGCAAGCCCTTCCGGCAAAGGAAAAACACTTTAGAGTTCAGTTTGTCTCTTTTATAATAATGCTAAAATTTATTAGAGTAAATAAATAGTTACAATAAAAATTCTTTTATCCCAGTATTACAGAAAATTTAATTCTTATTTATATCAGTCCAAATTTCAGTATAAGGAAAATAAAATCTCTGTATTTCCTTTGGAAGCTATCAGAATATTGAAGCTTAATTTTGTCCAATCACTTAATGCCTTATATTTTCTCTCTTACTTATCTGGTATTCTTCAACTCTGACCTCTAAGGTCACCTTCATATAATTCTGTTTCTTTGATATTTTTCTCAAATATTAATCATTTGCCCTTTGTAAGGTCCTTACCTAATTCATTCTTGTCCTTCACTGAAAATGTCCCTGCATTAATTCAGAGCCTGTTTGAAATAAACAAACAGATACTTGTTAAAGTTTATGGCCCATTACTAGGGCTAAGCAAGCCTGTCTATGGTCTGTGAGAAAACCAAGACACAAGCTAGCTAATTGCCCTACTAGATCAAAAATAAGGAAATGTTATACAAAGCTGACTGATCTGAAAAACCAAACAGCTCTATACAACCAATTGGAAAAACTAAATAAGCTAGATCAGTACAGATCAATCCTGCACAGTCAATGCTAATAGAAAACCATGTGGCTCGTTTTGAAAGCACTTAAACTTACAAAGTTCCATAGGTTACTATCAGGCTCATTTTCAAAAGAGAAAAACGTCCAAAAAGTGACATAAGTCTACATTTGGACGTTTAACTAAAAAAAAACGTCAAAATCAGTATTTTCAAAACCTCTTTTTACATGTTTTTCTCTGAAGTCCATCAAAAGGACGTCTAAAACTCAAGGGGCATGTCAGGAGTGTGTTCAAGGTGGGACTTGGGTGTTCCTAAGACTTGGATGTCTTTCAGCAATAATGGAACAAAACAAAGATTTAAATGTTTTGAGCTAGACCTGTTTTTATTATAAATAGTTGCAGTGGGAATTGAACCCACTTCCCCAGGATCAAGGTCTGCTGCACTAACCACTAAGCTACTCCACACAGCAGGTGCCCCAGATGATCACTGGAGGGAATTGGGGATCACCTCCCCTTACTCCCCCAGTGGTCACTATCCCCCTTCCACCCCCCAAAAATGTGATTAAAAATATTACTTGTCAGCCTCTATGCCAGCCTCAGATGTTATACTCAGGTCAATTAAAATAGCATGCAGGTCCCTGGAGTAGTCTAGTAGTGGTGCAGTGCTCTGCAGACCGGTGGACCCAGGCTTCTACCTCCCCCTACTTTTTACACTTGTGGAGGAAACTGTGAGCCCTCCAAAACCCACCAGAAACCCACTGTACCCACATATTGGTGTTCCCTTCACCTGTAAGGGCTATGCTAGTGGTGTACAGTTGGGGGTAGTGGGTTTTGGGTGGGTTTGGGGAGGGGGGGCTCAGCAGACAACGTAAAGGAGCAATGGTGAGATGTGTACCTGGAAGCATTTTATAAAGTCCACTGCAGTGCCCCCAAGGTTGCCCTATTGATTTCCTGGGATGTCACTTTTCCACTATTGTACATGTTGCTAAGCTTTCTATTTTTTTTATAACATCTGAGCCTTGTGTCTATTGTTTATCATTAGATTTGGGCTTTGAATTCAGATCTGTAGATGAAAAGGAGGTCTTTATTACATGTATCTAAATACCAAAGTGCTATTTTCCATACTTCATAGCAAGAGTGTACATTCCCTAATTACCTGCCCCAATGCAACTGAAGCTTTTACCTCCTCAGTGCATGTAAATAGTTTCATCCCTGTGTGGATTCTCTGATGCCATGTGAGGCTTTCTTTCCAACCAAAGCTTTTACCACACTTAGGACATGTAAATGGTTTCACTCCTGTGTGTATTCTCTGGTGCATTGTGAGGTTTACCTTCTGACCAAAGCTTTTA
Source organism: Microcaecilia unicolor (assembly GCF_901765095.1). Classification (NCBI taxonomy): domain Eukaryota; kingdom Metazoa; phylum Chordata; class Amphibia; order Gymnophiona; family Siphonopidae; genus Microcaecilia; species Microcaecilia unicolor. The sequence goes on along the minus strand of NC_044033.1, from coordinate 266,519,879 downwards.
CCAGTCTTTATACATGCAAATGGTTTCTCTCCCGTGTAGACTTGCGCTTTGAAATTTACATTTAAATAGTAGTAGTAGTAGTAGTAGTACATTACATCCAAAGCTTTTACCACACTTAGAACATGTGAATAATTTCACTTTATTGTGGATTTTCTTGTGTATTTTGTACGTTTTGCATTTGGATGTATTTGTTTGAAAATGGACCAAAAAATAAAATCCAAATCACAAAACATTTTTCCAAACAGCGTTTTCAAAAGGAAAAGAGAGACCTTTTTATTGTAGAAAATTGACCTTTCCTGTTCTTATTTTGGACGATTTACAAAAAAATGTCCAAATTCAGACTTAGATATCATATCCAAAAATGCCCCTTGTGCCCAAAGTCACAAGGAGCAGCTGTGGGAATTGAACCCATGTTGCCAGGATCAAAGCCCACTGACCTAACCATTAAGCCACTCCTCCTTTGTTTTGGAAATCTTGCATTTGGACGTCTTTTGTTCGAAAATGGACCAAAAAAGGAACTCCAAATCACAGAACGTCCAAATATTAGACGTTCATAGCATTTTCGAACACAAAAGATAGACGTCTATCTTTTTCGACAACGACCTTCTTTCCTGTTCAGAATTTGGACGTTTTTGTAAAACGTCCAAACTCTGATTTACACATTCTATCGAAAATGCACCTCTATGAGGCATATTTTAAAAAATGGAATTTTGTAAGTCTAAGTGCTTTGAAAATATGCCTCCACCTAACTTCTAAGTGCTTTAAAAATACGCCTCCACCTAACTTCTAAGTGCTTTAAAAATACGCCTCCATGTCTCTTTCACACCCGCAGAGCACAGATAAACCCTTACCCAGTATAGAATAAGGAGTGGCCTAGTGGTTAGGGTGGTGGACTTTGGTCCTGGGGAACTGAGTTTGATTCCCACTTCAGGCACAGGCAGCTCCTTGTGACTCTGGGCAAGTCACTTAACCCTCCATTGCCCCATGTAAGCCGCATTGAGCCTGCCATGAGTGGGAAAGTGCGGGGTACAAATGTAACAAAAAAAAAATGTAGACAACAATTAAACTGATCCCCCAAGAAGCCACACTCTGCATACAATGAACACCAGAGAAAGAGAAACAATGATGCATGACCCCCTGTACTGTGCAAAATATAAAGACAGTAGACGTAAATTTCAAAAACTAACATATTCCAATCACTACCTGGCAAATTAAAAATAAAAATAAATGTGGAAAATAAGATGATACCAATTTATTAGACAGGACAGTAAACTGCTGTTATGGTATCTTATCTGACCTGAGGAAGCTGATTTTGGTCAAAAATGTTCAATAAAAAGCTATCACCTTATTTCCATTTTATATTTATAATTATTTATGTTTATTAACAAGGCTACCACACTACTTTATTCTAAAGTAAAAATAACATTCTTTTTTTGGACCTTTGTTGTCTAGCCATTTACTTTTTGTTTTTTAATGATGTTGGTCTTAGTCTCTGGTTTCTTCTTTCCTCATTCTTCTTTTAACTCTCTTGCCAGGGTTTCCTGTCTATTTGTTATTTTCTCTCTCTCTCTCTTATTTTCTCTTCAGCTTTTTTCAGTGTATTTTTCTCCTTTTCTGTTCAGATTTAATTCATCCTTACTCCGCAGTTTTCAATTTATTATTTTTTTTTACTGTGTCTACCTGCAGGTTTCCATCTCTTTCCTTCATCCCACCTCTCATATTCCACTTCTCTATATTCTCCAGTCTTTCATTAACTCTATCCTCTTTCTCTCCCCTTCCATCCATCCAGCATCTGCCCTCTTTCTCTCCTCCCTTCCATCCTGTATCTGCCCTCTGCCTGTCCCCCTATCCATCTGGCATCTGCCCTGTTTCTCTCCCCTTTCCATCCAGTATCTGCCCTCTTTCTCCATTCCATTCAGCATCTACCCGCTTTGTTTCCCCTTCTATCCAGTATCTGCCCTATTCCACTTCCCTTTATTCCCCAGTCTTTCATTAACTCTATCCTATTTCCCTCCCCCTTCTATCCATCATCTGCCCTCTTTCTCTCCCCCTTCCATCCAGCATCTGCCCTTTGCCCTCTTTCTCCCTTTCATTATCTGCCCTTCTTATTCCCCATTTCTATCCAGCATCTTTCCTCTCTCTCTCTCCCCCTTCCATCACTAACTCTCTCCTGTCTGTCTTTCCACCCTTCCATATAGTATCTTTCCCTTCTCTCCCCCTTTCCCCTTTCTAATCAGCATCTCTCATTTCTGTCCCCCATCACTATCTTCCTCTCCTCTCTGTCCCCCCACCCTATCCACTGCTACTGCTTCACCTTCTCCAAACCAGCAGCAAGAGAGCAAATTCATTCACAAGGCCACAGATTTTATATGTGCAGCTGCCAGCTACTTCTGAAGAGGAAAGTGACATCGAAGGAGGCGGGACCAGCAGCCCCACCTATAAAGACTATGGCCCGGCAAGTGGATTATGATCTTTTGCCACTGCTACTGGTTTTGAGAAGCAGCAGCAGTTGCAGTAGCACTGGTGTAGCCTTGGGGGACCCAGGCCCCCCAACATTTGGCTCAGGTCCCCTCCAAAATTGTAGCACCAGATGAATGGTTGGTGGGGATTCCCAAGCCCCACCAGCCAAAGAGATTCACTTGACAAGCCCCCATCCATCCTCCCATATTAGCGAAGAAGCTAATGGGATGCTTCAGCTACAGACGCCAGCACTTTCTGAGAGTAAATGCTTATGTGCCTCATCTCCTATTGCCATGGTGTTAGGTCTTACGATATGAGCTGTGAGACCTCATGGATCATATCGTGGGGCACTAAATCATTTCTCCTGGTGCCCAGGTTCATCGGAAACTGAACAAGGGGCTTGGAGGCAGTGCAATCCAGGTCCTCCTGTCACTCTGCACAGTCCGCTTATAACAATGTTGCATAATTTTGTGTCATATGCAAATTTAATCACCTTGCTTACTGACTCCCTTTTCAATATCATGTATAAATATGTTTAAAATCATTGGTTCCACTACAGATCCCTAGTTTCCTTTCTCCATTTTGAAAGCTATTTAGTCTTGCTCTCTGTTTTAGTCACTTACTAGTCCACAATAAAACATTGCCTCCTATCACACTACCTTTTAATTTCCTGAGGAGCCTCTCATGAGGGGTTTTCTCCTAGGCATTCTGAAAATCCAGACACACTATATTGGCTAGGGATGTGCATTCATGGTTGGTTTACCCTTTGCTAAATCTATAATGATTAAGGGGTGGGGGAATTCATCAAGCAGCATAAACTTCATCTTACCACAACATCACATTGTATTTGTTCACACCGGAACCTGTAAACGCCTTTCCGGTACTATGTAAGCCACATTGAGCCTGCAAATGAGTGGGAAAATGTGGGATACTAATGTAACAAATAAATAAATATTCCCCATTACACTATGTCCATCCACATGACCAGTTATTTTAGTTTTCAGTACAGGCTGTAGCATAACACTAGAGAATGAACAACACAGTATACAGACCTCCAACTGTCTTTCTGGAACAATGCCTTAATTCATAGGAGATGGAAGAATTTTGAGAACAGACTGAGGCATGTGAATTAAGACTGCTTGGTTTTGCCTGAATTGCAGATATCTGACTGAGCCACATAAAATGTCATCTGAGGCCATTCTGCCTTTCAATAATGTGTTCTACTTGCCCTTTAAGCATCACATTGAGCAAGAAAGAGGAGGGAAGACATCAGCCATCAATGAGACACAAGCCTCTGTTGATACCCTGGATCTTATGACTTTTTTGGAATTCTCAGGGAAGGCAGAGAAACAGAACTGCCCTTTTGGTTTCCATCTTTGAATTAAATAAAGATTCCATAATGTGACTTTTCTTTAGAGCTAGGAACAATTTGGTTATGGGTCAATGGATTTTTGGCTTTTTCTTGATGTTTGTGAGAAGATGCAGAACAGAGACTTCTTGCAAATGTGACCAGGGGAGTTTTTCCTGCACTATCCTTCAGCGTGTTTAAATATTTTGGAATCAGCTACCATTTTTTTGACTCCAAACAACTGAGCTTTTTCATGTGTAACAAGTTTCTGAACAGAATGCAACAAGCCTTGAATGTAATGATTCATTCTCACAGCTCTATATCGGTGTAAATGCCTTCTGTTGATGTCTTTCCTAACCTCTGTTCTGGTTATTTGTTTCCCTTTAAATTATGTTTCTCCCATTGCTTCTGATGGATTCTTTGTTCTTTTTGAGGACTTGATAGAGGATGTTCAGAGTGCATTTTGATTATTTAAAAAATTTTCCGCTGTATGTAGATTCTATTTTCTATTACAAGTGTATGTATTGTAAATTGATAATTGTATGATTTTAAAAAAGGAGGATAGGTGAGTATATATATATATATATATATTGTAAAGAGTATGTAGGACAGGCCCCAAAGGAACCCTGGGATAGGCCAGAATACCCCCGTTATAGGCAGGCATCCCCCAGGAAAAAACTAGAAATAAAGAACTACAACTCCCAGCATGCCCCAAGGGAGACCGGGGATAAGAGAAACTATCTGCATTCCCAGGAGTCTCCAGAGGAGGGCCGCAGGGGAAGGAATAAGGCTGATTCTCCAACCTGGTGGAAGAGGTGGTGGAACAGGTGGGTGGAGAAAGAAGAGCTACCAAAGAGCCTTAATGAAAGAAAGGGTGAGCAGCTGGGAGAAGAGCGGGGCGAGGAGAATATGGATTGGGCTCCTGAGGAGAGAGAGGCAGAGAGTGAGCCTTGCCCTATGGAGTGGACTGAACCGGAGAACACCCTGGAAGAGCCGATGGACTTTTCAGCTCTGGCTCAGCGAAAGCCAAGGAGGTAGCGGGGCCAAGCCGGGTCAAGCGGGAGGAGGTCAGGTAGGAGTATGACTGACCAAGAGGGTGGGACCCGAGGCTTTGAGCCCGCGCAAAGCCATTACTGTGTGTTTTGAAAGCTTGGGCCTAAAATTGAACTGTGTTTTTGGAAAGCCTGGCTAAATTGAGCTGTGTTTTGAAAGCTTGGGCCTAAAATTGAACTGTGTTTTTTTGAAAGCCTAGCTGGACTGAGCTATGTTTTTGAGGCTTGGCTAGAACTGAACTGTATTTTTTTGAAAGCCTAAGCTGGACTGAGCTATGCTTTTGAAGCTTGGCTAGAACTGAACTGTATTTTTGAAAGCCTGACTAAACTGAGCTGTGTTTTTTCAAGCTTGGCTAGACCTGAACTGTGTTTTTGAAAGCCTGGCTAAACTGAGCTGTATTTTGGAAAGCTTGGCTAGAACTGAACTGTGTTTTGAAAGCCTAGCTGGACTGAGCTGTGTTTTGTAAAGCTTGACTAAAAGTGAACTGGGGGTTTTGGGAAAAACCCTCTACACTGAACAGGGTATTTGTTTTCTTTCTTTTTTTTTTTGTTTTTTATGTGCTGCTACTCTCCCCCCCCAGGAGGGAGGGAGAGGCAGCAGCTGTGAAGCCAGGTCTGGGAAACTAACCGGCTTGAGAAAGTTGAACGATAACTGTGCTTTGTTTTGTGTTTGGTGCCACAACTGAGGGAAGGAGTGAAACCCCTTCTAGGCAATAAAAAGCTTCATTGTTCTGAGGAAAGAAGTGAGCAGTACTGAAAGGGGTTCTTCAGGTGGTGGAGAGCTGCAACCCCTGAGAAAAGAGGATCCACTTTACAATTGGTGTCAGGAGTTGGATCGCTTCGCGGACCTGTCGCTCGAGGAGGCCAAGACCAGCAGGACAGAAAAGCCCGACGGAGGGGCCAACGCTGAGAAAGGCACAGACCTGTCTGGGGTTCCGGTAAGCGGGGCCTAGATTGGGGGAAATAAAGGGATCCTAGTAAGAGGGGAAAACATAGGTAGTAAAACCGCACTTGGAGGTGTCCTCTGTTTTTTTCCCCCCCGCCAGGAGTCGCTGTTCCGGAGCAAGGATGGACCCCAAGGAGATCTTCGCTTGGATGACGATGCAGTTCCAGAAACAGCAAGAACTGACGGGGAAGATGGTGGAAGACTCCTTGACGGCGGCACGAGAGCAGCAACAACCGGTGCTGAATATGCTCCAGGACTTTTTCCAGCGAGGGATCGAGGCTCCCAGGGGCGGTGGAGCCGGAGCCGCTGGACAGGGGCCAGGAGGAAGCGGTGCGGTAGGCCCTTTATCCCTGAACTCACTTACTTGGGGAAAGGTGTCTGAGCAGGATAATGTAGATGATTTCCTGACCGCCTTCGAGAGGGTGGCAGTGGCCGCAGGGTGGCCACAAGAGCAGTGGGCCATGCGGTTAGTGCCTTCATTATCTGGGGAGGCTCTAGGAGCCTTTAGAGACTTGGCTCCTGGGGACGCTGCTAACTATGGGAGGTTGCGAGAGGCCATTAAAGACCGGTATGGACTGAGTACCCAGGCTTATAGGCGTAAATTTCGGTCCACTAAATGGGCAAAGGGGGAAACCCCTAAAGCGCTGGCCACTAGACTGATGGACTTGGTAAAAAAGTGGTTGGAACCTGATCGCCACACCACGGGAGAGATTCTTCAAGAATTAGTAGTGGAGCAGTTCCTGCAGGGCCTTCCCAGGGAGATTCGGGCAGGATTGGTCCAAAGGGGCTGTAAGACGGTGGAGGCCGTGACAGCCGGGTTGGAGTGTTATTTGGAAGCCCAACATTGGGGAGGACCCGACCTGGAGGGTGGGAAACCCCGACCGGGGGGAGGCTGGGGTTCCAAAAGTTCCCTCTTTAAGACAGATCCCCAGGGGGGGAAACCAGATTACGGCTGGGATGGTAAAAAGCCCGTAGTGCCCTCAGGCCCTGGAAAAAAGGCCCTCTCGTATGAAGGAAAACTCTGTTAAAAGTGTGGGAAGACTGGGCACTTCCGGAGGGATTGCCCAGGTCGAGAGGGATGGACCTCGCAGGTTGCCCAAGGGTTTAGACCGCGGTATACGGCTAAGGTGGAGGTTGAGGGTTTACCGATTGTAGCCATGTTAGACTCCGGGGCAGACCAGTCCATGATCTCCAGGAGGTTATGGGAACAAATAAGGAAAAGGAGGACAGGATGTAAGGATACCTATGAGGGAGCAGTGGCTATTCAATGTATACATGGGGCCAGTACTCGTTATACCCTCCATAGGGTTCACGTAAAGGGGCCCACAGGGGAGATAGAGATAGCCATGGCCGTTCTGCCCAGACTGCCACAGGAGATGATTTTGGGAAGGGACTGGCCCCCCTTTACCGAGTGTATTAGTGAAAAAAGAGTGTTGGTCACTACCCGCTCGCAGGCTCGGCGAGACCCTGAGGTGGAGGAAGAGGGAATAGGAGGTATTTTTCCTTTTCAAGGGGAGGTTTTAGGGGAGCCGGGAAAAGAGAGAAAGGGGAAAGCTTTGAAAAAAAAAGGAGCAGAGGGGCAGACGGGAGGCCTTGGAGCAAGCAAGAAAAGAAAGTTATCTGCCAGTGGCCCCGAAAGAATTGAGCGAGCAGTTTCCCCAGTTTCATAGGGAGCAGGCCACGGACCCTACTTTAGAATATGCCTGGGAACGGGCCCGACAAGGGGAGGGCCAGGAGGCCCCGGGGTTCATGATAGAGGGGGACATTCTATATCGCAGGGTACCCAATTGGGAGAACTCTGAAGCGGGGAGACAGCTAGTAGTCCCCCAAGCTTTCCGTCCCCTAGTAGTAAGGCTCGCGCATGATCACCCTTTGGGGGGGGGCATAAGGGTTCCCAAGCTACCCTGACTCAGATATTGGGCCGGTTTTATTGGCCAGGAGTTTATGAGCTGTGTTTTGAAAGCTTGGCTAGAACTGAACTGTATTTTTTTGAAAGCCTAAGCTGGACTGAGCTATGCTTTTGAAGCTTGGCTAGAACTGAACTGTATTTTTGAAAGCCTGACTAAACTGAGCTGTGTTTTTTCAAGCTTGGCTAGAACTGAACTGTGTTTTTGGAAAGCCTGGCTAAAGTGAGCTGTGTTTTGAAAGCTTGGCTAGACCTGAACTGTGTTTTTGAAAGCCTGGCTAAACTGAGCTGTATTTTGGAAAGCTTGGCTAGAACTGAACTGTGTTTTGAAAGCCTAGCTGGACTGAGCTGTGTTTTTGTAAAGCTTGACTAAAAGTGAACTGGGGTTTTTGGGAAAAACCCTCTACACTGAACAGGGTATTTGTTTTCTTTCTTTTTTTTTTTGTTTTTTATGTGCTGCTACTCTCCCCCCCCCAGGAGGGAGGGAGAGGCAGCAGCTGTGAAGCCAGGTCCGGGAAACTAACCGGCTTGAGAAAGGTGAACGATAACTGTGCTTTGTTTTGTGTTTGGTGCCACAACTGAGGGAAGGAGTGAAACCCCTTCTAGGCAATAAAAAGCTTCATTGTTCTGAGGAAAGAAGTGAGCAGTACTGAAAGGGGTTCTTCAGGTGGTGGAGAGCTGCAACCGCTGAGAAAAGAGGATCCACTTTACAATATATATACACACACACACACACACACACACACACACACACAGTGCAATCCGCTTAAGTGCAAGGGTCTGGGACCACAGAAATGCATGCAGTTAACCAGAGTGTGCACTTAACCGTTGTGACCCAAAGAAGCTTGACATCTGATAAACATATGTACAGTACTGTTTATTATTATACATACAGTACACAGTCTCAGTTAACTGACAATAGGCTTACTTGAAGTAATCAGTTATAGTCCTTTGTACACTCTTGGGTCTGTGAGTCCCATAGACTACGTCTGCCAGACGGTAAAAACTGTCATAGCACTGACATCCAGTGGCCTCCAGATAGGCCCGCACGGTGTTGAGACTCTCCAGCGCTCTTGCAAAAGTGACAGGAGGAGGTCGTTGAATTTCATCAGCATGTCCCTCGCTGCTCATTTCTTCATCTGTTCCATCATCAGCCGTTGTTGTCTGTGTGTAGGAGCATATCTCGACATCAGTGCTGTCTTCAGCTGTTTGTAGATCGTAATCAACAGCTACGTAGCGATGGAACTCCTCTTCAGTAAAACCGGCTGGGATGTCAATAACCTCTTCATCTGACGCGTTTGCAACAGCTGCACCTGTTTCGTCCCTCTCCACATCCTTAACAAAGTTTGCCCTGTTAATATATGGCCTGGCTTTAGATCTACCACTGGAATAGTGATGGGTAAAGCTATGCAGCCTAAAACAACTGAAAAAGTACTGACTAGGCCAAACAGCAAGCAAGTGAATTAATATTTGAGAATCTGAAAAAAGCAGGTCTGAACAATGAGTCCTGATACAAACTGGTACAACTTTTAATTTAAATCAGCACCTGTAATGAAAGAATGATGGATCAGATGAATAAAATGGAGCTTATAGTTTTGGTATACAATGATACAGAGGTAATACAGAGTTCATGAGATGGTGTGAAAAGTATTGCAGCCGGAAGATGTGAAACTGTTATCTCAACGCTTCCCAAAACATGTTGATAATTAGCAGTAGCTGAGAACGGAAGGAGGTGGGCACATCAGACAGCAGACCGCATGGGAAAGTATGATCTCAGAAAGTGAGAAAGATTAGGAGCAAGGTTTCTCACCATTCACTTCTATGGAGAGGTTTGTGTATAAAAGAGGGGAGATTTTGGCTTAGTTTGAGAGTCTTCTCCAAAGCTTCTGTCAGACGGCGAAGCCCTGTGCGGCTGAAACCAGAATCTGATGTCTGTATTTGTATCAACTTGAAGACCTGTGTTTGGGTAAGAAATAAAATGTATCTATCTATCTAAACCTATCTCTGTCTTTATTTTTATTGATTCTATCTTCTCTTACCTTACATTTAGCCTACAAGGTAGATCATATACAAGTGACACTCAGTCTTTGCAGAAACTTAGACAGATGTTTAATAAGATTTATGTGGGAACATAAATGGCCCAGAGTATATCTAGATCCAGAAAAAAAAACAGAAAGCAGTAATTATGGGAATTAGTTTTTAATTACGGCTCCTAATGCCACCCCAGAATAGACCTTGTGATTGGGTGACAATGGAGGTTAGAGAAACTATACAGAACCTGATATATGAAATAAGTACCTTTAGTCCCCCGTGTGACGGAGTCAGAAAGAGGTCTATAAAAAGAGGTAATTAAAAACAGTGGTGAGCCCCGAACGCTGACAGTACTCGCTATCCTTCTTTATCTTCTTTTGAACGCAAGAGGGGATACTTAATTTTGTGCGTTCAAAGGTTCTATGTTTTCTTTCTCTTATCTTTCCTTGCTGTTATTCCTTCATTTTGTTCCTCTTCCTTTTTCTCCTTCTCCCTATCACGGACACTGCCCACTTTAGGGGTATTGGGCACTATTGTTCTGTCCAATTTTCTTGTTCTTACCCCTGTCTTTTATCTACTCTTCTATTTTTCTGTCTCCTTTCTTTGTTCTTTGCAGGTTCCCTTCTTTAGCACTACACTTGCACACTTTTTCTGACCCCTATCTTACATATTCTTTTACCTTCTTGCTGTCTTCATGCCCTGCGCTGAACTAACACACCTGCTTCCCTAAATTTCTTCTATCCTGTCCGTCTCTTTGATTTGCGTGATGTGCGCAAGAGTGTGCTTGTTGTGTGAATGAAGCATAACAACGAATCCAGGCGACTGCGATTTGGGTTTTGCTGTAAGCTTATTTCAATGTTCAAAATCTTTGGATTGGTCTTTATGCTAGCAATTCTCGCTTAACAATCCTTAGAGATTGCGCATTTTCTGCTTCCAATCCCACCCTGTGTTCTGTCTTAATCCCTCCTTTTCAAATCCCTGTCCCCTTGTTCTCACTATGTATTCTGTTCTTTCTTCTTCTGTCGACCTTATTTTCCTCCCCAATCCCTTTTCCTTTTCCTTTTCTCCTTCATCCTAACTTCTTCTACCTATCTCTCCTATTAGTCCCCTGGGTCTAATCCTGCTCTTTTCTCTTCTGTATGTTCCCGTATCGAGGGAATTTCCTTTACTCTAGGAGAACAGCACGCTTTCAGATTGCTCTCCTCTAAAATCCTTCTGGTTTCTCTGTTCTTATAACCACTCCTCAAAACTGACAGCCCCCACCTTTTCACATCTGCTATTGCCTTCACTCTGTGTGTGCGACAGTTATCCACGAGATTCTTTTTACGTCTCGGGACTGTCCCTTTTATTATTCCTCCTCATTTTTTTTCCTATTGGAAACAGTAATTACGGTGTTCAGCTTTGTAGCTGCTTACCGTCGTCCAACTGCTGTTTTCCTCTTATCTAATCAGTTCCTTCAGTCTTCTGAGCTATGCTTTCTCTCTAACCACTCAGCCCACACCCCCCCTTCCTGTCCACACTTTTCTCGGCTCTTTTTCATAAGTGCAGCATGAATAACTGCGTAGTATCTCTTATTCCGTTCTTTTTCCTTTTGCATCTTTGTGTGTGTCTTTGCACTCTGTCTGCCGTCTCTGCTTTTCTTATTCTTACTCATTAAAACTCCCCCAGCTCCGAAAGACTCTTCCATACCCACTCTAGAACCTGAGTGTTCTACTCCTCCTGGATGGGATCAATTGGGTGCACGCCCCAAGGGCAAAATTCCCCAATTAGCAGAGGATCTGGCTCTTCTCCGCCGTCCTCTCATACTTCCAGCCAAACCAGGTACCGGGGGTCTACCAAAAGTAATATCTTCTCCATTAGAAGAAGCCTGGGAAGTACTAAAACAACAACTTCCAAGTAAATCTGATTTGCAGGATATTCGAAACGAACCTCCCCCAGTACTAAGTTTCTCCTCCTCGAGGGAAGGAGATTCTTCTCACCTTGACCTACCCAAGCCCTTTCCCCTTGACACGCCAGTCCCTTCAGGTGCAGGCCGTCTGCCGTCACCCGGCCTCACCTTAGCCACTATAGGAGATGATCTCGTATACGTTTCAGAAGGACTTCGTTCCCTACGTAAGTCCATGTCAGCACTCCCTGACACTAGTGCATCCGCTACACCAAAATCCGAAATACCCCAGATACCCCAACAGCATGATGTTATTTCTCATCATACTAGACAGCGTCACCCTCACAGTTATCTTACTGATGAGGGATCTAGCCGCTGCCTTGCAGTCATTAACAGTCCCCGTCACCCTACAGGTCTGAATATCAGTGCAGAACCTATCTTATCTAGTCCGCCTAGCACACCTGCCCAATATGTGGCATTACATGAGAACTCATGGCATTATGTTCAACCATGGGTTGATGACCTTGCAGGATGGTCTGAGGCGCTCCAGCCCCAGTCCGCCCTCTTCCCGCGTGAAGGATCCTTACGGTCTGACAAGCTTTCACTTGTAAGAGATCTTATTTATGACCACCCCGACCCCCATTGGGATCAGAAAACAACCCTCTATCTAATCCAAGGTCTTCAGGTTTGGAAAAAGTATGCGAATCAGTTTCCCCCAACCACCTCGATTGATCTCCTTAAATCAGTGAAACTTTTTCCCCTGCTGAATAAAATGTCAGGAGGTGTCCCTCATACGGAATACACCCCACTTTCAGCTGTTGAATTAAATAGCCTCATACTACAGCTCCCGGATATTGCACAGGGAGGTAACCGATGGTTGAAGATCAGTTGGCGATATGAAAGCGCTCCTGGGCAGAACCCCACACGCTAGTGTCACTGACATATTCACTCAATCGGGATATGCAAAGTTTGTAACAGATACCCAGTATGACGGCAACCCTTTGACAGAAATTCAGACCAAAGTATTTCAGGAAATCCGGACCATGTATCCGACCCTTAAAGACTTTTCAGTTATCACTTCCCAAAGATGGGAAATGGATTCAGAACCTATTGAGGCTTATTTACTGAGACTCCAAGACCTACAGTGGGGGAAATAAGTATTTGATCCCTTGCTGATTTTGTAAGTTTGCCCACTGACAAAGACATGAGCAGCCCATAATTGAAGGGTAGGTTATTGGTAACAGTGAGAGATAGCACATCACAAATTAAATCCGGAAAATCACATTGTGGAAAGTATATGAATTTATTTGCATTCTGCAGAGGGAAATAAGTATTTGATCCCCCACCAACCAGTAAGAGATCTGGCCCCTACAGACCAGGTAGATGCTCCAAATCAACTCGTTACCTGCATGACAGACAGCTGTCGGCAATGGTCACCTGTATGAAAGACACCTGTCCACAGACTCAGTGAATCAGTCAGACTCTAACCTCTACAAAATGGCCAAGAGCAAGGAGCTGTCTAAGGATGTCAGGGACAAGATCATACACCTGCACAAGGCTGGAATGGGCTACAAAACCATCAGTAAGACGCTGGGCGAGAAGGAGACAACTGTTGGTGCCATAGTAAGAAAATGGAAGAAGTACAAAATGACTGTCAATCGACAAAGATCTGGGGCTCCACGCAAAATCTCACCTCGTGGGGTATCCTTGATCATGAGGAAGGTTAGAAATCAGCCTACAACTACAAGGGGGGAACTTGTCAATGATCTCAAGGCAGCTGGGACCGCTGTCACCACGAAAACCATTGGTAACACATTACGACATAACGGATTGCAATCCTGCAGTGCCCGCAAGGTCCCCCTGCTCCGGAAGGCACATGTGACGGCCCGTCTGAAGTTTGCCAGTGAACACCTGGATGATGCCGAGAGTGATTGGGAGAAGGTGCTGTGGTCAGATGAGACAAAAATTGAGCTCTTTGGCATGAACTCAACTCGCCGTGTTTGGAGGAAGAGAAATGCTGCCTATGACCCAAAGAACACCGTCCCCACTGTCAAGCATGGAGGTGGAAATGTTATGTTTTGGGGGTGTTTCTCTGCTAAGGGCACAGGACTACTTCACCGCATCAATGGGAGAATGGATGGGGCCATGTACCGTACAATTCTGAGTGACAACCTCCTTCCCTCCGCCAGGGCCTTAAAAATGGGTCGTGGCTGGGTCTTCCAGCACGACAATGACCCAAAACATACAGCCAAGGCAACAAAGGAGTGGCTCAGGAAGAAGCACATTAGGGTCATGGAGTGGCCTAGCCAGTCACCAGACCTTAATCCCATTGAAAACTTATGGAGGGAGCTGAAGCTGCGAGTTGCCAAGCGACAGCCCAGAACTCTTAATGATTTAGAGATGATCTGCAAAGAGGAGTGGACCAAAATTCCTCCTGACATGTGTGCAAACCTCATCATCAACTACAGAAGACGTCTGACTGCTGTGCTTGCCAACAAGGGTTTTGCCACCAAGTATTAGGTCTTGTTTGCCAGAGGGATTAAATACTTATTTCCCTCTGCAGAATGCAAATAAATTCATATACTTTCCACAATGTGATTTTCCGGATTTAATTTGTGATGTGCTATCTCTCACTGTTACCAATAACCTACCCTTCAATTATGGGCTGCTCATGTCTTTGTCAGTGGGCAAACTTACAAAATCAGCAAGGGATCAAATACTTATTTCCCCCACTGTATATAAAGAAGAGACAGAGGAAAAATTCGACTCTGATAATGCCCTCCCAGTATTTTACCATTTACTTAAGTGTACCTTACCTACAGAGATTAGAAATAAGCTGGAAAACACAGTGGGTCTCCAATTAGAAAAATGGCCTAAAATTCGTGAACATATCCTACATCATTGTAGGAGGCTTATTAAAAGCAAACAAGATGAAGAGCAAAATCGCAAAACAATACGTACTAATCTAGACGTATTGCAGACTGAAGACCTTAAAGATAAAAAAACCTCTAAGAACTCTGACCCTAATAGCAATACTCCTGAGACCTCTCCCCCTGTTATTGTTATGTATGCTGATCAACGCTATGACAATAACGGCCGAAATCAAGGCCCACGGCCCTACCACCCAGACCGTAGAACTGATTACCCAGAAGAACGGGGTCGACGCTCTCTACCCCAGCGAGGTCCCCCAAGGGGCCCTCTTGGGGATACTAGGCGACAACGAGACTATCGTTCCCGGCCTAGCCCTGATCGCTATCCTGATGTGCTCTGTTATCGCTGCCAACAATACGGTCATTATGCTGCTGAATGTCTTCAGACACAGCCATATAGATTTAGAAAACCGCAGGTCCATCAAAATCCCCCAGAATGCCAGTCATTCCCTTTGTGGAACCCGGATCAACGCCGTCCGCAGTGACCACTGATCTAGGGATCAATATTACCCACCCCATAATGACTAGGCGTTACCCCGAACCCGATTTGATTTTGTTGCTCTCAGTTACTTATACTACTCAGCTCCTCATTTAGTAGCCTGAAACCATTTCTCTGTATATGTATTGGTGTGATGTTTCTGTTTCTATTACAGGTGACATGTTTTTATTTTATATTTCTCTTGGTTTCATTGCATTTGTATAATTATACCATACAAATGACCTAACTAAGTCAGCAAGTTAATTATTTGCTTTTATGCATACCTTCCCTGGGGAGTTCTTATCAACTGCAGGGATGAGCGATCCCCGGAGGATATTCATTTATGTCTATTTTTATATATATACCTGAACTGACTTATTTATGCCATTTTACTTTATACGAGATCCCTTTTAAATAAAAGCTGTATATTGCTCATTGTTAAAATGTTTTCTGCTTTAACTATTAAGCTGTTTAAATTGATGTGACATTTACTTCTTTAGTTTTTTATGAATATAAAGCCTTCATTTTTGAAATCTCTCTATGATATACAGTGGGGGAAATAAGTATTTGATCCCTTGCTGATTTTGTAAGTTTGCCCACTGACAAAGACATGAGCAGCCCATAATTGAAGGGTAGGTTATTGGTAACAGTGAGAGATAGCACATCACAAATTAAATCCGGAAAATCACATTGTGGAAAGTATATGAATTTATTTGCATTCTGCAGAGGGAAATAAGTATTTGATCCCCCACCAACCAGTAAGAGATCTGGCCCCTACAGACCAGGTAGATGCTCCAAATCAACTCGTTACCTGCATGACAGACAGCTGTCGGCAATGGTCACCTGTATGAAAGACACCTGTCCACAGACTCAGTGAATCAGTCAGACTCTAACCTCTACAAAATGGCCAAGAGCAAGGAGCTGTCTAAGGATGTCAGGGACAAGATCATACACCTGCACAAGGCTGGAATGGGCTACAAAACCATCAGTAAGACGCTGGGCGAGAAGGAGACAACTGTTGGTGCCATAGTAAGAAAATGGAAGAAGTACAAAATGACTGTCAATCGACAAAGATCTGGGGCTCCACGCAAAATCTCACCTCGTGGGGTATCCTTGATCATGAGGAAGGTTAGAAATCAGCCTACAACTACAAGGGGGGAACTTGTCAATGATCTCAAGGCAGCTGGGACCACTGTCACCACGAAAACCATTGGTAACACATTACGACATAACGGATTGCAATCCTGCAGTGCCCGCAAGGTCCCCCTGCTCCGGAAGGCACATGTGACGGCCCGTCTGAAGTTTGCCAGTGAACACCTGGATGATGCCGAGAGTGATTGGGAGAAGGTGCTGTGGTCAGATGAGACAAAAATTGAGCTCTTTGGCATGAACTCAACTCGCCGTGTTTGGAGGAAGAGAAATGCTGCCTATGACCCAAAGAACACCGTCCCCACTGTCAAGCATGGAGGTGGAAATGTTATGTTTTGGGGGTGTTTCTCTGCTAAGGGCACAGGACTACTTCACCGCATCAATGGGAGAATGGATGGGGCCATGTACCGTACAATTCTGAGTGACAACCTCCTTCCCTCCGCCAGGGCCTTAAAAATGGGTCGTGGCTGGGTCTTCCAGCACGACAATGACCCAAAACATACAGCCAAGGCAACAAAGGAGTGGCTCAGGAAGAAGCACATTAGGGTCATGGAGTGGCCTAGCCAGTCACCAGACCTTAATCCCATTGAAAACTTATGGAGGGAGCTGAAGCTGCGAGTTGCCAAGCGACAGCCCAGAACTCTTAATGATTTAGAGATGATCTGCAAAGAGGAGTGGACCAAAATTCCTCCTGACATGTGTGCAAACCTCATCATCAACTACAGAAGACGTCTGACCGCTGTGCTTGCCAACAAGGGTTTTGCCACCAAGTATTAGGTCTTGTTTGCCAGAGGGATTAAATACTTATTTCCCTCTGCAGAATGCAAATAAATTCATATACTTTCCACAATGTGATTTTCCGGATTTAATTTGTGATGTGCTATCTCTCACTGTTACCAATAACCTACCCTTCAATTATGGGCTGCTCATGTCTTTGTCAGTGGGCAAACTTACAAAATCAGCAAGGGATCAAATACTTATTTCCCCCACTGTATGTGACATCTGAAAGCTTTTCATTATTTCCTTGTCTAAGAAAGAAGAAATATTTAATAACCATTATCTGTTATATGGAATGAATGCGAGAAATATTCCCTTGAACTGGCCATTTGGGGGAGCATTTTGCGCTGATCATACAATTTGTAGTATTCTTGAACAGAGAATTGGTGAAGCTTTCGGACATGAATAAGGAAAATTATGCACTCCACTTTTTAATTCCTTTCTATTTACAACAGGTAATCACAATAACCCCAACTATTGCTTTTTTTATCTGTCTGTCTTTCACTGCGAGTGATTGTGAGACAAACTGGTGTAGATTATTTGGGTGCAACGGTCCTGGAATTCATGCTTTGTATATTTAACTAACACCTTGCTTCAACTAACTCTTGCCGCGTGGTGGATTTGTCTTGAAGCGATATGCTTCTTCCTACTTCTTTGTCTGATTGAAAAGGGTTACTTAAACTCTATGTGAAGGTCAATCACTGGTGTCTGCACTTTTGAATGTTTTTTTCATTTGTCTTTTTCAAGGTACCTTTTTCTGGCATTGCCTTCTGAATATGCCTTGCTGCAATTCAGATGTATCATATTTTGTTTTTTTATTATTAAGCCTATTTTTATCTTACACCCTTCAGGGTGCTTTTTTAATTTTTTTAATTTTTTCCATTCTCGATGCTTTGTTTCTTACCAAGCCTCTTTCCTGGCCCCCATTTATACCCACGACCCTCCTCCTAGCATTCTGACTTCTTTCAATAACTTAACCACATAAATTGCACTACTGGTCTGTTTAAGTTTTGCCTTTCCCCAGATGGAGGAGACGACTGCTAGCAAAGAAGAGCTACCCGATAATGTATCTGATCTGAAGGCTATGTTGCA
The DNA here is from genome assembly GCF_901765095.1 of Microcaecilia unicolor. Lineage (NCBI taxonomy): Eukaryota > Metazoa > Chordata > Amphibia > Gymnophiona > Siphonopidae > Microcaecilia > Microcaecilia unicolor. The sequence goes on along the minus strand of NC_044033.1, from coordinate 266,501,825 downwards.
GCAAAGAATCGCTAAATTAAAAGACAGATGCACAGACCCCAACATTACCTGGTGTGAGAAACGAGACATTATTCAGCGTGAGTTTCGACAGATGCATCAATTGGTCCATGAGCAAAAGAGATAGGCTCTCCACTTGCTGGAGTTACACAAAGCTTTGGCCTCTACCCTTCTTTCTGAATCATCTAACTCGTAAGTCCTGCTGGCCTCCTGCAGCTGAGGGCTCAACCCTTGGTGAATGGTAGTCATCGTAGGTGAAGATTCCATATCTATTGGCGATAGATTGCGATGCATTGCCCTCCATACATCAATAGTTGAACATTTACCATCATCTCTAAATTCTAATTGTTTTTTTAATCTTCTCTTTTATTCCATATACTTTACCATTGTTATTTGATCATGCCATTGTAATAATTACCAATCTGTCTTGCATTTATGTAAATTGGCTTTTCATTATTGAACCCTTCTGGTTTCCCTTTTGCTTTTGCACTTAATTAGCACTGTTTTCTCCATGTTGACATTGTCTTTCATGTCTATTCAATTCACACTGATTATGCCCACTAAGATATAGCAATGTATCATTCAGGCATACAGTTACTTTGCTTATTCCTTTACCAACCTCTGACTCTTGATGGACTGATTATGATGGTGTATGCCTAGAATAAAGACATGAAAAGATCCCACTTTGTACACCACAAGTACGTCTTCAAAATCTATCCTGGCCCAAATGATGTTAGATCCCCCAAGGTTGTGGCAATGACCTTTACACCTTGCAAACTACTGGACCACAAGTCTTGGGTCCATGTGAAAGATATACGTGTTTACTCAGCCGCAGAACCAGATGTTACGAGCCTAACCATCTCAAGACCGGCAACTTCCTTCAGCAAGCCAGCCTGAAAACCCAGCCCTGTTGGATCTTCCAGAACTCCGTCCAGATTCTTCAACGCTTCCACCGCCTCGACCATGTTCGATGAAAGAAACTTTTGAACTGATACTTAATTTGAGAACTACTGTTGCTGTTTATGGACATTATAGATTCATATTATGTTTTATTTTCAGTTTAGCAGCAATCCTGTCTAGATATTGAAAAGGTTTTATTTTTATTTTCCTATTATTTCCTTTAATTATTTCTGTTTATGTAATTTAAATTGAAGTCGATATTGCTCAGATACAAGGGTAACATCAAACCCTAATACTGGCTAAGATATCATAATGAAGATGTAAACTCTGTTAGTATCAACCTGTTATGCAATTGTTTAACTTTGGTGTAGGCTTACTTGAGCTGCATGTCTTTCTGTAGGTTTGACTAAGCTCCAAGAGGGGTAACGGATATATACAATGCTTCCCATACTTCCAGGTCATTATGCATATGTCAAGATCCATGCATGACCTTGGTTAATATAATTTTCTTTCCTAGGATTGACCATTTTTGCTGTATGAGGCAACCTCATACTTGCTATCCACTTATTAGTGCTCATGATTGGATACCAATGATGAGTACTAGTAAGGTCCAGGAATCCCGACCTGTTTAAGGATTCTGAATACCTACAACCTTAAACAGCCTGCAATCAGAGTACTATTTGTTGAGCCCATAACAATGCTTAATCAAAACCATTATTCCTTCCAAGGACCACTGAGACAGATACATTGGATTATCTCCCCATGCACTATGCTACAGATACAATAGAAGCCATAGAAAGACCTGAAAGTGTTTATTAGTATGATCCACCTGAAATTGCTATTACCCGCATACCTATATTTCATGGGATTTTGTAAATGAGCTCATGGATTAGTCCCATTCATAAAAACATTTCTCGCTACAGGTTTGAGTAAGTCTCAACCGAAAACTAAACAAATTGTACCAGTTGATCTTAAGACTCAGATAATTTGATGGCCTCATAGAATACCTTCTGGAATGGATGGTACCAAGGTACGTTAACCCTGGTGTCACCCTATGGGATAGGGTGAAGAGGGGAATGTTAATATATGGCCTGGCTTTAGATCTACCACTGGAATAGTGATGGGTAAAGCTATGCAGCCTAAAACAACTGAAAAAGTACTGACTAGGCCAAACAGCAAGCAAGTGAATTAATATTTGAGAATCTGAAAAAAGCAGGTCTGAACAATGAGTCCTGATACAAACTGGTACAACTTTTAATTTAAATCAGCACCTGTAATGAAAGAATGATGGATCAGATGAATAAAATGGAGCTTATAGTTTTGGTATACAATGATACAGAGGTAATACAGAGTTCATGAGATGGTGTGAAAAGTATTGCAGCCGGAAGATGTGAAACTGTTATCTCAACGCTTCCCAAACATGTTGATAATTAGCAGTAGCTGAGAACGGAAGGAGGTGGGCACATCAGACAGCAGACCGCATGGGAAAGTATGATCTCAGAAAGTGAGAAAGATTAGGAGCAAGGTTTCTCACCATTCACTTCTATGGAGAGGTTTGTGTATAAAAGAGGGGAGATTTTGGCTTAGTTTGAGAGTCTTCTCCAAAGCTTCTGTCAGACGGCGAAGCCCTGTGCGGCTGAAACCAGAATCTGATGTCTGTATTTGTATCAACTTGAAGACCTGTGTTTGGGTAAGAAATAAAATGTATCTATCTATCTAAACCTATCTCTGTCTTTATTTTTATTGATTCTATCTTCTCTTTACCTTACATTTAGCCTACAAGGTAGATCATATACAAGTGACACTCAGTCTTTGCAGAAACTTAGACAGATGTTTAATAAGATTTATGTGGGAACATAAATGGCCCAGAGTATATCTAGATCCAGAAAAAAAAACAGAAAGCAGTAATTATGGGAATTAGTTTTTAATTACGGCTCCTAATGCCACCCCAGAATAGACCTTGTGATTGGGTGACAATGGAGGTTAGAGAAACTATACAGAACCTGATATATGAAATAAGTACCTTTAGTCCCCCGTGTGACGGAGTCAGAAAGAGGTCTATAAAAAGAGGTAATTAAAAACAGCCCGCTTGTAGGAGTTCACAATGGTTGCCTGTGTAACATGATTCCAGGCTTCTTTCTGCATATGTAGGGAATCCAACAGTGATAGATTATGAGCCAGTTCAACAGCACGTTTATCCTTCCCAGCCTGGTCATCCATAACGCTCATCAGATGATGTAGCACAAGAGCCCGATAATGTTGTTTGAAATTGGCTATTATGTCCTGATCCATAGGTTGGATCAGAGAGGTAATGTTTGGTGGCAGGAAGACCACCTTGATGTGAGACAGCCTGACATCATTCCTGTGTGCAGCACAATTATCACAAAGCAGCAAACTCTGATGCTTTTGTGCCCGCATTCTAGTGTCTAACTTCTTTAGCCACTCCTTCCAAATTTCCTGAGTCATCCACAAATTTGCGTTAGCCTCATATGATACAGGAAGTCACTTAACTTTCTTGAAGCAACGGGGCTGCTTGCTCTTTCCAATGATGAGGGGTTCCAACTTCTCACTCCCATCCATATTGCAGCAAAGGAGGATAATCAGTCGGTCCTTCGATGTTTTACCTCCAGTAGTTTCGGCATGTTTGAATGCAAGTGTTCCATCAGGAATCGCTCGCCAGTAGAGACCATTTTCGTCAGCATTGAAAATGTCATGAGGTGCAAACTCGTTCAAGATGGTAGGAAGAACTGAAACAACCCAATTTTCAGCACCAAAGTCATCAGCGTCTTGTTTCTCACCATGCTGTTTCTTGAATTTTATGCTGTTCCTCTCCTTCCATCTTTCCAACCATCCAACTGTGGCTTTGAATTTAGTTAGTCCAAGACTTTCAGCTAGCTGGTTAGCTTTCTCCATAAGCAGTGGACCACTGACAGGAAACTGCTCCTGACTTGAGAAAACCACTGAAGAAGAGCATCTTCTACTTCCTCAGCTTTTCCCGCCCATTTTCGTTTCCGTTGTGGATTTGTATTGTTTTGCCAGTCTTCCAGCAGCACAAAGGACTTTCAAGACTGAAGCAGACCAATATGCTTTATTCAAAGACCTGACAGGGGCCATGTTTTGGAAGCACAGCACCTGCGTCAGGGGTTAATCTATGATACAACACATAAAACAGATATATGCAATATTTGTAGAAACCAAGTAGTGAAACTGATAATATGTCCGCTCGCTGCTGGCTTTCCAAACACAATGAAAGCAGAGAGTTATGCTACACTGGCACCAAACATAGCCTACATCAACAAGCAGTGGGAGATCAAGAGCCAGGCAGTTGTATGGGAAGTGGCCAACATTTGCTGATGAGAAGAAGAATGTACAGTTGGATTTTCTCAGTTACTCAATCTTGGACCCTGGGGAGTGGAGCTGGCTCTGGCTGCCTTTCAGCTCCTGGTGACTGATGTGGTCAGCCAGTCTTCAACCTTAAGGCTTTCAGTCTGAATACCAAGGTGAACCACTTCTTCAGTTGGAGGAGGGAGCCCAACACCCTGGTGCAACAGTGGCCCAGACAGGAGTCTCTGTACATCTTCCCTCTTGTAATAGAAAAGTTTGTGCTTGACATTGAGTTCTGCCTAAGTATTGATATCATATTTAATGTTTCCTTGAAAGTACATAATGAAGTAATGATATCATAGTTTGAAAGTACATAATGAACTCCCATATGGATAATTAATGCTCTCTTGAAAGTAATGGACTCTCAGGACAGAAACTGATAGCATTATCATATTAAATTAAGTAATTTGTACTAAATGGAATGACAATATGCTTAGGGTTAAGGATGATGTTTCACATGAATCTCTGGAAACCTGGCCAGTTCCTGGGGATGCATTAAGAAACTGTCACTCCTTAACTGGACGTCAGCCTTATTTAATTGAATGAGATCATGTTTATTGGTCAGTATAAAAGCTGGGAGTTAAAGGTAAACAAAGAGAAGTCTCCATTAGGAACAGATGTGTTGCCTAGGCCCCTTGTGCCCGCTGAGACTCTCTCTGTTTGGCTGCTTCGGGACTTCCCAGCCTCTGATGGGAGATGTCACCTCAAACAATAATGTATGGTTTATGATTTACTTACTTGAATAAAGTTTATTTAATAACCTTTGACCGCCTCTATAGTCTATGTCTGACAGAGATATACTCGAAAGAACCTAAAACAGAACACTTATATGGCCTCTGAGAAGGAAGGTTCTGTACAAAGTGGTCCATCACATGTTCCTGGTCCTTCTGGTAGCCCCGGATTGGCCTCAAAAGCTGTGGTATGCAGATCTTATCTGTCTGCTGGTGGAAGCCCCGTTTTCTTCTCCTCAGGGGCTGGGGCCTTCTTTGACAGGGTCAAGAGGAGATAGAGGATCCCAATCCTTTTGTCTTATGGTTTGGCATTTTGTGAACCAGGGATTCTCTCCTTGAGTGGTAGTCACTTTCCTCAAAGCCTGCAAGGCCTCCACTTCCCTGGTTTATGTTTGGGTTTAGAGAGTCTTTATTTCCTGGTGTAGGGAGCACTCCCTCTACCCTAAGAGGACTCTGATTCTGGACAGTTTCTCCAGAAGGGGTTCTACCAGGGCTTGGTCCTCCGCAATCTGAAAGTTCAAGTTGTAGCACTAGATTGTTACAGGGGAGGGGGGTCTTTGGGGATCTCCTTGGCAGTGTATGTGTACATTATGCATTTCTTATTTCGGGGGTTGCAAATCTGTGTCCCCCTGTCAGGCCAACCTTGCCCTCAAGGGTTCTAAATCTGATCCTCAGTGACCTTTCAGGGATACCCTTTGAGCCACTAAAGATGACTTTCTCTTAAGGACTGCATGCTGAAGACAGTCTTCCTAATCGCTATTGTGCCAATGAGGAGGTTTTGGAGCTGCGTGCCACCTGTATCTTTCCTTTTTGGAAGTGTCTATGTCCATTTGGAAAGTTCCCTTCTTCCTGCTGAAGGTGATTTTCCTGTTCCAGGTGAATCAGGAAGTTTCTTTGCCCTCCTTCTGGAGTGGGGTTGAAATTCAGTCCAAGAGACTTTACAAGTTGGATGTGCAGAGAGTTCTGGTCCGTTACTTACAGGAAACTAATTCCTTCTGCCTCTTCGATTATTTGTTCCTGCTGTTCCACAGACCACAGAAGGGCTTTGCAGCCTCAAAATCCTTAAATGCTCATTGGATCAAAGTGACCATTGAGGCAGAATGCATTTGCCAAAATAAGCAGGTACAGAGAGGCTTCAGAGCTCACGACTTGGGGACAAACAACTTCCTGGGTGGAAGACTGAGCAGTATTGTCAGAAAATATTTTCAAAGTGGCGATCTGGTCATCACTATCTTCCTTTGTGAGACTTTACAGGCTGAATGTTCTTGCCAAAACACAATCATTCAGTGGGCCTGGTCTGCCTACCTGTGAGATTCTGCTTGGGTACATTGCAGCTGTTCAGACTGGTTTGGCAGGAATGACAAGGAAGGTGAAATGTAGTCATAGTTAATTTCTTTTCCTTGAGTCCTAACCAAGCAGAGAGGGTAAACAGTATACATAAAAAGTGCACAAACAAAAAAAGCAACACTGGGCCTTCAAGACTGAGACAATAGGAGTATTTTATTGATAAGTGACCCAAAAGGGGCTGTGTTTCGGCGTAAAACAACGCCTGCCTCAGGGGTCTAACAACAAAACATATAAAAATATAAAAATCACCTTAAGAGATAATTAGAACATTAATAATAAAAAAAATATTTAATATAATAGAAAGACAACATCACTATGAATTGTATATAAACATAAAATATTGTAATGACTTTATGTAAACAAGAAACAGTAATAAGGAGAGCAGATACATGTATATCAAAATATGTTTAAAAATAGCCATTTATATAAAAAACTACGGTTGAACTGTATCCATAGTTCACAATTAAAATCAAATCACATATATATACACGTTTTGATATACATATTTACTTTTATGCTGATGATATTCTCCTGGTGTTTTACACTAGATGTTGCCTGTTTGTTTTTTAGCAACTATCCAGCTTATTTTCAAAAGTGATCGCCGGCCATCTTCTGACACGAATCGGGAAATGGCCGGCGATCTCCTGAAACCGGCCAAATTGATATAATCGAAATCCGATTTTGGCCGGCGCCAACTGCTTTCCGTCGCGGAGCCGGCGAAACATCAAGGGGGCGTGTCGGTAGGGTAGTGAAGGCAGGACGGGGGTGGGGTGGGACGGGGGCATGCTCACGAGATGGCCATCTTCGCCCAATAATGGGAAAAAAAGCCAGGCTTGACTAGCATTTCACCTGCTTTACTTGGTCCCTTTTTTTTCACGACCAAGCTTCAAAAAGGAGCCCTAACTGACCAAATGACCACCGGAGGGAATCGGGGATGACCTCCCCTTACTCCCCCAGTGGTCACCAACCCCCTCCCACCCCCCCAAAAAATATAAAAAAAACTTTTTTGCCAGCCTCAAATGTCATACCCAGCTCCATGACAGCAGTGTGCAAGTCCCTGGAGCAGTTTTTAGTGGGTGCTGTGCACCTCAGACAGGTGGACCCAGGCCCATCCCCCCCTACCTGTTACACTTGTGGTGATAAATGGGAGCCCTCCAAAACCCACTGTACCCACATGTAGGTGCCCCCCTTCACCCCTTAGGGCTATGGTAATGGTGTAGAGTTGTGGGGAGTGGGATTTGGGGGGGTAAAGAACCAAGGGAAGGGAGCTATGCACCTGGGAGCTATTTTTTTTTTAATTTTTAGGAGTGCCTCCTAGGGTGCCCGGTTGGTGTCCTGGCATGTGAGAGGGGCCAGTGCACTACAAATGCTGGCTCCTCCCACGACCAAATGCCTTGGATTTGCCCGGGTTTGAGATCGCCGGCATTATTTTCCATTATGGCCGAAAACCAATGCCGGCCATCTCAAACCCGAAGAGCTCTGACATTTGGCCGGGCCCAACCGTATTAGCGAAGAAAAAGATGGCTGGAAGAGTGGTATTTCAAGAACACTATCTAAAATAGCGCCGGGGTTTGATCATGAGGCTGTCTGTCTTTCCCTCTGCACCACACTCATCTCCAGCCACCAGAGCCCCGGCTCTGGCCCCCCTTTCTTCCCCAACTCTACCCCAAAGTTTCTCTCCCAGAGCACATGGCTCTGCTTTCTTAGGCACTTCTCTCTCTTTCTCTTTATCTGCCCCCCCTTTCTTACCTTTCTCTCATTGATTCCCATCTAAACACACACACAGATTGTACTATTTCCCTGTACTAAGTGCTGTGAGCCTATATATGTACATACAATATACTTCCTATATATATATATCCAAACCCGAACCCACTGCCTCTGTGAACTGGACCCGGGAACATCTCTAGACAACGATTGCTGACACAGTCCATAATATAATTTACAATTTTTAAACAATTTATGTTTAAATCATCTTTATTAAACAGATGCCAACATTACAAGCAAAACATCAAAGATTCACAAGATCTTGTTACTCAATGCAGAATCAATAAACATTTTGAAATTTTTGTCCAAAACTTTATTAACCCCCCTGGCCTACCTCCCTCCCCTTCCCACCTTCCCTCCCTCCCACAGTTGGCGGAGACCACTGGTATTCATCACAGTCTCTTGGAGGCATCCTCATGGCCGATTCAACAGCTGGCTCCTCGCCCTGGGGTGCAGGGTATCCCAAAAACGTTCCCAGACACACTGAAAGGCTTCTTCTTCTTTGGAGGTAATGTCTTTGATATCAAAACGTTCCAATTTAAGCAAGTCAATCATATGTGTTCTCCACATTGTGAAAGTAAGGCCCGTGGGCTGTCTCCAGCAAAGCAGTATGACTTTCTGGCCAATCAGAACAGCGCGGCGTAGGAAGCGATTAAATCCCACAAAAGCCGGTGTTTGGCATTGAAATACATTGAACAGCATCAATGCCTTCCTCTTCACTTGTTGATTCCACAGCACATTTATGTTTTGTAACAGCAGTGTCCAGAATTTGCTGACCAAAGGAAATTTCCAAAACATATGGCTCAAATTTTCCGAGTTCTGATTACACTTTGGGTAATTTTCAGTGGTTCCAAAGGACGCTTGGTGTGCTCTAAGCGGTGAAATATAAAGCCTCAAGGCAAATTTATATTGTGCTTCCCAATATTGCATAAAAGAGGATTGCTTTTGTATGTCCATCACAAACGTTTTAAACTGTTCCATTGTTATGTCCTCCTCCAATTCCTTGGACCATGCTTGAGCAAAGAAACTGTAGTCCAAATCCTTTGTGGAATCCAACAGGTACCTATGGTGGAATCATAATGGTATCATTGTTTGTGCTCCTAGTGTCAAAGCTGTGTTCAAAGTGTCTTGTACATCCTCTGTCAGGTTCTCCCAGCCCAACGCTCTATCATAGTGCCTCAGTTGTAGGTATGTGAAAAAGTCAGTGAGAGGCCAATTATGTTCGCGCTGCAAGTCCGTGAAGGGCTCTAATTTTCCCTCCTTGTCCAGTAGTTGAACCAAATATTGGATTCCCATTTGTTTCCACCAGGCAAACAGTGGAGACGTGGTACCTGCCGGAAAATCTGGATTATGGAATATAGACAAGTATGGTGAGGCTGCCGAGAAAAAATGATGATGCCTGCAGAGCCAACGCCAGGTTGCTCTTGCTGATAGCAGGAGCGGGTTATGATGTAATGCAGTGTCCGTCTTTCCTGGTATGGTGTGTAGTAACCAACTAATACGTACCTTAGGTGACATGCCAACCTCCAACTGCACATCAGAAAACGTTCCCAGCTTCGTGTACCAGTCATTTATATGTCTCATAGAACAGGCTATTGACAAATATCGTATACTGAGCAGCCCCATACCTCCCTGGGCTTTCGACTTTTGCAATATTGCACTGGGTAGCCGAGGCCGTCTCCCTCTCCATAGAAACCCCTGGATTGCTGCATTTAGCAGTCTTTTGTCTCTCTGTTTCAGGTATAATGGCAACATCTGGAACATTTATAACCAACGGGGGGCTAGCATCATGTAAACCAGGCTATCCTCCCGGCAAGGGAAAGTGGACCTTCCACCCACAATAGTAACATTCTCTTAGTTTTTGTTAGCAAAGGCCGCACATTCATATCATACAACTGTGATGGATCCCTGGTTACATTAACTCCTAAATATTTAACTTGATGAACAGCCCACTGAATGGGAAAATCCCCCACCCACTGTGTTTTAATGCGTATTCGGACAGATCCACTGCATCTGGCCAAGCCTGCATCACCACACTGGATCACTAGTGTCAGCCGCTTCTCCGCTATGAAAATCTGGCAAAAAATAAAACGCTTTACGCCAGGGGATTGCACAAAAATGCTGTGGGTGAGCGGGAGCTAAGCGCTTATGCAGCCATGCCAGCCAGTGACGTCACTTCCTCTACCAAACTGCTAATCTAAATATACGAGCTTTTCATATGCAAACAGAGGTACAGGGCCTTCAATTAAAAGGCATACATATAGAATCTGTGAGATTTAAAAGACTTTTCCCATTTGATGCTGATGAAAAGAACATTTATTCAGTACAGTCCTTTATGTGTATATACAAAAAAGAAAAAAAAATGCACCAAGACTTCAAAATACTGTTAGTTGACTGACCAGGAGATGGCAGTGCTTGTGGGAATCCATCTTCTTTAAGTTTCTGACTGCCCCAGGAAGAGGTATGATGACATCAGCAGTAGGCTGGAAGCATGGGGGAGATGCTGGACATCAGGTGGTGGGAGGAAAGGGGATATGAGACACTGGCCATCTGGGGGGGGGGGGGCTGGGTAACAGTGGGAAAGGGGCGATGCTAGCAACCCAATGGGGGGAAGGAGATGCTGGACTACAGGGAGAGAGAGGGAAGGAAAAATTCTGAACTATTGGGGGGGGGGGGGGGGGGGGGGGTGCTTGTAGGTTCTTGAGCTAAGGGGTGGGGCACATAGATGAAAGTCTGACTAGGGCATTAGATACCCATGGGCTGACCCTTAATTGAGAACATCAACTCTTTTTCACATATGCCACCAAAATAACTTTCAGTCATCACCAACCCATAGCCAGATCTGAACAGATGAAGTAGAAGTAAACCAAATGTCCAGTAGCGCTATTCAAAGACTTGACAAATTCACAAGTCATTTTTAAAAAATCTATACAAGATATGTGCTATTTTCAATGCACAGTAAATATACAATTTTTTTGCAATTCTCTTTTGCCTAAGATAATGCAGTTTAGTATTGTGGGAATGTTGGATCCACTTTATTAGACCAGGCCATTAGTCCACCCGTGATGTCCTTTGCTAAAAGCACACCTAATTCTTTGCCAGACAATTCCTGTAAAATTTTCACAGCTTTCTGGGAGTCATTTCCTAGCTTGCAGATGACATACACTGAAAGGGAATTACAACAGAATCACAGTTAATATGATACACAAAAATAAAAACTATGAATTGTCATATTAAAGTGCATGAAATGAATTAAGGAATATTGTCAGCGAAATGGTATTGGACAGGACGTTGCAGTATAAATGTAGTTTCCCCCCTCTGATTTCAAAGACTTCATCTTTTTAAATATTTGAGAGATTTTTAAATATTTCAGAGAAAGGGTATGATACATACCTGTAGCAGTTGTTCTCCGAGGACAGCAGGCTGATTGTTCTCACGACTGGGTTGACGTCCGCGGCAGCCCCCACCAACCGGAAGAAGCTTCGCGGGACGGTCGGCACGCAGGCCACGCCCACCGCGCATGCGCGGCCGCCTTCCCGCCCGTGCGCGACCGCTCCCGCCAGTTGAATGACAAGCAATAAAATATGAAACACAACTCCAAAGGGGAGGAGGGGGGTAGGTGAGAACAATCAGCCTGCTGTCCTCGGAGAACAACTGCTACAGGTATGTATCATACCCTTTCTCCGAGGACAAGCAGGCTGCTTGTTCTCACGACTGGGGTATCCCTAGCTCTCAGGCTCACTCAAAACAATAACCCAGGTCAATTGAACCTCGCAACGGCGAGGGTACAACAGAAATTGACCTACGAAGAACAACTACTGAGAGTGCAGCCTGACCAGAATAAATTCGGGTCCTGGAGGGTGGAGTTGGATTTACACCCCAAACAGATTCTGCAACACCGACTGCCCGAACCGACTGTCGCGTCGGGTATCCTGCTGGAGGCAGTAATGAGATGTGAATGTGTGGACAGATGACCACGTCGCAGCCTTGCAGATCTCTTCAATAGTGGCTGACTTCAAGTGGGCCACCGACGCTGCCATGGGCTCTGACACTATGAGCCGTGACATGACCCTCAAGAGCCAGCCCAGCCTGGGCGTAAGTGAAGGAAATGCAATCTGCTAGCCAATTGGAGATGGTGCGTTTCCCGACAGCGACCCCTAGCCTGTTAGGGTCGAAAGAAATAAACAATTGGGCGGACTGTCTGTTGGGCTGCGTCCGCTCCAAGTAGAAGGCCAATGCTCTCTTGCAGTCCAATGTGTGCAACTGACGTTCAGCAGGGCGGGTATGCGGCCTGGGGAAGAATGTTGGCAAGACAATTGACTGGTTAAGATGGAACTCCGACACCACCTTCGGCAGGAACTTTGGGTGAGTGCGGAGCACTACTCTGTTGTGATGAAATTTAGTATATGGAGCATGAGCTACTAGGGCTTGAAGCTCACTGACCCTACGAGCTGAAGTAACTGCCACCAAGAAAATGACCTTCCAGGTCAAGTACTTCAGATGGCAGGTATTCAGTGGCTCAAAAGGAGGTTCATCAGCTGGGTGAGGACGACGTTGAGATCCCATGACACAGTAGGAGGCTTGATAGGGGGCTTTGACAAAAGCAAGCCTCTCATGAATCGAACGACTAAAGGCTCTCCAGAGATGGCTTTACCTTCCACACGATAATGGTAAGCACTAATCGCACTAAGGTGATTCCTTACTGAGTTGGTCTTGAGGCCAGACTCTGATAAGTGCAGAAGGTATTCAAGCAGGTTCTGTGCAGGGCAAGAACGAGGTTCTAGGGCCTTGCTCTCACACCAAACGACAAACCTCCTCCACTTGAAAAAGTAACTCTTTTTAGTGGAATCCTTCCTAGAGGCAAGCAAGACCCGGAGACACCCTCAGACAGACCCAACGCAGCGAAGTCTACGCCCTCAACATCCAGGCCGTGAGAGCCAGGGATTGAAGGTTGGGGTGCAGCAACGCTCCGTCGTTCTGCGAAATGAGAGTCGGAAAACACTCCAATCTCCACGGTTCTTCGGAGGACAACTCCAGAAGAAGAGGGAACCAGATCTGACGGGGCCAAAAGGGCGCTATCAGAATCATGGTGCCGCGGTCTTGCTTGAGCTTCAGTAAGGTCTTCCCCACCAAAGGTATGGGAGGATAAGCATACAGGAGGCCGGTCCCCCAATGAAGGAGAAAGGCATCTGACGCTAGCCTGCCGTGTGTCTGAAGCCTGGAACAGAACAGAGGCAGCTTGTGGTTGGTCTGAGAGGCGAAAAGATCCACCGAGGGGGTGCCCCACTCTCGGAAGATCTTGCGTACCACTCTGGAATGGAGCGACCACTCGTGCGGTTGCATGACTCTGCTCAGTCTGTCGCCAGACTGTTGTTTACGCCTGCCAGGTACGTGGCTTGGAGAAGCATGCCGAACCGACACGCCCAACGCCACATACCGACGGCTTCCTGACACAGGGGGGCGAGATCCGGTGCCCCCCTGCTTGTTGACGTAATACATTGCAACCTGATTGTCTGTCCGAATTTGGATAATTTGGCAGGACAGCCGATCTCTGAAAGCCTTCAGTGCGTTCCAGATCGCTCGGAGCTCCAGGAGGTTGATCTGCAGATCCTTTCCTGGAGGGACCACAGACCCTGGGTGTGAAGCCCATCGACATGGGCTCCCCACCCAGGCGAGATGCTCCGTGGTCAGCACTTTCGTGGGCTGCGGAATTTGGAATGGACGTCCCAGGGTCCAAATTGGTCCGTATGGTCCACCAGAGCAGTGAAGTGTGGCAACTGGTGGAGAGGCGGATGACATCCTCTAGATTCCCGGTGGCTTGGAACCACTGGGAAGCTAGGGTCCATTGAGCAGATCTCATGTGGAGACGAGCCATGGGAGTCACATGAACTGTGGAGGCCATATGACCCAGAAGTCTCAACATCTGCCGAGCTGTGATCTGCTGAGACGCTCTGGTCTGCGAAGCCAGGGCCAAGAGATTGGTGGCCCTCGCTTCGGGAAGGTAGGCCTGAGCAGTCTGGGAATTCAGCAGTGCTCCTATGAATTCCAGAGACTGAGTTGGCTGAGATGGGACTTTGGGTAATTTATCACAAACCCTAGCAGCTCCAGAAGTTGAATAGTGCACTGCATGGACCGGAGGGCTCCTGCCTCCGAGGTGTTCTTGACCAGCCAATCGTCGAGATAGGGAACACGTGCACCCCCAGCTTGCGTAGGTAGGCCGCTACCACCACGAGGCACTTTGTAAACACTCGTGGGGCAGAGGCGAGCCCAAAGGGCAGCACACAATACTGAAAGTGCCGTGCGCCAGGCGGAATCTGAGATACTGTCTGTGAGCTGGCAGTATCGGGATGTGAGTGTATGCGTCCTTTAAATCCAGGGAACATAGCCAATCGTTTTTCTGAATCATTGGCAGAAGGGTGCCCAAGGAAAGCATCCTGAACTTTTCTTTGATCAGGAATTTGTTCAGGCCTCTCAGGTCTAGGATGGGACGCATCCCCCCTGTTTTCTTTTCCACAAGGAAGTACCTGGAATAGAATCCCTGCCCTTCCTGCCCGGGTGGTACGGGCTCGACCGCATTGGCGCTGAGAAGGGCGGAGAGTTCCTCTGCAAGTACCTGCTTGTGATGGGAGCTGAAAGACTGAGCTCCCGGAGGACAATTTGGAGGCAGGGAGGTCAAATTCAGGGCGTATCCGCACCGCACTATTTGGAGAACCCACTGGTCGGAGGTTATGAGAGGCCACCTTTGGTGAAAGAATTTTAACCTCCCTCCGACCGGCAGGTCGTCCGGTACGGACACTTGTAGGGCGGCTATGTTCCCGTGGATCCAGTCAAAAGCCCGTCCCCGGCTTTTGCTGTGGAGGCGCAGGGGGCTGCTTAGGCGCACGCTGGTTGACGGGAACGAGCCGCGCTGGGGCTGTCCCTGTGCCTGACGAGGCCTTCGGGCCGGCTGGTTGTACCTACGCTTCGCAAAAGAATAGGGTGCAGCCTGCCGAGCCCGGGAAAAACGCCCGCCCGCGGGGGGCGGGTGCTGAAGGCGCCCGGTGGGAGAAGCTTGTCGAGAGCGGTTTCCCGCTGATGGCAGTTGGTCAACCATCTGCTCGACCTTCTCGCCAAAAATATTATCCCCCCGGCAAGGGACGTCAGCCAGTCTCTGCTGGGTGCGGTTGTCCAGGTCAGAGGCACGCAGCCATGAGAGCCTGCGCATCACTATACCTTGGGCCGCAGCACGAGATGCCACGTCACAGGTGTCAAAAATCCCCCTGGACAGGAACTTTCTGCACGCCTTCAGCTGCCTGACCACCTCCTGATATGGCCTGGACTGCTCCGGCGGGAGCTTATCGACCAGGTCCGCCAGCTGTTGCACATTGGTCCGCATGTGGATGCTCATATAGAGCAGGTAAGATTGGATGCGGGTCACGAGCATGGAGGATTGGTAGGCCTTCCTCCCAAATGAGTCCAGAGTGCGAGACTCCCGCCCCGGGGGCGCCGAGGCGGTATCCCTCGAACTCCGTGCCCTCTTGAGAGCAGAATCCACGACCGCTGAGTCATGGGGCAACTGGGGCCGCATGAGCTCTGGGTCAGAGTGGATCCTGTACTGGGACTCTGCTTTCTTGGGAATGGTGGGGGTAGTTAGTGGTCGCACCCAGTTCCGAAGCAGCGTCTCCTTCAGGACATTGTGCAGCGGTACCGTGGAGGACTCTCTAGGTGGTGATGGATAGTCGAGGACCTCGAGCATCTCGGCCCTCGGCTCTTCCACAGAGACCACGGGAAAGGGAATGCTTATAGACATATCCCGCACAAAGGAGGCAAAGGAGAGACTCTCAGGAGGTGAGAGCTTCCTCTCCGGTGACGGCGTGGGGTCCGAGGGAAGGCCCGTAGACTCCTCTGAGGAGAAATATCTCGGGTCTTCCTCTTCCCCCCACGAGTCCTCATCCTCGGTATCGGACATTAGCTCATGTAGCTGAGTCCGGTACCGGGCCCGGCTCGACGTCGAGGCACCGAGGCCTCGGTGTCGTCGAGCGGTGGACTCCCGCGCCGGCGGGGACGGAGCTCCCTCCATCGACGTCGACGGGGACTCCACCTGCGTGGCGGTCGAGACCGGCACCGCAAGCGGCGGCGGTGTCGACAGCCCCGGCGCCGGGCTAGAGCTCGCCGGCGCCACAGTCATCGGCGCCGGGGGCGCAAGCACCCCCGACGCCGGCACAGCCTGGCGCATCAGCCCTTCCAGGATCCCCGGAAGGATGGCTCTGAGGCACTCGTCCAGGCCCGCTGCCGGGAAGGCGGTGGGGCCGGTAAGGGTGTTTGGTGCCAGAAGCTGCTGGGGGCCAGGAGACGGCACCGAGGTGCCGGAACCCGACGCGTCGGTACCTCCACCACCGACGGAGATCTCTCCTCTCTGCGATGACGCTTCGGCGTCGACTCCCTTCAGGGTGCACCGAGGGCTCCCGGTGACGGCGCTTCTTGTCTTTTTTCCGGTGCACGTCACCGGCGCCGGAGGCATGAGGAGGAGGGAGGTCGATCCCCCTCGGTCTCGAGGTACCGGGTCCGACAGGGTTCGGATCCCGTGGCTCACGAGCTGAGGGAGTGACCGGGGCCGACAGCCCACGCGGCCTCTCAACCCCACTCTCAACCGGCGGACCGGCGGGCCGACGGGACCTGTTCTCCTGGGGTCGCTGCCATCGGTGCCGATGTCTCGGGCATCGATACCGGTACCGAAGATCCGGCCATTCGATACCGATGCCGTCGAGGTCGACGTTGAGGGGCCGGCGCAAGTTCCAAAAAGACGGTCCCGCAGAACTTGCCTCGCAACCTGAGTCCGTTTCCGGAGACCGAGACACAGCGCGGCACGACTTGAGATTGTGCTCGCCCGAGGCACTGGAGGCACCAAGCGTGGGTGTCGGTCTGCGAAGATCGGCCGGCCGCAGCGACCACACTTTTTAAATCCACTCGGGACCTTCGAGGACATCGACGGAAAAATCGCGTCGGCGAAGTCAAAGTCGGCAATGGTGGCTAAAATCACACCACGAAAAAACCAGCCGACCGAGCGGCCACTAGGCCGCGACGAGGCGTCCCCGCTGGAAGCGAGGGAAAAGGGGAGCGCGTGCTCCACACGCGCAGTCTTTTTTTTTTTTTTTTTTTTTAAAAGAAAAGATAATAAACGGAAATTAAATTAAATTAACGAAGCGCGATCCGCGTATACGCGATCGCAAGAATCCGGCGGCTGAAGTAGAGAGAGCGGCAAAGCACGACTCTCTCCAGGCGCGGAAAAAAGGAACTGGCGGGAGCGTCGCGCACGGGCGGGAAGGCGGCCGCGCATGCGCGGTGGGCGTGGCCTGCGTGCCGACCGTCCCGCGAAGCTTCTTCCGGTTGGTGGGGGCTGCCGCGGACGTCAACCCAGTCGTGAGAACAAGCAGCCTGCTTGTCCTCGGAGAAACATTCCTGCTTTATAACTGGATAAACATGGCTATCTGCTCCTGTTGCTTTGTACTTTCATTTCACTTGGAAGCAAGTCTGGGATCTGGTACTATGGGACCAATTCTAAAGTGGGTGCCTGCTTTTAGGCACCCCAATAACCTGCAAGAGCAGCCAATTTTATAATGGCATCTGGGTGCCATGATTCCATTAACATATACTTGTGTAAACCTGGTACTGGTGCCTTACATCTGGGCACCCACAGTAACACCAGCCACATAACTGGAGTAACAGCAGGCGTTTAAATGTGGCAAGAGTACACTAACTTACAAAAGTTTGGAAATGGCGCACATAAGTGGCTGCACGGTCCATGTTACGCCCATGCTCTCCTTGCAGACACATGCTATAACACATATGAAAGCCGTTATAGAACAGCCCTTAGGGCGCTCATGTGTGTAAGTGCTAATTTTACCTGCATTAATACGTGTAAGGGGCATGGAAATGTGGGCACCCTGTTACAGAACTACCCTTCACAAGTCTACCATTACAAATATTTGGAGTTTTTTCCCCCTATTTTATATCCACCCCTCTCAACCTACCTGGTCTGGACATTGCAGTGACTGGTCTGGGATGAGGGCCATGCACCAAAGCTATTTCCAGAATCCTGAAATCATACGCATGGAATCCAAACACCAGGGGGTAATTCTACTACAGTGTACCTCAGTGGCACACACTCTATAAAGGAAAGTGAGTGTCTACTTTCCCTTATAGAATACTAGACTAACAGGGAATGGAAGAGAAGAGAGAAGGGAGGAGATGCTGCCCATGGATGGAGGGAAAGGGAAGAGATAGAAACTAGACAGATTTGAGGAGGCAGAAAAATGGAAGAAAGTTGTGCATGAAAGATGGATATAGGACAGGGAGTGAAGAAGAAAGGAGAAGAGGAAAGAATTAGTGAATGGACAGGAAGTCCTGGAAACAGAGTTCAGAGCACAGAGAGAGGAAAACAGAACCAGAGACAGGGAACAAGATGATTAGAAAAGTAAAATCACCAGAAAACAAAGTTCTGATAATTTACTTCTATTGTCTATATTCTGGAAGAGGAAATGTGAGGGGGGGGGGAGGAGGAGGAGAAGGAGGGGAACATGCGATTAAATATTTTAATTGCGATTATTCCTGTGATTAAACCTTTTAATCAATGAGCAGCCCCAGTAATTATATTTTGGCATTAGCTTTTAATCTGAGGGGCCCTCATTTTATTAAGTGGAAATTTTGTCAGGTCAATTACTAGAAAGGGCCAGTCAGGGGAGGACAGAGGAATTGCCTGGGCCTCCATGCCTGCCCAAAGCTCAATAATGTATACATATGCAGTACCACTATCTGTACAAATGGTGGCACTAAATATACAAATACAGCAGGGGACACTATTCAGCTGCTATTTGTATAGACCTCCCATTTTTTGCGGGTCATCTCCCGCACTCCTGCCAAGGAGCTGGGATCTCTCGCTGAGCGGCCTCCCCTTCCAGTGACAGCAGGAGAGGCCTTCCTAAAACGTAAACTCCTGCTGCTGCTGTGTGCGGAGTTGTGGGTGGGTCGGGTCCTAAATCTCTCGCATAGGAGATTGGCTCCCTTGGCAGCTCTGTAGATAAGTGGTTTGATTAAGGACAGCGTAGCTATGCAGACAGCAGCTGAATACCACCAGCTATCTGTAGAGTAAAGTAAAATGCTCACACCTGACGCTTGCTCTGCTCTGGCATGATCTGGATAGGACCACTGAAAATTCAAGGATAGGGCACTTATCCAGCAGCTGCTGCTATACAGATGTTTTTGAATATCAGGCTACATTTTGAGGAAGAAATCTCAAAGCACAGCTTGAGGTGTAATAATTCTTATAACTGTAATGCTCGTTCAGTTCCATTAAGATCAGTGTCCGCATCGTTTCCTTTATAGTTGAACAAGATCTAGAAGCGGCCAAACGCTTATTCTTTAGGAACTCATGATCCTTGTTCTATGGGGCAAAGTTTTGGATGTATTTAGACGTTACTAGACAAACACAGGAAAGAAGAAGAGCTTTTTTAGCCATTAGGAAAGAGGCCCTAGAAATAGGAGCTTCTTTTTACCTTAACTATCCTTGTAAATGCGTAATAAAATACTTAGGGCTTAAATATATCTTCTTCAATCCGGAACAATTAAGAGCTTTTGTTAATTTAAAAAAGTTGGAAACAGTTTGATATCCGTGATTGAGTTTTTTTTTATTTATATGAAGGTCTGAAGCTACGTGTGTAAAGCAATATTCATCTTTATCAATATACTTTAATGTTATCTCATGAGCAATATGTTTACTCCTCCCCAACTTAGTGGTCTAAAGAAGACAAGTAATTGTATTTTTCTCATTACTTAATTTTCCTTTTTGTAACATACCTAAGTCTATTTTTCTTGTCTAGTATTTAACTTGTAATATGTAAATTCTAAATTTATAAATAAATAATCATAATAATAATAATAATAAAAAGATCAGTGTCCACTCTCACGCTGGCTATATTTCAAATCCTGCAAGACTCCCGAGCTTCCTGCACTGCTCAGCTCAAGCTTACATAGAGAGCCAAATCGTGGTGTAGAAGCTTAACATATGCTGGGTAGTGTTACTCCCTCCCCCCCCCCCCAAAAAAAAAAACCATTAACTTTTTTTTTTTGGGGGGGGGGGGGCATTAAATCTCAAGTGTCAGTTTGCAATTTCTACATGCCACGTCGACCTGGCGCCCAGAATTTGTTGAGCTTTGCTGCAGCATATCTCCCCTCAGCCGTCTCTACTCGTAGCTGAAGAGCCCTAACTTCTTTAGCCTTTTTCCATAGGGATGTCATCCCATCCCCTTTATTATTTTCGTCACCCTTCCCTGTACCTTTTCTAATTCCACTATGGAGCTCATTTCCAAAAGAAAAAAAAAAGTCTAAAAAGTGGCATAAATCAGCATTTGGATGTTTTTCTCACAAAAATGTCCAAATCAATATTTTCAAAACCAATATTTAGACATTTTTTTATGAAGTCTGTCAGAAGTGCGTTTAAAACACAAGGGGGCGTGTCAGGGGTGTGTTAAGGGTGGGATTTGGGCGTTCCTAAGACTTGGACATTTTACAGTCATAATAGAACAATACAAAACCGTCCACGACTAAAACTAGACCTGTTTTTATAATGCATAAGGCACAAAAGGTTGCCCTAAATGATCAGAGGACCACTGGAGGGAATCAGGGGTGACCCCCTCCCACCCCCAAAAATGTGAATAAAAATATGACTTCCCAGCCTGTATGACAGCCTCAGATGTTAGAGCCAGGTCTATTAAAGCAGAATGTAGGTCCCTGGAGTAGTGTACTAGTCAGTGCAGTGCACCATGGCTTGGAGAACTCAGGTCCCTATCTCCCTCTACCTGTCACATTTGTGGTGGAAACTGTGAGCCCTCCAAAACTCACCAGAAACCCACTGTACTCACATATAGGTGTCCCCTTCACCCATAAGGACTACTGTAGTGGTGTACAGTTGGGGGTAGTGGGTTTTGGGGGGCTCAGCAGACAAAATAAGGGAGCAACGATGAGATGTGTATCTCAAAGATTGTTTTTGAAGTCCACTGCAGTGACCCCTAGGGTGCCCCATTTATCTCCTGGGATGTCTGGGGAACCAGTCTACTAAAATGCTGGCTCCTCCTACATCCCACATCGTTTTGCACTTGGACGTTTCTTTTTTGAAAATGGACCAAAATGTCCAAATCACAAAACCTTGTTCAAAACAGTATTTAAAAAAAAAAAAGACAGACTTTTTTTTTTTTTTAATGACCTTCTTTTCTATTCAGATTTTGGACGTTTTTTGTAAAACCTCCAAAGTCAGACTTAGACGTCATATCGAAAATGCCCCTCTATATCTTTTTTTGAGATGAGTTGACCAAAACTGCATACAATATTTGAGGTGTGCTCCAGAAACAAACTCCACAGCTTTTTGATTAAAATAATAAAAAAAATACTTTCTTAAATTTGCTTTATATCTGTTGTATTGTCACTGATCTTCCTTTTCTTCTTCAATTATCAATTTTCACAGTGGAACAGTACTACTCTTACAATGGAGTCTCCTCTCTACTTCTGTATTAATGATAGGTGCACATTGTTCAACAGAAGTTTTACATTTGTACTGTAGGGTGTATGATTGTGAGGTGTGAGCTGTATGTATAGGTAGGAGCAGGTGTGTGTGTTCAACATACTGCTGCACATACACCCTTAATCACATATGTTGCTGAGGTCTGGCTCCACCAGAGTTCCTATCTTGTTCAGGCTCTATGGCAGTCAGAAGATGCTGTCACCACTTTCTTCCTGATTTGCAGCGACAATGAAAGCTATTACTACTAGTGTGGATGACCCAGCCTGTCTCCTCCAGAATTCTGGTCTCTCAGCAATATTTCTGTATGCTGCAGAACCTAACAACTGGAGCTATCAAGCTTGACTCTCCTGATGTCTCATTCTCTCCCTCTCAGGCTCTAAGGTGGTGGGGGAGGTGCTGGTGGTGGGGGAGGTGTTGCAGCATGTGTGGTTGGTCTAGGCTGGCTCCTCCATTTCTGCCCTCTCAAGCTTTACAGTGGTGGGGAGGTGCTGCGGCATGTGTGTTTGGTCTAGCCTGGTTCTTTTAACATTCCAGTCTCTCCTTCAGGTTCCACGGTGGTGGGGAGATATTGCAGCATGTGTAGCCGATCTAGCCTGGCTTCCCCGCAATCTTGACACTTCTCCAAGGAGCTTTTAACTTGCACCGTATGACAGCAGAAATGACCCTTTTACACTATACCCCAGAAAATGATGACAATGGGAGATTTTTTTTCACAGTGTGCTAAAAGCATTAATCTAATAAATTTGTAACAGCTTAAATGACTACAAAATCTTACCTGGAAAGGACATTTCTTCATCTGTTATCTGCTTCCCTTCAAGCAATTTTCTATTCAAATGGTTTAGGCAGTCAAGATTTTTTCTCTCTAATTTATCCAAAGTGATATCTAGTGTGGATTATAGGAAATCATTTAAAAATTGCTGTCTCTATAAAAAGAAAAGCTTTTAACTGATTCACTCGTCCAATATTATATAACATACAGCAGTTTTTAAACTGGAAGCACAGAAAATGAAAGCAAATGTGGATCACAAGGCTATCCATTTCTGATGCAATACCAGAGAGCCTATCTGATCTCAGGATTAACCCTCTAAATGGGTAGACTAGATGGACCATGCGGGTCTTTATCTTCTGTCATTTACTATGGTGGTTATTTTAGAAGCTCTATTTGTGTTTTGTATGTCCGAACAGCATTTTGTTTTGTTACATTTGTACCCCGCGCTTTCCCACTCATGGCAGGCTCAATGTAGCTTACATGGGGCAATGGAGGGTTAAGTGACTTGCCCAGAGTCACAAGGAGCTGCCTGTGCCTGAAGTGGGAATCTAACTCAGTTCCTCAGTTCCCCAGGACCAAAGTCCACCACCCTAACCACTAGGCCACTCCTCCATCCATATCCATATTTTATAAAGCCATGATATGGATGACAAAAAATTAAATACATCAATATGGAAAGGGGTGTGGTCTAGGCAAGTTCTGGGTGGGACTAGGGACTGTCCAAAATATAGACATCCAACTCTGATTGCAAAAGGGGAAGGGATGTCCATTTTCAAAATGAAGGATGTCCCTACTTAGACCTCATACTTGGCAAGTCCAGGTTACAGAAAGGAGCTCCGAGTGAGCAGTTCTCCTCTGGAGGGAGTAAGGGAAGTCACAGTAGATTGCAATTAAAAAGAAAGAAAGAAAGAAAGAAAGAAAGAAAAAGAAAGAAAGAAAAGGATATTACAAATAGGTACAATGAGATCTGAACTTGTAGCCTATAGTTCTATGCCCTGGATCTCAGCCGGCTATTCTAATCATTAGGCTATTCCTCCAAATGAATTTCTATGTGGCCATTTTATTATATACACGTTTCTCTACTGCCACAAAGACATCCATGTCCCTTGTTTTGCTCCATAGTTTGGACGTTCATTTTAGAACTGATGATTATGCTGGAGATAGACAGCACACGGACGTCCATTTCTCATGTATTTTATAACAGGCTGTTATGTGGACAGAACCTGTTTTAAAACACTTCAGAAATAGATGTCCAGCGATCAAGATGGCGTCTATAACGGTCAAATAATCACGAGCTCCTGTGGTCCAAATAGCTAACCTGCGAGAGCGTTTCTGACCCTAATTATGGGGAAAAGAAAGGCGAAAATACAGCCTCCTACCTCCACGGATCCAGTATCTACGCCAGGCAACCGTCAGGGAACGCTTGAAGCCTATGGAATCGGGGTTATTGGTGAGCAGGTTCCCGCTTCGACGGGCTCGCCCTCGGGTGCGGAGCGCAGCGTCGAGGAGGCTACGTTGAGCCCCCCTTCCTACACTGCTCCCCCGCAACCCGGAAATGCATTGCTATCAGAAGGGCTGCAGCAAGAGGTGGAATTCCTTGGCGCTGTGGGAGGAGGACCTCCGATAACATCAACCCCGGTAGGAATAACAGCAAATCAGGGTCAATGGGATTCCGTGGCCCCTGCTTCCCGGGGCTTCATTTCCGAAGGCGGCGGTGGACTGATAAGACCTCAGCAAGTAACGATGAATTCACTTTGGCACGCGATTCAGGAGGTAAATAAGACTGTTCTTCAGCTTAACTCAACTTTTAAGTCGAAATAAGGGATCTGTGACAAAATAATGAGATTCTGAATCAAGGTCTCCAAGAACAGAAAGTGAAATTACAAACAATGGAAAATGAGGTTAATAATTTGCAAAATACCGTGGGGACCTTGATTAAAGAAAAAGAAATTCATAATAGGAGATTAGAATTTCTGGACAACATTGGGCGGAAGAACAACCTGAGGATATTGAATTTTTCTAAATCTCCATTAATAACTGCTTTAGAGATGTTTAGAAAGTATTTGGGAGAGGTATTGGGGGTCCCTGTGGAAGGGTATCCCCCGATTACTAGGACCCAATATATTTCAGGAGTAAAGAAATTGGCTAGTGATCAACCTCAGGTGACTCCAACCTTGAATTTGACTGAGTTCTTGGAGAATTCCTTGGACCTGGTCACAGAAAGAACTACCATGATTATTACATTTGCCCTCGAAATGGACAGAAATAACATTCTGAGACTTTATTTTCGCCACTTAAATGATTTATTTATGGGGCAAAAGATAAGAATTTTTCCTGACATGGCAAGGAATACTCAAAAAAGGAGAAAGGAATATTTGTTGATTAAACCTAGAGTGTTAAAGATAGGTGCTACTTTCTTATTGAGGTTTCCTTGCAAGTGTTATGTTACTTTTCAAACAGTTAATTATATATTCTTTACCCCTGAAAAATTGTTAGAATTTCTTAAAATGAAGGAGAGTGTTAAACCTCCTGAAGTACCATCCTAATGATAGGAACGTTGTTACGTTGGCTGCGGTATTCTGCTCTACCCTTCTGTTAATAATAGTTTGAATTGCTCTGAATGTATCTTTTTTCTTAGTATCTTGATCCACCTTTAACCTTTAATTTTAAAGTGGTGGTCAAATTTAATAAAGTTTTCTTTAGATTTATTATTGTTAGTAGGGAAATATTCCTCTCTGTATATTTCTGAATTTCTTCATTTATGTCTTTGGATGTAAATTGAAAATGTTTAAATAAAGAATTAAAAAAAAAAGAAATAGATGTCCGTATTCTGAGTTGGACGGCCTTTCTAAAATGCCGCTCCATGTTACTATGATTATTTATTTGTGTCTTTCTGTTTCTGTAACTGACTGTTATGTTTTGAGTCCTTGACTGGAATTCACCTCTACATATTGTTTATCAGCTCCTCAATTTTTTTGTAGGGTTGTTAAGTTTCTCTGGATTTTCAGCACTGACCTGTTTAACTTCTCTCTATATAAAAGGCAAAACCAACGTTCTATGAAGCCTCCAGCCGGAAGTGTGAAGGGGGCGAGATATCCAGTTTCTCTATGAGTGTCTGCCCCGCCCTCTCTGTAACACAGTCAGAGAGGGAAAACAGCAGAGCACGAAATCAAATCGCTGGCTCTGTAACAGTGAAGGACTCAGAGGGGGGAGGGGAGAGAGGCCAGAGGGCAGGGACACACACACTCCCACATGCACACAGAAGAAAACATTGCTAGCCCCCGTTTCATTTGCATCAGAAACGGGGCTTTTTTACTAGTTTCTTCATAAAAACCACTATCTTTCTTTTTATCCTATTTGTTACCCTTTCCTGTACAGTTTCTTTACATCCTTTTTCAGACAGAGCAATCAGAACTGCCCACAATATTCAAAATGAAGTCTCACTACAGACTGATAGAATTCTAACATGGCAAAACAAAAAATGACTGAAGCAGAATCAAGCAGATGTTGGCAAATATTTACAGGATAAATATATAGAAAAAGGATACAGATTGAATGAGGTAAATGGCAGATATCTACTTCTACTGGTGGTCGAACATCTACCAGTAAATGAGGAACTTGCTCATCCAATATTTTTTTGTATTCCTGAAGAAAAAAAAAAGGATTGTATGACCAGAAATTTCATCACATTTCAGACACACTGAAAAGCTATATAACTGGGGTATCCAAACTCGGTCTCCGAGGGCCTTAATCCAGTCATGTTTTCAGGATTTCCCCAATAAATATGCAAGAGATCTGTTTGCCTACATGCAAACAGATCTCATGCATATTCATTGGGGAAATCCTGAAAACCCAACTGGGCGAGGGCTGTGGTTGGACGCCCCTGCTATATAAGAACATTTGAAACCTGCTTGTCCATTAGGACTCTTTCAAAGCATTTTTAAATGGCTTTACAGGGGCTTCAAAGCACAAGGTCCATCATGTCAAAACTGACACCTCATCATTCACATGACCTCTGTGAAGAGTTCTAGCATAGTTCAAACCAGATAAAAGATGTCTAGGGTTTGTCCAACTCAAGTATACTTGTTATACAGATACCAGCTAGTTTGCTAAAATACATACTTCCTCCGATATTTAAAACCATTTAACTGTTCCTGACTCATAGCCAGTTAAATGGTGCCTAACTAGCTATCCAGAAATATTCAGCGGGAGATCGCCGGTCATCTCCCGCTGAATATTGCTGGTTAGCGCATAGCGAATAACTGGTTATATCTTACAATATAACTGGTTATCTGCTAATATTCAGCTCATTGCCGACTAAGTCTGGCAGACAGATTAGGCCGCCAAGATAGCAGGCCTATTTGAATATCTGAAACTTAACCGGCCAGCCCTGACTATCTACTTGGCTGGTTAAGTTTAAACCAGCCAAAAATAAACCGGATATTCAATGCTGGTCACAGGAAACACCCCAGAATTGAATATCCAGGCTCAGCACCGACTGTGGGAGGCAGGCCGGCTAACTCTTGTGGTCTGAATATCAGCCCCACTGTCTTCCTGTTGCTGTTGCCTTGTTTCTTTGAACTTGCATCAACTCCATATGAAATGAGCTGGGGTTTTCCCTATTTTGTTTAAGACTGTAATGCCATTCTTCACCAGCACACCCACTGCAATGACAATCCTTGATCAGATGCCACACACCGTGACTCCCTCCGCAACCTATTGTGTAGACATGGGCAGGGTTAATTGTATAACTGGGTGTGTGCAGTTATGCGCAAGTGCACTATGCTTTATTATATAAAGGGTCCTTTTACCAAGTTGTGGGAAAAATGGCGCTGCGCTAGCGGCTGTTTTTCCTGCGCACTACACTCATTTTTTTCTGCAGCCGGTAAAAGCCGAAAAAAATGGCCATGTGGTGAGATAACTCCTACCGTGTGGCCATATGGCGGGGAGCCCTTTTCACCACCCGTTGAATAATGGCAATAATGGCTCCCGTGCTAACCAGGCAGCGCGCGGCAAAGCCCGATTACCACCGGGTTATCGTCGCGCAAGCCATTTCCAGGTTTTCCCCCACCCCAGAAATGGTGCACACATGGGGCATGACTACCGCCAGCGGCCGCACTAGGCCCGCGGTAGTCCCGGAAGAGCATGCAGTAAGCCCGCATTGGGCTTACCGCCGCTCTGTAAAAGGGCCCCTAAGAGTGTGTAAGTAACACAGTACTTTAACTGCGAGGGGGCAAACGCTTGGGCGAAGCATGAGTGAGAAATGGGTGTATTACCTACTTATGTGTGCACCTTATAGAATATGTTCAGGAGAATCCGCCAAGGGTGGAGAACTCAAACGTCCCACGGGAAAACACAGAGATAAGACAAAAAAAGTGGGAATTTTGACCACAGATGCCAAAGACTGGAAAGACGTGTACTTAAGATCAAAAGTTTACTAAGTGAAAAGACTCGACACAAACGTTGTGTTTCGGCCGCTAGGCCTGCATCAGGAGTCTACAATAAAAATATACCATTCATATATGCCAATGATATGACCATTACTATCCCATTTATAGAAAATCTTCATGGGATTTTACTCAAAATCATGAATGGTCAAAAGGTTCTGGAATCTAGGGCTAGTACATTTAGATTAAAATTAAACAGGGAAAAACAAATTTTTTAGAGCTGTGTAGCTCCTTTAACCTTGTGTCTGATAAAAATTTCATATACCTTGGAATCCTAACTTAAATTCTGGGTATTGTTTTTGACAAGATTCTTACTTTTGAACCTCAGATACAAGTAGTTGCCACAAACATTTTTAGGTTAAAGAAACTGAGGTGAATTAGAAGCTGCTTTGAGCTGGAACAATTTAGGTTACTTGTTCTAAGCACAATTTTTTTCCCATCTAGACTATAACATCTATGTGGGTTGTAACGACTCAAATCCATAAAGGCTTCAAACACTGCAGAATATGGCTGCATATTTATTGTTTAAAACATCAAAATTTGACAGAATTAAGCCATTGTTCTTGCAACTCCATTGGCTTCCAACTGAACAATTTTAAAAATGTGCTCAATGGTTTATCTCATTGTACATGGCCAGGCACCTGAATATATATATGTCCAATTAAATTGTTTTACTGATAGAAATGGTGACTTATCGTCAAGAAATCACTTTAAACTTCATTACCCAAATCCTAGGAAAATAGTATATAAATCTATGTTTATGTTGTTATTCCTATATCAATCTGCAAAGTGGTGGAATTCCTTGCCAATCATTATTAGGCAATCTGCAAATTATAACTAAAACTAAAAAATGATAAAACTTTTTTATTTCAGAAATATATTGTATGTTAATTTGTCTTGCTTGATATGTCTTCACGTGAATGCAATGATTCTAGGTTTTTCCTAGCTGTCTTTATGTTAGCTGCACCAAACCGTAAAAGGCATGTGTGGGACACGTGCGATCTGTAATGTATCATACTCATGCATACCAACTTATGAGAGCCATAAACCTGGTATAAGTGGGCACGCCTAGCATTCTACAATGGAAAGCCGGCCCCAAGATGGCGTTATAGAATTGCCCCTCTTGAGGCAGAGGCTGGGACCTCTTCCCTTGCAGAGGCTTTGAACACTGGCTCTGTAGTATCTCTAACTCT
The DNA here is from genome assembly GCF_901765095.1 of Microcaecilia unicolor. Lineage (NCBI taxonomy): Eukaryota > Metazoa > Chordata > Amphibia > Gymnophiona > Siphonopidae > Microcaecilia > Microcaecilia unicolor. The sequence goes on along the minus strand of NC_044033.1, from coordinate 266,472,738 downwards.
AGCCAGTCGTAAGAGCAGAATATTAAACATTTCTGGCATGACAGCTCATAGTGGGTTCCAAAAAACAACAGGGCAGACGATCTGCATACTCCAAGACGGAAGAAAAAAGGGCAAATCAGTGATAGATGTATACAAACTTTATAATTGACTAATAAAGTTTGTATACATCTATCACTGATCTGCTCTTTTTTCTTCCGCCATGGCAGCTCATAGTACTGCTACCAAACCACTTGGTCAACCTCCAACACATGGTAATATTAAAGTGCTTTTAAGTGAATAAAGAACATTTAAATGGACTACGTGAGATTTGAGAAAGTACAATAAATAACACTTTTTAAAAAATTAGTAGATTAAACTTACTGTAATTTTAAACTTTAGTTAAAAGTGCCAAAAAAACAGAGGTTCCTTAGAGTGCTATCTTCTTTGATGAGGCAGAAACGAAACAGAGGCAGGCACATGGGTCACAAGACTATTTTCTGTTCTGCTTCTATCTACTGGGGAAAGTTATCGTCCAGGGTCTGGACTACTGTGTGAAGCTTCCATGAAAATAATTTACCTGTGCCGATATTCTTTCTTCTTTGGAGAGTAAATGCAAAGTTCTGCACTGGAGTAGAAAAGTCCACAGACATTTTTAGAATAAATTAGTATAATGTTTGTTTTTAATTAATATAAAATGCAGAACATAAAAATAAAACTTTACAAATGCAGTCATATGGATCTGACCTTATCTGATGCTGATGAACCACAGAATGCCTCATAATCCTGGAGCACTCTGATTGTGGGATTTGCTCCACAGACTGCACAATTCTGGTTTTTAGGCCGTAACCGGATGTTGCGAAATCGTCCTTCAAGTGCATCAAACATGAGCATAAACTGGCCAAAGGATGCTTTCAATTCTGTTAAGGATCATCACTACGGAAATCTTTCTTTATTATCCATTTAAGTTCTCATAAAAAGGAGGGGGCACTGATATTATGTGTAGAAAATAAATATAATTTTAAAAGGCTGCACTTATCTGCTGGTGTTCTTTTGGTTTTAAGGATGTCCTGTGCATTTGCTGGAGGAAGCCTATTTTAATTGTAATTGTTTGTGATATTTTATTCTATTTATTTATTAGGATTTACCGCCTTTTTAAAAGAATTCACTCAAGGCGGTGTATAGTAAGAATAAATCAAACATAAGCAATAGACAATTACAGCAGTAAAAATATTCAAATAACAATACAAAGTATGGCATAGTATACTACTTCCAATGTCAACACAATACCTAATAGAACATTTTAATAGTCAGCGTATCAGCAAAGATGGAACATATAGATAGATAAGAGTAAGAGGAGTTAGAAAATAAGATGACTAATTTAAAGAAAGTTGCACATGAAGTCAGAGAGATGATTAAATGTTATATATTACTTTGTCATTTTCCTATGATCATGAATGTTTCATAAGTATTCCCACTTAGGTACGGGCAGGTTATATATGTAATCAATCAATCCCATTCCCCCTCACCAATCAACAGATATTTTTTTGCCTAGTGAATTTCTTAGCTGAACAGGCAGTGATTTGGGCATAACAAGTAAACACGACAAGCAAAAAGGAGGAGCAAACCTCATCATAACAAGTAAACACCATAACTCTGGTTATGCCAGAGCGTTGTCCTAAAGTTAAGTGGATATCTTTATGCAGTTAACATTAAAGGAGTATATCTAGTGGCACTAACTGTGTGTTACTGAATACAAGTGTAACTTTACTGCTGACCATGCTACTCAACATTAGCCCTTGAGTTTTAGGCAGGATTTGAATAGGGCCAGACAGGGGGCATGACACACCAACTCAGAAGAGCTGTTTTACGCATATGGCACAGGAAGGTGGAAAGTGTGACACTGGGAGCTGGCAATGGAGGAGAAGCTTGCCCACTGAATGGAGGTGATGAGGAAGAGGAGATAAGAAAAGGTTGTGTGAAGACACTTGTGAGCGAGCTTGAATTACATGTGGAAATGCATGTAAAAGCAAAGATACTTAACTGTAGCAGGTATTCTCCGAGGCCGTAATGCTCACAATTGGGTAATGTGGTCCCGTGTTGCCCGGTTCAGAGTTAATGACAAGCTTTAAAAGAGTTTTATGGAGCACATGCTCCACCTCGCATGTGCGAGTGTCTGTCTTCCTGTCTGCAGCATAAAAAAAAAGAAAAAAATAGGAGACAATTCCAAGGGGAGGCGGAAGTGTTTGTGAGAATATAAGGTCTGCTGTCCTTGGAGAATACCTGCTACAGTTAAGTATCTTCGCTTTCTCCGAGGACAGGCAGGCCATAATTCTCACAATTTCGGTATCCCCAGCATCCAGGTTCACCAAAAACAACAAACATTGGTCAATTGGGCCTTGCAATGGCGAGGACATAACTCAGATTAACTTGAAAGTATAAAAACTGAGTGAGAGTGCAGCCTGGAACAGAAGCAAACGGGCCTAGAGGGGTGGAGTTGGATTCTAGACCCCAAACAGATTCTGCAACACTGTCTGCCCGAACCAACTATCGCGTTGAGTACCCTACTCAAGGCAGCAATGAGATGTGAAAGTGTGGACCGAAGACCACGTTGCAGGCTTGCAAATTTCTTCAATGAAGGCTGACCACAAGTGGGTTACTGACGCAGCCATGGCTCTGACATTGTGAGTTTTGACATGACCCTCCAAGGTCAGCCAAGCCTGGGCATAATTTAAAGAAATGCAATCTGCTAGCCAATTAGAGATTTACGTTTCTGGACGGCGACCTCAATCTTGTTGGGATCTAAAGAAACCAAGTTGGGCGGACTGTTTGTAGGCTCCATATAATAGGCCAATGCTCGCTTGCAGTCCAAGGTGCAAGGTGCTCTCCCTAGGATAGGCATGAGGTCAGGGAAAGAATGTTGACAAGACAATCGACTGGTTCAGATGGAACTCTGACACGACCTTTGGCAGGAACTTAGGGTGTGTGCGGAGGACTACTCTGTTGTGATGAAACTTAGTATAAGGTGCATCCACCACTAGGGCCTGAAGCTCACTGACTCTATGAGCTGAAGTAAGAGCCACCAAAAATATGACCTTCCAGGTCAAGTACTTCAGATGGCAGGAATTCAGTATCTCAAAAGGAGCTCTCATCAGCTGGATGAGAACAACATTGAGGTCCCATGACACAGGTGGAGATCTGACAGGGGGCTTTGACAAAAGTAAACCTCTCATAAAACGAACAACTAGAGGCTGTCCAGAGATGGACTTACCCTCTACATGTTGATGATAAACACTAATTGCACTGAGGTGAACCCTTACGGAGTTGATCTTGAGACCAGACTCAGAAAGGTGTAGAAGGTATTCAAGCAGTGTCTGTGTAGGGCGGGAAAGAGGGTCTAGGGCCTTACCCTCCCACCAGATGGCAAACCGCCGCCATTTAAAAGAGTAACACCTCTTGAGAGAACCAAGGAAGCAAATTCTAGGCTTTCAATATCCAGACTGTGAGGGCCAGAGACTGAAGATTGGGATGCAGAACAGATCCCTCATTTTGCATGATGAGACCTGGAAAACACTCCAATCTCCACAGTTCTTCGGAGGATAACTCCAGAAGAAGCGGGAACTAGATCTGCCGAAGCCAGCATGGTGCAATCAGAATCATGGTCCCACTGTCCTGCTTGAGGTTCAGCAAAGTCTTCACCACAAGAGGAATGGGAGAATACGCATACAGAAGGCCTGTCCCCCAATGAAGGAAGAAGGCATCCAATGCTAGCCTGTCATGGGTCTGAAGTCTGGAACAGAACTGAGGGACTTTCCAGCTTATTTTGAAAGAGAAAGACGCCCATATTTCGACCCAAATCGGGAGATGGGCGTCTTTCTCCCGTGGGCATCCAAATCGGTATAATCGAAAGCCGATTTTGGGCGTTTTCAACTGCAATCTGTCACGGAAATGGCCAAAGTTGACGGGGGCATGTCGGAGGCAGAACTGGGGCATGTTTATCGGCCGAGGAGAGATGAGCGTCCTCGGCCGATAATCGAAAAAAGGCGTTTTTAGTGCGAATTTGGGTCACTTTTTTTGGACCCTTTTTTTTCACGAACAAGTCCCAAACAATTGCCCTAAATGACCAGATGACCACCGAAGAGAATTGGGGATGACCACCCCTGACTCCCCCAGTGGTCACTAACCCCCTCCCACCCAAAAAAAAACTTTAGAAACTTTTTTTTTTCTAGCCTGTATGCCAGCCTCAAATGTCATACCCAGCTGCATTACAGCAGTATGCAGGTCCCTGGAGCAGTTGTTAGTGGGTGCAGTGGACTTCAGGCAGGTGGACCCAGGCCCATCCCCTCTACATGCTACACTTGTGGTGGTAAATGGGAGCGCTCCAAACCTCCCCCAAAACCCACTGTACCCACATCTAGGTGCCCCCCTTCAGCTACAAGTGCTATGGTAATGGTGTAGAGTTGTGGGGAGTGGGTTTTGGGGAGGGGATTTGGGGGGCTCAGCACCCAAGGGAGGGGAGCTATGGACTTCAGAGGTAGTTTGCTTTGTTTTTTTAACTGTTACAAGTGCCCCCTAGGGTGCCCGGTTGGTGTCCTGGCATGTCGGGGGACCAGTGCACTACGAATCCTGGCCCCTCCCACAACCCAATGCCTTGGATTTGGTCATGTTTGAGCTGGGCGCCTTTGGTTTCCATTATTGCTGAAAAACGAAACCGCCCAGCTCAAATCTGCACAAATCCGATGCATTTGGCTGGCACAAACCGTATTATTGGAAAAAAGATGGATGCCCATTTTTTTTCAAAAATACAGTTTGTCCCGCCCCTTCACGTACCCATTCTCGGAGATAGATGCCCATGGAGATGGGCGTTCGCGTTTAATTATGCCCCTCCACGTGATTGATGTGAGTGCAAAGAGATCCACCAAGGGAGTGCCCCACACTCGAAAGATCTCTCAGGCAATGCCCATGTTAAGAGACAACTCATGCGGTTGCATGACCCTGCTCAGTCTGTCGGCCAGGCTGCTGATTTTGCCCTCCAGATAAGTGGCTCAAAGGAACATGCCATTCCGGCGAGCCCAACACCATATCTGGATGGCCTCCTGACACAGAGGACGTGACCTGATGCCCCCCTGCTTGTTGGGGTAATACATGGCAACCTGACTGTCCATTTGAATTAGTACAATTTGGTGAGACAGCTGATCTCTGAAAGCCTTTAGCTCGCATTCAGCCACTTGGTTAACCTGGATCTGCTTCTTCATCCGAAGACAGAGGACACAGTTGGCAGGGCTATGGTCAGACCATAAACACTGAAGACACCAAGAATGAGTGTCCTTACCCAAGATGGTCCGACTGCACCGGATAAAGCTTTTGAAGCCACTGGGAACTTGAGTGGACATGGATGGAAAAAAACTTCCTCAGCTAAATCAAATGAAGCGATGGTGCCTGAAAAAGGGGCAAAGCACCAGAAAAAGAAAGGGAAAAACCCAGCCGAAGTCAAGGCCTACAGTATATGTGGCCTGATGCGGAAAACAAAGGAACTGTAAAACTTGGAAAAAGAAAACTAAAAATGTATGAGAAGAGGAAAAGAGACCTGAACACGAGCACACTGAAAAATAGCAGAAAAAAAAAGCCAAAAAGCACGATAAAAGCTCTTCCAGGCTGGAATATGGAGACACCACAAAATCAGCCTCTCTTCACTGCGGTAGAACAAGAACTGCGGTAACTGTGCTCTTGTGGTGGGCGGAAAGGCACTTGCACATGCACGATGGAACATGTCTTGCACTCCACAAAGTTCTTGTTAAGCTTGTCATAAGCTCTGGACCAGGCAATGCGGTACTGCGTTACCCAACTGTGAGAATTATGGCCTGCTTGTCCTCAGAGAAAGGAAGATACATCATACGGAGACACATGGCTTAGCAAGGAGCAGGAGTGATGACATACTGGACAAGGATTTTGGCAGTATATTCAGAAAGGAAGGGAGAGATGATTATATGACAGAGGTGACTTTTCAAATATGAAACATTCATAATTAAAATGATCAATCGCTTCAAGGAAACAGTATTGGCACTCATGAAGGCAACATCGTCTTCTCCTCTAACCTGCTCATTTTGGTTTGATTCAGTGTCAATGATAAGTAGTAGTAGTAGTAGTAGTAGTTAAACGCATAGAGTTAGCTCACCCCCTATATGTTATCGACTTCATTCTGCACACATTCAAGTAGACTAAAATGGTAACCAAACTGCTTTATTTAAAGAATTCAAATCTATCGTCACAGTGAGGGCACACAAGACATTATAAACTGTAGAATGTCATGGACGTTGCTCAGATACTAACTAGTACGAGTTTTATTTTCAAGTTTAATAAAACTTTAATACTTATATAAAAGGATACTGCCTAGTCCTGATGCTATCTTCAGCACTTCCAGAGCCTGAAGGCATCCCATAATTCCAGGCACTACAAAAATAATGAAGTAGATTTTTTAGAACACATTTTGCATAAATATTCACTTACTCTCAACTTCTATACATGGCGCTAGAAATGGCGCAGGCAATTTAATTGAATATCGAGCCAATTAGCTCTGAAAATAGGACCCATCAATTATTGGTGCTAACTGGTATTAAAATTTATGCATGTATTTTTAGGTGCTGGGAACTGTGTGTAAATTTTACGCATGGCTCCAATAAAAGGGTGCGACCCTAGGAGGGTCATGGAAAGGGTGCGACCCTAGGAGGGTCATGGGTGGATCAGGGGAGTTCCCATAATTTATGCGCGCCATTATAGAAAAAGGGAGATCCGTGCCTAATTTAAGCATGAGGATTTACACCAGGTTTTAGTTGGTGTAAATCCTTGGGTCTAAAGTTAGGTGAATCCTGACACTAAGCACTATTCTAGAAATAGCGCCTAACTTTGAGCGCTGTTTATAGAATAGCATTTAGTGTGCTTTTCGGCAGCATTTATAGAATTTAGTCCTTAATGTGTTTCATTCAAAAATGATCCCCTTGAACTTTTCAAGCACAGCACTTAAAAAACATACAAGCAAACAGTGTAGAGGCAACACTCAGTCTCCACAGGCTGCAAAAATAAACCAAAACTAAGTAGGGGTTTTACTTTCATTACTGTCAAATGAGAAATTACCCACAAAATTCTGTGTTTCCTTTCTTTGCGGGACATTTTTCTGTGCAAAATTTGTCTGAATACAAACTAGGCATGCTGTTTTGATTTCTGTCTCCTCTCTGTCACTGGAATGACTTTTCAACCCATACGTAAGAGTATATGTTAGTGGTTCCCAAACCTGGTCCTGGAGGCACTCCAGCCAGTCAGGTTTTCAGGATATCCACAATGAATATTCATGAGATAGCTTTGCATGCAGTGGAAGCAGTTTATAGTTTATTGTTACTTGCTGTGCTGCTCTAACTGACCAGGCAAGGCAGAGCGGTGTATATACTACAAAAATTCAGAAAAGGAAAGGAACTCCATTTTTTGACAGAAAAGCAATACATTCATGCAAAGAGGGGATACAGGAAAGAGGGAGATAAAGACCTTGATATGCTGGGGAAAGGGGGAGACTGGTGGTGTCTCTCCATCTTACTCCAAAGGCTTCTTTGAAAAGTCATGTCTTAAGCTCAGATTTTAAGTTCTTAAAAGAGAGATTACTATGAAGAGAGAGGGAAAGATTGTTCAAAAAAATACACTAATGTCTGGTCAATTCAAGATGTGCAAACTTAGGACTCGGGAGAACTAGATGATGGTGTACTAGGTTGCGCGTTTGGTCATGCTATTCTCTAAACATCTTACAAAATATTACAGGAATTAGAGAAAAAAGTCTTTTATTCTTACTCACCCACCAGCACAGCATCAGATATCAGTTGCAAGTTGTAACAAACTTACAAAATCTAACATCAGTACCTCCGGTAATTATAAGTAATCAGACTAATTATATAGAGAAGAGAAAAGGAGGAAGGATTATTATGAGGATTAATCCTCATACAAAGGTCACAGAACAGAGAGAAAGAAGAGAAAGAAAGAATGAATGAAAGAAAGATTCTTAGCTATAGAGAATTAGTTTCTATAAAGTGGGGAGAGCACCCTCTTCGGGAAAATAGGCAATTGGACGGATCTGAAACTCCAAGCATGGCTAGTTTTTCAGAGTTTCTTTGTCTGCAGCGTGGTTTTATAGGCTGTGGTGAGCATCCACCTCTCCTCTACCCTGGACCAATCAAAGGTGCTGGATATATGCTGGAGACTTGTAATTGGGTCTTTCATATGTGCTGGAGGCTTGCAATTGGTGTCCTTACCATACCTCTTCTCAGTAAATTACATTTGTAACAAGTTATACCAGGTAGCTGAGTTGCCCTAGCAACGGAAGGCACCATCAGAGTTTGTGACCAGCCATAAATCCCTTTATGTGGCTGACAGTAAAGAAAGATGGGGGATGGAAAATAGTGCAGCATACCTGAAGTAGAACATTATAACTAAAACTTATAGACAATGGTCATTTACAGAACGAAGAACTCTAGCTGGTAAGGAATCGTGAGACATGAAAGATATTCAGGAGAACCTACTCAGAAGGTTTTGAATATCAATGTTGCTACTTTATGGAGAATGCGTTGTTGGACTGGTAACTAATGGTGCTGTTTTAGCAGAGGTGTGGTATGATCATAATGGTGGGCACAACACAACAGATGACAGTGGTCTGAAGGGTTAGTAATTTCTTTAATGTTGTGTGTGGTAGGTCTGCATAGATGATATTATAGTAGTCAAGTTGGGAAGTAAAGCAAGTGAGGACAAGTGCATGAAACTGATTGAAGTCAAAGAGGTGATGAATTGCTCATAGTTGACGAAAAACCAGGAAACTAACTTTGGACAAATGTTTGATTTGTGACAAAAAAGATAGGGAGGAATCAAGAATTATGCCTAAGTAATGAAAGCTTGTCACTGGGGTGATTGGGGCTCTAAACCGTTGAACGGGAAGGTGGTAGTAATAAAGAACCTGAAAACCAACAGGCAACAGTCTTGTTGGTATTAAGTACCAGTTGATGATCCTTCAACCAAGTGGCAACTGAGTCGAGGCAAGTTTGAAGTAGGCCAAGCATGGAGGTAGTGGGAAAGCGAGGTAAAGCAGAAGGATATCATCAGTGTATAAATAAACTGAAATACCAAAAGTCTGAATAAGAGCAGTGAGGGGACAGAAATAGATTAAAAAGATGAAGGGAGAGAATTGATCCTTGAGGGACGCCACACTGTTATTCCCTTTTCTCAGAGATAGAGTCATGCAAATCTCTCTCATGAATATTCATTGTGGGTATCCTGAAAACCTGACTGACTGGGGTAACTCCAGGATGAGGTCTAGGAACCACTGGTATACTTAGTTGGTGTGGCTTCTTATACCCACAGTCAGGCTGGGCAGTAAGGAAGGCCCAATTTTTACAGTCAAAATGCTTTTTCACCCACAGAAAAGGCTTTCATTATTACTCTCAGTGGAGATCATTTTAAAAGTTTTTTTCTGCTGACAAAGCCTAGCTATGTGCATAAAAAGCTTTTTATAAAACCGTGCAGTGGTGTATGCACATATAAACATGCATGCCTAAAAGACTGCAATTATATGCAAACTGTACAAAGGGTAATTTTTAACCTGTCACCAAGATTGAGAGCACAAAAGGGCACCTATTTGTAGCCTATTTTATAAAGAGATATAGGAGCCTATGGGGCTCATTTTCAAAGCACTTAGACTTATAAAGTTCCATGGGTTACTATGGGGCTCGTTTTCAAAAGAGAAAAACATCCAAAAAGTGTCATAAACCACCATTTGGACATTTTTCTTCTCGAAATGTCCAAATTGGTATTTTTGAAACCTATTTTGCAGATGTTTATCTATGCAATTCGTCTGCAGTGCGCCCACATCACAAGGGAGCGTGTCGGGAGGTGTTTCAAATGCGGGATTAGGGTGTGTTTAACACTTGGATGTTTTACAGCCATAATGGAACAAAACAAAAAAAAGTCCAAAATTAAAAGCTAGACGTTTTGGTCTAGACCTGTTTTCAGAACAAATAAGGCACAAAAAGATGCCCTAAATGACCACTGGAGGGAATCAGGGGTAACCTCCCAATATCCCCCCAGTGGTTACCGACCCCCTCCCACCCCCCAAAATGTAAATAAAAATATGACTTACCAGCCTCTATGACAGCCTCAGATGTTAAAGGTAGGTCTATTAGAGCAGCATGAGGGTCCCTGGAGTAGTGTAATGGTCGTTGCAGTAGACATTGGAGGACCCAAGTCCCTATCTCCCTCTACCTGTCACACTTGTGGTAGAAAATGTGACCCCGACCAAAGTCACCAAAACCCTACTGTACCCACATATAGGTGCCCCTTCACCCATAAGGGCTACTGTAGTGGTGTGCAGTGGGGGACTGTGTGTTTTGGGTGGGTTTTGGAGGGCTCATGGGACAAGATAAGGGAGCAAAGGTGAGATATGCACCTGGAAGCATTTTCATGAAATGCACAGAAGTGCCCTCTAGGGTGCCCCACTGCTCTCCTGGGATGTCTGAGGGACCAGTCTGCTAAAAATGCTGGCTCCTCCTACATCCCAGTGGCATGAATTTCTACGTTTTGCACTCTGTAACCAGGTCACCCTTTCAGGTGAGAGCCGGGGTCGACCCTGCTTAGCTTGGCTAGCTTTTCCCCGGTACGAGCTGCAACCACCGCCTTGCTGCACTGCTTGTCCTAGTTTAACTGCTGCCCAGCTGACCTGCGCCCAGGATCAGCTCACGACTGGGACACACAAAACTCCAGCAGTCTTATAGTTCTTGAAAACCACAGGTCTTTATTCTCTCAGCATCTTTTAATACAGCTTTAATCTTCAAGCAGTTTCTTCATCAAGAATGCAAGAGTCAGTTCAGTTTTTCCACATTCAGCTTATTAACACAGTCCAATCTTAACTCAGAATATCACACCCAGCAAACCTTTGTCTTGCTCCCAATTGTAGCCTCCCCTCATCAGCACTATCTTCTACCCTTAGATAGTTTATGGGTTAGCTTCTTCCACCAGTGGCTTCCCCACTGGATTATTTTATCCTCTCCAAGTGTGCACAGCTTGGGCCACACTCCCGCCACCAGAGCCTTTACCTTTCCTGAGGAAGTTTGAGCAAGCCCTCCAACCTCCATGCACTCCTCTTTACCTTCTCCTTCTACCTCCTCTTTATTCCACTCCATCTCCTCCTCCCCAAGCTCCACCAGCTGTTCCCCATCTCCAGGATCAGCCCTCATCTCCCAATCAGTCACTCCACCCTCCCCCTCCTGGGAGTTCAGCTGACCCTACACTGGCTTCTGGGGAGTGTAGTTTTTTTCCTGCATTACAGCTTTCCCTGGCAGTTTGATCCCTAGATGGCGCCCTGTTCTCCTAGCTGGGCTGAATGAACGGGGATGATGCCAGCTGAAAGACCCACTATCCCCTTTCCCTCGCACCAGCCCTCCAGAGTGCTCACAACTTATTTGTGTTTTTTTCTGAAAATGGACCAAAAAACAAAACATACAAAGCACAAAACCTTGTTCGAAACAGTATTTAAAAAAAAAAAAAAAAAAAGAAGACGATTTTCTTTTTTCAAAAATTACCTTATTTTCAATTCAGATTTTGGATGTTTTGTGCAAAACGTCCAAAGCCAGACTTAGATGACATATCGAAAATGCCCCTCCATGTAACTTTGTAAGTCTAAGTGCTTTGAAAATATGCCTCTATGTGTCTTTAGACAACAGTAACATAAATCCTGCAGAAATTGCAGGAAAAACAAACCTGCATACATTTACCCCAGCTTGAGAGCAGAATGAAATGTACATGTGAATTTTATAAAGTACACACGGAAATTATGACTCTGTCCACATGCCAGCCCAATTACATATCACAACACATAGAGGCTGAATGAATTCTTTGTCCAGTCTTTACTGAAGATGTGCGTGTGAGAGAGAACCATAGAAACATGAGGGCAGATAAGGGCCAAATGGCCCATCCAGTCTGTCCATCCTCAGTAACCACTAACTCCTCCTTTTCCTAAGAGATCCCACTGGCCTGTCCCATGCTTTCTTAAATTCAGACAGTCCTTGTCTCCACCACCTCTATTGGGAGGACACTTCACACGTCCAACACACTTTCCATGAAAGAGTATTTTCTTAGATTACTCCTGAGCTTATTTCCTCTTAATTTCATCCTATGCCCTCTCGTTCCAGAGGTTTCATTCATTTGAAAAAGGCCCACCTCCTGTATATTAATGTCACAAAGGTATTTAACGTCTCTATCATATCCCTGCTCTCCTGCCTTTCTTCCAGAGATACATGTTGAGGTCTATAAGCCTCAAGCCTATCTGTATAAGCTTTATGATAGAGACCACTGACCAATTTTGTAGCCACCCTCTGGACCAACTCCATCCTGTTTATATCTTTTGGTAGGTGTGGTCTTCAGAATTGCACACAGTATTCTAAATGGGGCCTCACAAGAGACTTATACAAGGGTACTATCACCTCTTTTTTCCTGCTAGTCATCCCTCTCCCTATACATCACAGCGTCCTTCTGGCTTTCACCGTCGCCTTTTCTACCTGTTTGGCCACCTTAAGATCATCAGATACAATCACCCCCAAGTCCCACTCTTCTTTCGTACACAGAAGTACTTCACCCCTCTATACTATACCGTTTCCTTGGATTTTCGTAACCCAAGTGCATGTCCCTGACTTTTTAGCATTAAATCTTAGTTGCCAATTATTGGAACATTCTTCCATCTTCGCTAGATCTGTACTTATGCTATCCACACCCTCCGGGGTGTTCTTTGAGCAGGGACTGTCTTTCTTCTATGTTTGTGCAGCGCTGCGTACGCCTTGTAGCGCTATAGAAATGCTAAATAGTAGTAGTAGTGTTCACCCTATTACAGAGTCTAGTATCATCCGCAAAGAGACAAACTTTACCAGACAGTCCTTCTACAATATCACTCGCAATGATGTTAAAAAGAGCCAGCCCACGGACCAATCCCTACGGTACACCACTGATAACATTCTTTTCCTCAGAGCAAACTCTATTTACCACTACCTTCTGTCTCCTTCCATTTAACCAGTTTTTAACCCAGTCAAGTCACTTAAGTGCCCATACCGAGGGCACTCCGTTTATTTATCAGTTGCCTGTGCAGAACCGTGTCAAAGGCTTTGCTAAAATCCAAGTACACTACATCTAACACCCCTTCCACGTTCAACTGTTTGGTCACCTAGTCAAAGAAATCAATCAGATTTGTCTGACAAGACCTGCCTCTAGTGAAAGCATGCTGCTTGGGCTCCTGCAGTCCATTTGATTCTGAAACCTCACAATCCTCCACTTTAGAAGTGTTTCCATTAGTTTTTCACCACTGAAGTCAGACTGACAGGTCTGTAATTCCCAACCTCCTCCTTATTTCCACTCTTGTGCCTGTACCTGAGACGGTTTTCAAGGGTGATGATGCAGAGGAACTTAAAGGAATCTAAGTGAACCTGGAAGAAGTATTGAGCCAAATCGACACATCAAAGGGTAGTAAATCTCCTGGACCAGATGGTATACACCCCAAGGTACTGAAACATAGTAAGTGATGGCAGATAAAGACCTGAATGGTTCATCCAGTCTGCCCATCAGTCACACTCATTATCAATTCATGATTAACAGTGAGTGTGATTATATACTTTATCACGAGTCTTTCATTGGTGTTTCTGGGACATAGAAAGTAGAAATCCGCCTGACTCTGTCCTTATGTTTCATCTACTGGAGTTGCAGTCAAAGCCTACTCCAGCCTATCCAAATACATCTTGTTATTTGCGGGACCCAGACTGTAAAACTCTGCCCGATACTGTCTTCAGTTTTAGTTACTGAAGTTGCCACTGAAGTCCTTTCTAGCCTATCCTAAACTTTTTATTTTTGTTTTATACCATCTATTTTCTAAATAGAGTTTCTCTGTGTTCATCCCATACCTTTTTAAATTCCATCACTGTTTTTGTTTCTACCACCTCCCTCTGGAGGGCACTTCAAGCATCAACCATCCTCTCCATGACAAAGAATTTCCTGACATTACTCTTAAGTCTACCACCTGGCACCTCAGTTCATGTCCTCTAGTTTTACCATTTCCCCGTCTCTGGAAGATATTTGTTCCTATATTAATATCTTTCAAGTATTTAAATGTCTGTATCATATCTCCCCTGTCTCTTCTTTCCTCTAGGCTATACATATTCAGGTCTTCCAGTCTCTTCTCATATGTCTTGTGGTGCAAACCCCATATTTTTGTCGTCTTCCTCTGGACCGCTTCTACTCTTTTTACACCCTTAGTAAGATTCAGCCTCCAAAACTCAATACTCCTGGTGGGGCCTCACCAGCAACTTGTACAGGGGCATCAATACGTCCTTTCTTCTGCTGTTTACTCCTCTCTTGATGCAGCCTAGCATCCTTCTGGCTATGGCCACCGATCTGTCACACTGTTTTTTCGATTTAAGGTCCTCGGACACCATAACCCTAAGGTCCCTCTCCCTGTCTGTGCATATCAGCCTCTCACCTCCTAGGACACACGGCTCCCTTGGGTTTCTACTCCCTAAATGCATCTCACACTTTTTTCCATTAAATTTTAATTGCCAAACATTAGACCATTCTTCTAACTTTTGCAGATCCCTTTTCACATTTAGCACTCCCTCCAGGGTGTCCACTCTGTTACAAATCTTAGTATCATCTGCAAAAGGCAAACCTTACCTTTTAATCCTTTGGCAGTGTCGCTCACAAATATGTTGAACAGAATCAGCTCCAGCACCGATCCCTGAGGCACTCCGCTACTCACCTTTCCTTCCTCTGAGTGAATTCCATTGACCACCACTCTCTGGCGTCTGTCCATCAACCAGTTTCTAACCCAATTTACCACTTTGGGTCCTAACTCCAGCTTTTCAAGTTTATTTACTACTACTACTACTATTTAGCATTTCTATAGCGCTACAAGGCATACGCAGCGCTGCACAAACATAGAAGAAAGACAGTCCCTGCTCAAAGAGCTTACAATCTAATAGACAAAAAATAAATAAAGTAAGCAAATCAAATCAATTAATGTGAACGGGAAGGAAGAGAGGAGGGTGGGTGGAGGCCTCCTATGAAGAACTGTGTCACAGGCTTGTCAAAGAATTCAATCAAATTTGTTTGGCACGATTTACCTTTGGTAAACCATGTTGTCTTGGATCTTGTAACATAAATCAATTTTTACTAGCCCAATATTTTTGTGCCTCTTTCACATTTCTATATATACATATGATTTTATTTGTGTATTTGATATTATGTTTTTTTTTTTCATTTTTATTTGTTTTATTGACAGTGTTGCTGACTCCTGAAGCAAGCACTTTAACGCCAAAACGCAGATCTACGTCAATTCTATTTTTATGGAGTTGTTAGGACATTACAATAAATTTTATACATCTGATCTACCCCTTTGTTGGGATCGAATTAGTCCTCCCCCACTCTTTTTTGCAGTTTTATAAGAGGCATTATACATACACACATTGGAATATATGTGTGAAAAAGATTTTAAAAGTACCTAGAGAGTAAATGCACATATTTACACCAACTTTGGAGCAGGGGAAAATGTGTGCATTTCAGTTTGTGCACTATTGGGTTTGGTTCTAAAAATCTGTTTCATATAAAACAGACACTTTTCCTGGATTTTAAATATAGGTGTCCTGTTATAGCATTACCGTCCCCCCCCCCCCCCCCAGTATGAAGCAACTGTTTTTAGTGCTTGCACCACTTGCAAGATAAGATACCCAAAAGAGAACAAAAGAGGGAAACAATCATCATTCTGTTCTTGCTCTGCCTCAGCCCTATCCGGATAGATGTATATTGTGTTCAGTTCTGGAATTAGAAAAGGTACAGTGAAGGACGATAAAAATGATAAAGGGGATAGGACGACTTCCCTATGAGGAATGGCTAAAGAGGCTAGGGCTCTTCAGCTTGGAGAAAAGACGGCTGAGGGGAGATATAACAGAGGTCTATAAAATAATGAGTGGAGTGGAACGGGCAGACATCAATCGCTTGTTTACTCTTTCCAAAAATACTAGGACTAGGGAGCACGCAATGAAGCTAGAAAGTAGTACAAACGAATTGGAGAAAATATTTCTTCACTCAATGTGTAATTAAACTCTGGAATTCGTTGCTAGAAAATGTAGTAAAAGCGGTTAGCTTAGCGGGATTTAAAAAAGGTTTGGCTGGCTTTCTAAAGGAAAAGTCCATAGACCATTATTAAAACGGACTTAGGGAAAATCCACTGCTTGTGACTTGGATTGGCCACTATTAGAAACAGGATGCTGGGCTTGGTGGACCTTCGGTCTGTCCCAATACGGCAATACTTAAGATAAGTACTTAAGTACTTGTCCTAGACCAGCACTCTGAATAATGCTGGTAAAAATCATTTTACCAGCATTATTCAGAGTGCTGCTGAAAATCCCAGACCAGCTGCTGGTACGTGAATATGACCTTTTGAATAGTGGGTCCAATGCTTTTATAGAATCCAGTACTAGATGAATAGGTTGTGGCAAATGGGGATCAAATTATGTTTATGTTTATTACAGAACTTGATCTACTGCTTAACATTTGAAAGACCAAAGTGATTTACAATTTAAAATGAAATAAAAATATAAAAATTAGTTGGACAACATACTGCAAAGGTCAGTGACAAAATGTGAATTGTGAGCACTCTGGAGGGCTGGTACGAGGGAGAGGGGATAGTGGTTCTTTCAGCCGGCATCATCCCCGGTCATTCAGCCCAGCTAGGAGAGCAGGGCGCCCTCTAGGGATCAAACTGCCAGGGAAAGCTGTAATGCAGGAGAAAAACTACACTCCCCAGAAGCCAGTGCAGGGTCAGCTGAACTCTCAGGAGGGGGAGGGTGGAATGACTGATTGGGAGATGAGGTCTGATCCTGGAGATGGGGAACAGCTGGTGGAGCTTGGGGAGGAGGAGGAGATGGAGTGTAATAAAGCAGAGGTAGAAGGAGAAGGTAAAGGGGAATGTATGGAGGTGGGTGGTTTGGCTCTAACCCGTGCAGACAGGGTGAGAGCTTTTGTGGCCTCAGCATTGCCCCGGTTGTGGAGTTGGGGGAAGCTGGGAGCAAAGCAGTGGGGGAGCAACTGGAAAGCACAACTTGCTACCATATTGGCTGTTCCCAAGAGGTAGTGCTGTGAAAGGGGGGGGAAGGGTTTTAAGACAGAAAGGCATGTGCATTTTGGGGGAACTTAAAACTGTAGGAGGTGAGAGAGGAGGTGGTTCCAGCTAAATCTCCAAAACTATCTGCGGTGAAGATAGTGTGGCTGGAGGTTTGGGGAGGGAGAATTTAAAACAAAAGCCTGTAATTGAAAATGGATTAAAGTTTGCTGATAGTTGGAGGTGTTTAGACAAGGCTGACATCTGTAACAATAAAGAACTTGGATTGCTCTTTCTGCTGGAGTGGGACTGATTTTCTCAGCAGCTGGCAAGGTGGAGAGGGAGAGCAAGTGAAAGTGCGGTGGCTGGCTAGGAAAGCAGACGGAAGCCAGTGAAACCTAAGCAGGGTCAACCCCGGCTCCCACCTGGAAGGGAGATCTGGTTACAAAGTGGTGGCAGTGGTGGGATCATCTGAACAACCCGCCGGATAAAGAAGCGTGCATTACTCCGAGTTCCGGTAAGCATATACGGGACTCGGGTAACCAGGAGGAGGGGGATATAGAGGGCCAGAGTGGTGGTAATACCGCACTTGGAGAGTGTTCTTTGTCTTTCCCTTTCTCACAGGTACCAGTGGCTAAGATGACATGGAGTCGAAGGAGCTGCTGTCTTTTATGGCCCACCAGTTCCAAAAGCAGCAGGAAATGGCTCAGAGACTTCTAGAGGATTCCTTGGCTGCTTCTCGAGCACAGATACAACCGGTGCTGGAGGTGGTGCAGGAATTGTTACGGGCAGTACCCCTACCGAGGAAGGAGAGTACTTCGTTGGAGTCTACAGCTACTGGAGCTGTGCCTGGATGCATGGAGCCTGGACGAGTTAATTGGCTGCCTTGGGGCAAATTAACAGAGCAGGACGACATTGAGGATTATCTGGGGACTTTTGAGAGGGTAGCATTGGCGGCTGCCTGGCCTCAAGAGCAATGGACCATCAGACTGGCTCCCGCCCTGTCGGGGGAAGCCCTGGCAGCTTTTCGGAGCCTGTTGCCAGGGGACGTGGTGGATTATCAGAAGCTGAAAACGGCTATTTTGGACCAGTATGGGGTAAGCAGACAAACTTATCGCAGGCGCTTTCGGAGTTGGAGGTGGAGGGAGGGGGAGACTCCGAAGGCCTTGGCTCAGAAGCTGATGGACTTGGCTACCAAATGGCTAGAACCTGATAAGAGGGCAGTGACTCAGTTGATGCAGGATCTGGTGCTGGAGCAGTTTTTAGAGGCTCTACCGGACAGTATCAGGGTTAATTTGATCAGGAAGGGATGTGAGACTCTGGAAGAAGCTATCAAAGGCTTTGAATACTTCCTGGAGTCACAATACTCAGGGGGGGAAGAGGGGGTCTGGCGGGGTGGTCGGGGTAAAATGTTCAAAGGATCTGGGTGGAGGGAGGAAGGTCCTAAGGAGGATGATAGAATGTGCTACCGATGTGGGAAGTCGGGACATGTGAGGAGGGATTGTAGGGCCAAGTTGGGGCTCATATCTCAGGTAACCCCCTCTAAGGAACCCCAGTTTACGCATTGGGTTAAGATAGGAGGGGTCCCGGTGGAAGGACTTTTAGACTCAGGAGCGGACCAGACAATGTGCTCCCAGAAGTTGTGGGGGCAGATTGCCCGGAAAGGGGGTCAGCAGGGTAGGAAGAGAGACCGGTCCGTGGCTATTCAGTGCATACACGGGGCCTCCTCAAGGTATCCGGTCCGGCTAGTAGACATACAGGACCAGGAGGGCCTTCAGTGGGTGTGGGTGGCTGTACTTCCTAGGCTACCTCAGGATCTCATTTTAGGACGGGATTGGGCTCCATTCACATACTGCCTTGGTGGTAAGCAAGCCTTGGTATCTACCCGGGCCCAGGAGAGGCAGGAGAAGGAGCAGGAACTGTCCCTGGCACAAGTATTTCCATTCCAGGGAGAGGTTATGGGGCAGCCGGGGAAGACAAGGAAAGGCTCTCAGCAAAAGAAACGAGGTCAGGAGCAAAGGCGGCAGCATTGTCAAGAGCTCCTTCATCAGGGGAGGTTCCCAGGGGATACGGAACAGGTGTTAGAGAGATTCCCTGATTTTTCCAAGAGCAAAAAGATGACCAGACATTGCAGTATGCGTGGGAGCGGGTAGATCAAGAGGGAGAAACCAGCTTCCCTTGGTTTGTTAGTGACAAGGGGTTGCTATATCGGCTGTCCTGTTTAGCAGGAGGGAAGGAACCTCAGAAACAGTTAGTAGTACCGAGGGGGTTTAGGGACCTGGTGTTACGGGTATCTCATGATCATATCTTAGGGGGTCACAAGGGGGCTCAGAATACTCTCCGGCAGGTATTAAACAGATTTTACTGGCCCGGGGTGTATAAAGAGGTGGAACAATTTTGCAGCTCCTGTAGTCAGTGTCAGAGGGTATCAGAGCAAACACCGAACAGAGTGCCCCTACGACCCCTTCCCCGTATAGGGACTCCTATTACCCGTATGGCAATGGATATGATCGGGCCCATTGATAAGTCCCGAAGGGGATATTCCTATATTCTAGTGATCATGGATATGGCCACAAGGTATCCCTGGGCCATGCCGCTTCGTACCACCTCAGCGAAAGTTATTGCGGCCCAGCTAATTCGGATCTTTTGTGAGGTGGGGTTTCCTAGGGAAATGATTACCGACTGGGGGACCAATTTCATGTCACGAACCCTGGCCCAGGTGTGGGAGGCTTTCGGGATACAGCATATTCGGACCGCAGCTTACCATCCTCAGACTAATGGCCTGGTGGAGAGATTCAATAAAACCTTGAAAATGTTGTTGAGGAAAGGGTTAGGTTCCTCCCATGAGGAATGGGATCTATTGTTACCATTTGCTTTGTATGTGTGTAGGGAGAATGTTCAGGCCTCTCTGGGCGTATCACCATTTGAATTGATGTATGGGAGATCACCCCGGGGAGTGTTGGATGTGTTAAGGGAGCAGTGGGTTCCTCCGGAAGAGGAGGATCAGGATGTAGTGAACTATCTAGTGAAGCTGAAGGAACGGTTGCATAAATTGAGCCGCGGGGCTCAGCAACACTGGGAGAGGAGTCAGGATTACCAGAAAGCCTATTATGACCGGAAAGGGGTGGAGAGGGCATTGGAGGTGGGGGACAAAGTCTTGATCATGGTTTCAGACTCACCTCATAAGTTCACGGGACGCTGGAGGGGTCCTGCTGTCATAGAAAAGAAGTTAGGTCCAGTCACCTACTTAGTAAGGAATGAGCAAGGCTGGGAGCAGACCTATCATATTAATGTGCTTAAACCTTGGCAGGAGAGAAGGGGACTATTTGGTCAGTCTAGGATAGAAGCTGAGGAAGAATTAGGACCACAGATCACGGAGATATTTAAGGCAGGAGAACCGCAGATTGCGACTACATTGTCAGGGAGTCAGCAGAAAGAGGTTCAGGCACTTGTGGAGGAGTTTCGGGATGTCCTGACTCCTTGCCCAGGGGAAACCCACCTTATCATGCATGATATCATCTCGGAGCCGGGCTGGGTGGTCAGACAGAGACCTTACCGTCTCTCACCCCCAAAGAAACAAGAGGTGGTCCGACAGGTACAGGAGATGCTGGATTTTGGGGTCATTGAGGAATCTGTCAGTCCATGGTCGAGTCCTGTGGTGTTAGTGCCGAAGTCCGATGGTACGTGGCGGTTTTGCATCGACTTTAGACAAGTTAATGCGCTGTCAGATTCCGATGCCTATCCGATGCCACGTATCGATGAACTATTGGATCGGTTGGGTACTGCCCGATATCTGTCCACCCTGGACTTGACCAAAGGGTATTGGCAGATCCCTCTGACTCAGGAGGCCAAGCCTAAGACAGCCTTTTCTACACCCATGGGGCTCTATCAATTTAAACGCATGCCGTTTGGTCTTAATTCCGCAGCAGCTTCCTGCCAGCGGTTGTTAGATCAGGTTTTAAGACCACATCAGCAATATGCGGCGGCTTACCTGGACGATGTTATCATTCAGAGTGAGGATTGGCCCTCTCATATGATAAGAGTGAGGGCGGTATTAGAGGCTTTCCGTCAAGCAGGTTTGACTTTGAACCCTCAAAAGTGTTGCTTTGGGCAGGAGAAGGTTAAATATCTGGGATACCGGGTGGGGAATGGTCAGATAACTCCGCTCTGGGATAAGGTAGCGAGTATCCGGGACTTTCCCTGCCCCAAAAATAAGAAACAGTTAAGGAGCTTTTTGGGCCTAGTGGGGTACTATAGGAGGTTCATACCCCACTTTGCCTCCATTGCTACACCCCTCACTAATAAACTTCAGAAGGGGTCCCCCAACAGTCTACGATGGGAGGAGGGAGGGCTTCGGGTGTTCAATGAATTGAGATTGGCCCTGTGTCAGGAACCCCTGCTGAGAGTCGTGGATTTTGATAAGCCCTTTGTACTGCAAGCTGATGCCTCGGGGGTAGGTTTGGGGGCTGTGTTGTCTCAGGTACACGAGGGACAGGAACATCCCCTGATGTATCTGAGCCGGAAACTGCTCCCCCATGAGGTCCGGTACTCGACCATAGAGAGAGAATGTTTAGCGATAAAATGGGCAGTACAGATGTGCCATTACTATTTAGATGGGCGTAAATTTACTCTGGTTACTGATCATGCGCCTTTGAGGTGGTTAGGCCAGATGAAAAATAGTAATGGTCGTCTCACAAGGTGGTATCTGGCTTTACAGCCCTATCAATTCAAGGTGGAGCATAGATCAGGCAAATTTCTGACAAACGCGGATGTTCTTTCGCGAATTGCCAGTGCAGGACAGGAGAAGACTGGCAATCGTTTGATCCGGGGGGTGTGTGAGCACTCTGGAGGGCTGGTACGAGGGAGAGGGGATAGTGGTTCTTTCAGCCGGCATTATCCCCGGTCATTCAGCCCAGCTAGGAGAGCAGGGCGCCCTCTAGGGATCAAACTGCCAGGGAAAGCTGTAATGCAGGAGAAAAACTACACTCCCCAGAAGCCAGTGCAGGGTCAGCTGAACTCTCAGGAGGGGGAGGGTGGAATGACTGATTGGGAGATGAGGTCTGATCCTGGAGATGGGGAACAGCTGGTGGAGCTTGGGGAGGAGGAGGAGATGGAGTGTAATAAAGCAGAGGTAGAAGGAGAAGGTAAAGGAGAATGTATGGAGGTGGGTGGTTTGGCTCTAACCCGTGCAGACAGGGTGAGAGCTTTTGTGGCCTCAGCATTGCCCCGGTTGTGGAGTTGGGGGAAGCTGGGAGCAAAGCAGTGGGGGAGCAACTGGAAAGCACAACTTGCTACCATATTGGCTGTTCCCAAGAGGTAGTGCTGTGAAAGGGGGGGGAAGGGTTTTAAGACAGAAAGGCATGTGCATTTTGGGGGAACTTAAAACTGTAGGAGGTGAGAGAGGAGGTGGTTCCAGCTAAATCTCCAAAACTATCTGCGGTGAAGATAGTGTGGCTGGAGGTTTGGGGAGGGAGAATTTAAAACAAAAGCCTGTAATTGAAAATGGATTAAAGTTTGCTGATAGTTGGAGGTGTTTAGACAAGGCTGACATCTGTAACAATAAAGAACTTGGATTGCTCTTTCTGCTGGAGTGGGACTGATTTTCTCAGCAGCTGGCAAGGTGGAGAGGGAGAGCAAGTGAAAGTGCGGTGGCTGGCTAGGAAAGCAGACGGAAGCCAGTGAAACCTAAGCAGGGTCAACCCCGGCTCCCACCTGGAAGGGAGATCTGGTTACAGAATATAGATTTAGAAAATTTCTGACTCCTTGTCCTCAGCTTGACTCACAGCATTGAAAAGACTTACCTAATGTAATTGTTCTAGACAAGAATTTTAGATCCCAAAAGCAAAAGTTAAAATGTATTCATTTAGGGGGTCTTTTACAAAGATGCACTAGCGTTTTTGGTCAGAGCATGCTAAAATACAGCAGCCAAGCTGATATTCAGCAAAACACGCTTCGAAAGTGCCTAACCCCTCCGAGAAAAGTTGCATTGGCTCCCAATCAAAGAACAGATCATCTTCAAAATCTGCACCTTAGTCCTCAAAATCATGTACGGTGTAGTCCCAGGATACATGACAGACCTTATAGACTTACCAATAAGAAACAAAGTCAGATCGTCAAGATCCTACCTAAACCTAAACTTCTCAAATTGCAAAGGATTGAAATACAAAACAACTTACGCAGCCGGCTTCTCCTACATAAGCGCACAACTATGGAATGGGCTCCCAAAAGCTGTGAAAACAATCCACGACCACTTGAACCTCAGGAAATCACTAAAAACCTATGTCTTCAAAAAGGCCTACCCCAATAACCCCACGTAACCCTCTTCACCTACCAACACAGTATGACTATGATCGAACATTCATCCATTCCGACCCTCCACTTATACCTCATACGATCACTATACAAATTTGTATTTGTTATCCACCGACTGGGCAAACGCCTTTGACGGTACTATGTAAGCCACATTGAGTCTGCCAATAGGTTGAAAATGTGGGGTACAAATGCAACAAATAAATAAATAAAAATGCGAGTACACCTTTGTAAAAGGGGCCCTTATTTATTTTACTTCTATTTCTACCTAACCCTAGGCAGATTCCAACTAAATATACATAAGCATAATTTAAAACATACAGAAAAACAAATAACCAAAACACAAAATTATAGCATAAAAGAAAAGAGATAAAAGAAATAAAGGTTTTACCTTACAGAGCACTTTATGGTATATACCGTGCTCTGACCTGTGTTTACAAAGGCGCACTATAGGCGTGTTAGCGTTTTTAACGCGTGTTAATGGTTGATGTGCGTTAAATGCTAATGCGCCTATAGGAATGTATTGGTGCGTTAGCCTTTAACATGCCTTCTGTAATGGCGCGTTAAAAAACGCTAATGTGCCTTAGTAAACATACCCCTCTGTGTATGTTTGGAATATAGGGAACTCAGGAGCATCATGTTTCAGTTGTGGTGCTGATACCCTGGTATGGAAAAGATAAAGGGTATATCAGCTAAATATAGGCAGCCAAAAACGCTCAAGCTGACACGTGAGCTCTTTGAGCTGCTATGATGGTCTCACACTAAGGCTGATGGTAAAGCAGAGACCTGCAGAATGGAGGAGTGGCCTAGTGGTTAGGGTGGTGGCTTTGGTCCTGGGGAACTGAGGAACTGAGTTTGATTCCCAGCACAGGCAGCTCCTTGTGACTCTGGGCAAGTCACTTAACCCTCCATTGCTCCATGTAAGCTGCATTGAGCCTGCCATGAGTGGGAAAGCGCGGGGTACAAATGTAACAAAAAAAAAAAGACCTAAATTCCATCATACTTTTACATCCTACACTTTGAGGGTAATTTTATAAAACATTTTCTGCATG
Source organism: Microcaecilia unicolor (assembly GCF_901765095.1). Taxonomy (NCBI): domain Eukaryota; kingdom Metazoa; phylum Chordata; class Amphibia; order Gymnophiona; family Siphonopidae; genus Microcaecilia; species Microcaecilia unicolor. The sequence continues at coordinate 266,448,246 of NC_044033.1, read as the reverse complement.
GAAAGTGTGGTTTACACTATAAAATTGTTTGTGTATATACATGCAGAAAGTAAATCCACAGAAAGATAGCACCTAGATTTAGGCAATCTCTGCTCGGAAGTTCCCAGGGGTGTGGTATGGACAGAACAGGAGCTAAGCTGCAATTCACAGAGTACTCACACACATTTATACCCCCCCCCCCCCCCACTTTGGAGTAAGTGTAAATATATATTTTTTTTAATAAGAGAATGAGGGCCATGTTTACTAAGCCATGTTTTAGGCACACAAACTTTTTAGCGCATGCTAACGCTAGACACATCCATGGGAATATAATGGATGTCTCTATCAATAGTGCGTGCTAAAAGCTAGCACTCTTACAGAGTGGCTTAGAGGGGCATTTTCGAACGGGGATGCCCATCTCTAAGGGCGCCCATCTTTGAGGATGTCCCTGTGAAGGGGCGGGGCATCCCGTATTATCGAAACAAGATGGGCATTCATCTTTCGTTTTGATAATACGGTCGGGGACGGCCAAATCTCAACATTTAGGTCGACTTTAGAGATCGACGACCTAGGTTTTTGCCGATAATGGAAACTGAGGACGCCCATCTCAAAAATGACCAAATGCAAGCCCTTTGATCATGGGAGGAGCCAGCATTCGTAGTGCACTGGTCCCCCTGACATGCCAGGACACCAACTGGGCACCCTAGGGGGCACTGCAGTGGACTTCACAAATTGCTCCCGGGTGCATAGCTCTATTACCTTTGGTGCTGAGCCCCCCAACCCCCCCCCCCAAACCCACTCCCCACAACTGTACACCACTACCATAGCCCTAAGTGGTGAAGGGGGGGCACCTACATATGGGAACAGTAGGTTTCAGGTGGGTTTTGGAGGGCTCACATTTACCACCACAAGTGTAACAGGTAGGGGGGGGGGGGATGGCCCTGGGTCCGCCTGCCTGAAGTGCACTACACCCACTAAAACTGCTCCAGGGACCTGCATACTGCTGTGATGGAGCTGGGTATGACAACTGAGGCTGGCATAGAGGCTGGAAAAAATGTTTTTTAATTTTTTTTTTTTTTGGGTGGGAGGGGGTTGGTGACCACTAGGGGAGTAAGGGGAGGCCATCCCCGATTCCCTCCGGTGGTCATCTGGTCAGTTCGGGCACCTTTTCGAGGCTTGGTCATGAAAAAAATTGGACCAAGTAAAGTCTGCCAAATGCTCGTCAGGGACGCCCTTCTTTTTTCCAGGACGCCCATCTCTTAACCATGCCCCCGTCTCGCCTTCGGTACACTACCGACACGCCCCCGTGAACTCTGGTCGTCCCCGCGACGGAAAGCAGTTGAGGACGCCCAAAATCGGCTTTCGATTATGCTGATTTGGGCGACCCTGAGAAAAGGACACCCATCTCCCGATTTGTGTCAGAAGATGGGTGTCCTTCTCTTTCGATTATGCCACTGATAGTCAACAGGGCCGTTTGGGAAAATGTTAGAAACACCCTGACAAAATTACACCCTCCACATGTCCAGTTCATGAATTAGCACTTAGCACACTATAAAAGTGACCAGCTTCTGTAAGGATTCTACGTGCTTATTTATTTATGCATTCTTGTATCCCACTGCTATCCAAAAACAAATTTTGGTTCAAAGTTGCTTATAATTTATAGTAAAATTAAAGCTCAAGTTAGCTCTTTAAGGGTTTAATTTAAAAAGTCTCACCTACACCTAGAACTCCACCATCAGAACAGTTCGTCACAGTTTCTGCTGGAGGTGGCACTGGAAAGAGACATCGGTAGCATGGACTCCCGTGATAGTTATACACAGTAAGCTTTAAAAATAAAAAGTAGATTTACTCAATCATAAAGAAGAAAAACGTAAGTAAAATCTTAGGTTAAAATTCTGGGAAAATGCAAAACATTTATGCACATTCAACCTGAGACACCAAGAGGGGCATAATCGAACGCGAACGCCCATTTGTAAAAACGTCCATCTCCGAGAACGGGTCCGTGAAGGGGCGGGCCGAACTGTATTTTCGAAAAAAATGGACGTCCATCTTTTTTTTCGAAAATACATTGGATTAGGGCGTTTTTTGAGCTGGACGTTTTTGTTTTTTAGCAATAATCGAAACCGAAGCGTCCCAGCTCAAAAATGACCAAATCCAAGGCATTTGGTCGTGGGAGGGGCCAGCATTCGTAGTGCACTGGTCCCCCTGAGATGCCTCTATGCCAGCCTCAAATATCATACCTAGCTCCATGACAGTAGTATGCAGGTCCCCAGAGCAATTTTACTTTAGTTGGTGCTGCGCGGGACCCATGCAGAGCGGAAAAATAGGAAGAAAAAAAAAACAAGCAAGCAAGTGCAGTCAGGGACGTCCAAATTAAAAGATAGTAAAAGGGGGAATTGAACCAGCAACCTTTTGATTACAAGCTCAGTGCTCTAGCCAGTACCACTGATTAGACGTCCTTCCCTTTCCATTAAGTCCCTCCAAGTTTCTGTCAGCCAATCACCGCTGTTTAGCTGACAGATTCAGCAGTTTTTCCTCCATCTATATCCAGCATTTCTCCTCTCTCCCCTCCCCTCCATCCATGTGCATCTACTTCCTCTGTCTTTCCTCCCCTCCATCCATATCCAGCATTTCTCCTCTCTCCCTTCCCTCCATCCGTGTGCATCTCCTTCCTTTGTCTTTCCTTCCCTCCATCTTTGTCCAACATTTCTCCTCTCTTAACTGCCCTCCACTCCACCCATGTCCAGCATTTCTCCTCCCCTCCCCTCCATCCATGTGGAACTCTCGGCGGCCATTTTGAATCCCGAGACCGTCACACAGCAACAGGATGCAGGGCAAGGGCAGTGCTCCGGGCAGGAAAGAGGGGGCTCTTTCCTGTCCCGAAGAGGTCACTAGACCACCAGGGCAGTAGATAGTAAGTAAGGGAAGGGGAGGGGAGGCTAGGATAGGTCCGCTGCCCGTCCACCCTCAAAAAGAGGGCATGTCCGGGTAAATCCGGACGTATGGTAACCCTAGTCACAGCTAGCAAAATTTGCATGGGGGATCCTGTACATCCTGCTACCAGCACATCTTCTAAGAAGACATCTTCTATTGCAGGAGGGACTGTGGAAGACAGGAGAGCTACACTGATTAAAAAATCATAGCAGTGCTTCATAGGGCATATTTCTCAACTCTAGGGCATACACAATGGTTTGAATTTTGTCACGACTGTGGTTGTGATCCCTTTCTGACTCACCTTATGTCCCGATGGTCAGCTGTTGAGCTGGCTACTGTCTGCATGGTTGTTTCTTTCCGGTGTATTTCAAGCCTCACTTTGGTGTTCATTGTGTTTCCTGCCTCTGTCCTGTAGAGTTTCCACTTCTTGTGTGTTTCAAGCCTTGCTTTGGTGTTCAGTGTGTTTCCTACCTCTGTCCTATAGGGTTTCCACTTCCTGTGTGTTTCAAGCCTCACTTTGGTGTTCAGTGTATTTCCTGCCTCTGCCCTGTTTATAAGGAAGTGGTGGACTTTCATTCAGGGTCTTTGCAATGCCAAAGGTCTCCAGGTTAGTCTGTGTGCAGTGAAGCACTTCTGCCTTGTTCATAGTCTGTCTGCCTGTGGGCAATTCTGTCTTGATTTCTTGTTGCTTTGTTTATTGTCTGTGTGCCTGTGGGCACTTCTGTCTTGATTTCTTGTTGCTTTATTGTCTGTGTGCCTGTGGGCACTTCTGTCTTGATTCCTTGTTTAGGGTGCCTGCGCGCACTTCTGCTTCTGTTCTTCTTGGTCTGTTTGTGTGCTAGGTTCAGCCTTTAGCCAAAGTTCTGTTGTTTGTCTGTGTGGGTCAGCTTTGTATCCTGCTTGTGTCTGCCCTGTTTGTCTTCAGCTCCAGTTCCCTTCCTGCTTGTGTCTGCCCTGTTTGTCTTCAGCTCCAGTTCCCTTCCTGCTTGTGTCTGCCCTGTTTGTCTTCAGTTTCTGTTCCTGCCAAGCTTGTTTGAGTATCTTGAATTCTGCTTGAGTATCCTGAATCCTGTTCCAGTATCCTCTTCCAGCCAAGCTTGTTTGAAAATCCTGAATCCTGCTTCTGACAAGCTTGTTTGAGAATCCTGCTTGAGTGTCCTGAATCCTGTTCCAGTCAAGCCAAGTCCTTTTCTGCATCCGGTTCCTATCAAGCCAAGTCCGTCCCAGCATCTGGTTCCAGCCAAGCCAAGCTTGTTAGTCCAGTCCTGCTTGGGGGGTTTTGCCTCCTGCACTCAACCCTATTGTCTGAGGATTTGGATAGCTTTCAGTCTGATGGCCACATTGGCCTAAGACAATTGCATTTACTGTGATCTTGCTGAACTACATATAGAATGGATTCATCCTTTAAAGAATAATACTTAAGTTATTAAGGTGCTCATTTTCAAAGCATACAGACTTACAAAGTCACAAAGTAACATATGTAACTACGTAAGTCTATGTGCTTTGAAAATGAGCCTCTAAAGGTACTACCACATGAATGTCATCTTTCACTATTTATCTTGTTAGATGTCTACGTAGTAACCTTTATATTGGATGTATCACTAGACTGATTAAGATCCAGCTATCTGAACATAAGAGTAGATTTGACACTCATAATGCAACTGCTATTATGGTGCCCCATTGACTTGAATTTTTCTAACTTGTGACGTTCATCATAGAATAGGTTTGGCATCACCACTTGGCAGAGATTGGAATGCCAGACTAGCCTATAGAGAGCAATACTGGATATTTAAGATACATTGATTCAAATTTGACTTAATGAGGAAACAGAATGGAACATTCTTATATGAACATACTGTTTCATTATTTCTTTTTGTATTTTTTCATATTTCATAAGTTCCTGATTACCGGCGTGGTCCTTGTTTTGGAGTGCTTGGGTGGAGTGGTCAAGTTTGGGAATTCATCTGAAACATTTATACACAGGTAGGGCTGGATTCAGTAAATTGGTGCCCAAAGTCAGATACAGTTATGATCCCCGCTAAACTAGTATTCATAATATTAGCATAGTGTGTTTCCTGCACCTAACTTTGGGCACGTGGAATTAAGCCTAACAAAAGCTGATGTAATTCCTCCCCCCAACTAATGGCAGTTGGGTGCGCAAATCCAAGTATTCTATAACATTGCGCCTAATTTCTAGGAATGCCCCTGACCCACCCATACCTCTCTCATGGCCACGGTCCCTTCTGAGTTGCAGGCTTTGAAATTCAGACACATGTAATAGCATAGGACATGGGGCAGATGCACGTAACTCCTAACTAGTGCCAATTAACTCTAAAAATCAATTGTTAGCATCTAATTGACTAATCAATTTATGCATGCATCTGGGAGCCACACCCACATTTGGGCAACTTATACTGAATCTGGGGGTAAATATATAGCTTTTGTTTTGGATTCATTTTTTAAAAATCAATCTTTATTTTTCAGTTAAATCTTTCAAGCTTCTATGCATAATGTACTTGAATTTGTTTTTTTCACATATAGTGTTTCCACATTACATTGTCTTGTGTTTATATAGTTTTTAGTGGTGTCACAATATGTATGCAAATGACTGATGATGGGGAGCACTGAAAATGCTAAGGTGCCATTACTGTGAACACAGTGGTATTTTTGATGTGGGACAAACTCAATCTAAAGGTCCAGTTCAACAGGCTTTGGTCCTTCAGACAGTGGATTTCATGAAACTGGCCACAAAGTTGGGCTGATTTTGGCTGGATGGACTGCACGAAGTGTTTTTTTTTTTAATGCTTATTTACCACTAAGGGAACAGTTTGTTTAGATTGATAAGAATCATACAACATGTTGAAATCACCATATCACTGTGACTATTTTTTAAATTGCACTGTGCACTATATACTTTGGCACATTGAGTTCATATAAATTAATGTAAGGAATCAGTTAATGATTGATATCAGTGCCCTATGACATTCCATGTTGAGGCTTTCATGCTATGCTCTTAACTCATAGCTACTGACTTTGTAGGGATGGCCTGACTGAGGCAATGTCTTGATAGTGCCAAACTGTTTCCAGTTTAGAATGAAAGGACCTGACAGTTTGCCAAGGGACATTCAAACATATTGAATGTTTACACAGCTTTCCTCAAATCTTTACCTTTGAATAACTTCATCCTAGTGTTCTTTTCACAGCTCCTTGTTGTTTAGGCCTTTGCTTCAAATTCACTTGATAGGAAAACAAGCTGATTCTTTATCCAGGAGTATTCAAATCTGTTTAACTACTGTGAGTGGAAAGCAGGAGGGCTCAGTGTAACTTGTTATGGGACTTGTTAAGGTAATTTTGGGAAAGGAAGTAATTTCGGTTTGGTATGGAAAACGGCATGAAGAATATTTGGTTTCTTATCCTCAATTACTTTTTGAATACTTTTTTTTTTTTTTATTTGTAAGAAGTCTTTATTATCCAACAAAACAGGACTTAAAATACATTGCACATGCAACACAGCTATAAAAATAAAAGTACTATTCCATTGCTAATACAACTAGTCTGCAAATGTTTTCAATACTGCAATGTTTAACAGTTTCAATCTTCAATAATCATCATAACAGAACTTCAAAATTTTTTTTTTTTTTTTTTTTGTAATGTTGTGGATTCAAACGTTCCCCCCTCCCATCCTCCCCCCCTCTTCCCACCCTCCCTCCCTAAGGACTCGGCTGGCCACCTACTATCCGCTCACTCTCTCATCATACATTCTAAACTGACAGAGCTTCAGAAGTAACATTTTTCCATATTAGGTTCCATTTACCCAATTGGTGTTTGCGCTCAGCCTTCAATCTCTCCATTTCACGCACATACCACAGTTTGTTTAGCCATCTTGCTATCGGAGGGACCCCTTCGCGCCGCCAGTGAGAGGCCACAACCACCCTTGCAGTTCCTACTACATGCTTCACCAGTATCTGTTTACATGTTGCTAGGCCTGCAATCTGAGCTGAGAACAGAAACACTTCAGGATTCCACAGTATTGCGCTCCCCAGCCATTTCTGCAACCTAAAGTGGACCGCCCGAATGCCCGAATTTTGACACAATCCCACCATATGTGCCCCATTGTGCCTTTATGCCCGCACTTCCTCCAACACATACCTGGGGCCAATGGAAACATCCTCTGTAAGCGGGCAGGTGTAAGATACCACCTATATAGTACTTTCACTGCGTTCTCCTGTATGGGGACATGTGTCGATACCCCTACTACACCTCTTTCTATTCTCTCCCATTCAGGTTCTCCCAACTTCACACCCAGTTCCCTTTCCCATCTTTGCCTGTGCTCACCACTGCAAGGTGATTGTTTACTGATGAGGAGGTACAGGTGGCTGATCAGACCACGAGAAGAAGAAAACTTCTCACACATCTTTTCTAACTCTGATGTTTGACGTTGCATCACCTCCCTCACCGCTTTAGTCTGAAGGAAGTGTGCTAGTTGACAGTATGCAAATTCACCCCCTTCTATCCCCGGGAACCTGTCCTTCAGTGCATTTAAAGACAGCAGTGAGTCCCCTTCAAACATTTGGCCCCAGGTTCTCACCCCTTCCTTGTACCAAACAGTAAAAGTCCCTTTTGTAGTACCTGGTAAAAATAAAGGATTAAAAGCTATAGGGGTGCTGCGGGTGAGAACGCATTTTCTCTTAGGGAATAAACTGTCCCAGTAGTAAAGTGTCACCGCTATTGATGGGCATGCTCGTTCCTCCAAGGTTCTAAAAGGCTTCGGTAGCCACATGAGTGCGTTCAACGGTGTGTCCCCTAAGGAATGTTGTTCTATGTGCACCCACTGTCGGTCCGGCTAGTCTTGTTGCCATTCAAGAGCGGCCTTCCCTTGTGCTGCTCTGTAATACCAGGTGAGATTGGGTACCCCCAGCCCTCCTCTCTTCCGTTCTTTATATAGCAGTGCCCTTGCTAGCCTTGGATGCTTTCCTGCCCAGACGAACCGCACTAACTTGTTTTGCAATGAAGCTATAAATCGCCTGGGCATCATCACAGGCAGCACCTGAAAGAGATACAGCAAGCGGGGTAGTATGTTCATTTTGAGGATAGCTATTCTTCCAAACCATGAGACTCCCAAATCTCCCCAGCGCTCTATGTCTTCCCCGATAGTTTTGCCTATTCCTTTGTAGTTAGCATTAAAAAGTTCAGAGAACTCCCTAGTCAGGTTAACCCCTAAGTATCTAATTTGCTTAGGTGCCCATCGGAAAGAGGAAGAGATCTTTAAGGATTCCACCACTGCATCTGGGAGTGTCACATTCAAAGCTTCTGATTTTGCCATGTTAACTTTGAATCCCGACACTGCCGAATATTCCTCTATGACGCTCTCTAAGTGTGGAAAGGTGTCGAGAGGTCGAGATATCATCAGCAGGACGTCATCCGCGAAAAGGGCCATTTTGTGGATTCTATCTGCTATTCTGACTCCTGAGATATTAGGATCCAGCCGCACATGAGCCGCAAAGGGCTCCATCACCATAGCGAACAACAAGGGTGACAGTGGGCACCCCTGTCTGGTGCCTCTGTACAACGTGAACATCTCGGAATTACCACCATTGACCCGGACACAGGCCCTTGGGGACTCATAGAAAGCCTGAATCCACCTCCGGAACTGTACCCCAAACCTCATGGTTTCCAAGACCTTGTACATAAAGGGCCAGTGAACCCGGTCAAAGGCTTTTTCCGCGTCAAGACTTAGAAGACAGAGCGGTCTCTTGTTTCTCTTTGCCAGATACATAATGTCCACCACTCTCCTAATGTTGTCCATCGCTTTTCGGTAAGGGACAAAACCCACCTGGTCAGGATGGATGAGCACTGGGAGAATAGGTGCCAGCCTACTTGCCAACACCTTAGCCAGGATTTTTACATCTGCGTTTAGGACCGATATAGGTCTATAAGAACCACATTCTTGGTGGTCTTTGCCTGGCTTAGGTAGCACTGCTATCCATGCCTCCATCATGGACATCGGCAAGGGCTCCCCCCTCCCCACTTTGTTAAACACATCTGCCAGGATGGGAGCTAATTCAGTGGCAAACTTTTTATAAAACTCATTTGGCAAGCCATCCAGCCCAGGTGATTTGCTTGAGGGTAAGCTACCGATAGCTACCTGAATTTCCTTAGGGGTCACTGGTTCATCTAGCAGTGCTTGTTGCTGGGGACTCAAAGAGGACAACTCACTATCTAGTAAATATTGGTCTACTAGCTCCAAAGGGGGGCTAAGTTCCTGAGCATACAAAGTCTGATAAAATTCCCCAAATTGTTTACGAATTTGGTCAGATGTATCTAGATCCCTCCCTCCTGCCTCTCGTATCTTTAGAATGGTCCGCTCTACTTTTTGCCTACGCAATTTTGTGGCCAGAAGGCGCCCCGCTTTGTTGCCAAATTCATATGAGTTCACTCTATTCTTTGCTTCTATCATGCTAAGCTGCTCGGAATATATACTACTACTACTACTACTATTTAACATTTCTAGAGCGCTACAAAGTGTACGCAGCGCTGTACAAACACAGAAGAAAGACAGTCCCTGCTCAAAGAGTCTAATATGGAGTCTAATAGCGCCCGCTGTGCATGAAGCTCCCGCAATGTTCGTGCTGACCCATTGGCTTTGTGCTGTGCCTCTAGTACGCGAATGCTCTCCATACAGCGCTCTATCTGTGCCCTGCGAATCTTTGATTTTTTGCTTGCCAATTGCAAGAAGTAACCCCGGGACACTGCTTTCAGAGCATCCCATACCGTATTGAGTGAGGGCCCTGACTCCAAATTAATTTCAAGATATTCTTTTAGCATCTTTTTATATCCTTCCACCACTTCCCCTTCCCCCAAGAGACCAACATTTAGTGTCCATCTTTTATCCTTAGGTTCTGCTCTGATATTTGGTAAGGTAACCCACACCGGTGCATGGTCCGAGATGGTCATACTCCCTATCCCCGCATCAGGTCCCTGCTCTACTAATGTGACATCTAAAAAAATGTAATCAATGCGTGAATAGGAGTTGTGGACGGGTGAATAAAATGTATAATCTCGCTCTCTCTGATGTTTCAATCTCCACAAGTCCAGTGTGCCTAAAGATTGTGCTAGAGATCTCAGAGCCAACGAATCCTTCTGACCTTCGGCCCTAGGAGCTCCCGTGCGATCTAGATTTAAGCTCATCACAGCATTAAAGTCCCCACCAATCACAAGGGATCCCTGGGCAAAACTAGTTAAGGAGTTTTTAACTCTCTCGATAAAGCTCGCCTGTCCTACATTGGGCGCATATATAGATGCAATTGTTAGGTCCACTTGGGCAATTCTGATATGCAGGAAGATATAACGTCCACCCGGGTCCCTCTTTACCTTGATCACCTGTGCCCCAACCGATGCGTGTATTAGTATCGCTACACCTCCCTTCTTTGACTCTGCCGCCGATGCATAATGTGCCACTGGATATTCTGAATGGGATAGAAGCCTTTCATGTCTGCCCCGCAAGTGTGTTTCCTGTAGCAGGGCCACATGTGGCCTTAACTGCGTCAATTCTTTGTGAAACTTCTGTCGTTTCTGTGGCATATTTAACCCCTTTACATTATAGGAGAGAATCTTTAAGTCAGTACCCATCACTGGTTATTTGAGCAAGTCTGATCAATTGCATTCTTTCGTGGCACCTCTGTACAACATTACACTGTCTTGCATCCGTAGCCCTAACCTTGTCCTCCCCCCCTCCCCTTCTAACATCCTCCCATCTATTCACCCCCCTTCCATCCCCCCTCTCCCAACCATTCTCACCACCTGAAAGACCTATGTCCTCCAGATGGGAATCGAGGAAGCTACCCATCAGCCACACAGCACCCAACCCCACTTTCAGCCCCCCCCCCCCACTCCCACCGGGTCTTTAAACACTTATTATTCCCCTTTTCCCCCCACCCTCCTAGTTCCCAACCAAGTCACACCGGATCAACTTATGTGTCAGCATTAATCCTACCCACAACTTATCCAACTCTGTGCTTCCCCCCCTCCCCCCCAAGTCTGAAGCTTATAGCTAAAAGTAGGTCCATCACCAACTAAACAGTATGCAGGCCAAAATCGGCCTGTCCAGCGACCTTTAGTCTCGTTCTCCCAAAATGGGCTGCCTCCATTCTCCATGACTGTTGAGGCACTGTCCCTGCACCCTTATCAAACCTGTGCAGTCCAGCTCAACGCTTCTGGTTATTTTTCTTGGAAGATTCTGGGACTCTTTGCCACCGTTGAAGTTTCGCTCTTGTAGTGGGCGCCACCGCCCCAGGTGGGGCCTTTGCGGAAACAAGTTCAGCAACGTGCAGGACCTCCCATGCCTCTTGTAGAGTTTGCACCCTATGCTTGTTACCCTTCAGGGTAAAGTTTAGTGAAAAAGGGAATCCTCATCTGTATTGTATCTGATGTTTACTCAAAGACTCCAGCGCCGGCCTCATTTGTCTTCTAAGCTGGAGGGTATATTGTGAAAGGTCTTGATAAACCTGTATCTGAGCTCCTCCAAACTCCAGAGTCTTTGTCTTTCTTGCAGCCGACAGGACCTTTTCTTTGGTTTCATATTTATGGAACCGCACAATTATATCACGCGTTTGCTGCTCCTTTCGCGCGCCCAGTGCTCTGTGCGCTCTATCCAATTCACACCGCAGCTCTCCCTCCTCGGGGCCTAACAACGTGGAGCACAATGTTTGTACTATCTCCGCCACGTTTTCTGTCTCGCCGCCTTCAGGGACACCGCGAAAACGGAGGTTATTCCTCCGTCCCCGGTTTTCGATATCGTCCAATTTATATTCCAGGTGAGCGTGTTTATGTTCCATTTCTTGCAGCAGGGTGGCGTGCTTATTTAAAGTGTCCGTGTGCTCGTCTATTTTCAATTCTGCCTCCTCCACTCTTCCTCCCAATTCTTTGAGGTCAGCGCTAAGCGTGTCCATTCGCTCTAATATTTCTTCTTTAGACTGCTTGATCTCCGTCTGTATATTGGAGAGAAACCTGCGTAGCTCACCAGATATGCCTTTTTTTGAAGGTGGGGCTCGCGCTTCAGACATAGAGAGTGCAGAGTCCGAATCCGAGGGGGAGGCTCGCTCGGGCGATTCGCGATTTTTTGCGGCCTTGCTCAACATACTTTTCTCTGCCCTTTCCGCCTCTTTTTTCCTCGTGGAAATTGCTTTGCTCATGTCTCCAGATATTTAAGGGTGAGATCCGCTGGTTTTTGCTGATTTTTTCTCCCTTTGGGTTGCTATTTTACCCGGTTTGTCGGTAGTGGGAGAGGGAGCTCCAAGGCTAGGCTGCCATGCTACCCGATGACGTCACTTCCTCCTCCCGATGACGTCACTTCCTCCTCTCTTTTTGAATACTTTTAAAATTGTTCTTTCACAATGAAAATGTAGATCATGTGTATATATCAGTGCTACTCTAATGTATTTTCAACGGGATTCTTTAGATAGCAAATGTGAAAAATGTACAAGGGTGTGAAGACAGGAGATTAGGGAAAGTATGAGAGAAATAGTTACTAACAGCCTGAAAACATCAATGCAGAGCTATGTGATAAATGATTAAAATCTAGAAGATTTCTGACATTTTGTTTTCACTTCTTTTACCTGTCCTTCCATTCTTAGTGCACTAGCAGAAACCAGTGGTTTTCCAGTTAGAACACAGGCATCATTGACAAGATATCGGGTGGGAACATTATCTGAGCAATCCGCAATTATGTCATATTTGAAAAATGGTACCGTCAAGGAAAAGACAGAACACATTCCAGAATCATTTCAAAATAATTAAAACAGCTTACGTTCCTTTATAAAATTAATTGAATTCACATAAAATAACTGCCTTTTTAAAAGACAAACAGAAAAATGATACATAATTGTCAACCCCCCCCCCCCCCCCCCAAAGTACTGGTAGAGATCTTCCAACTGGACTATAATGACTAAGCGACAAAAATATATTTACATTCATAAATGCACACATAGATCTGTATACTCACACACCTCTTTCTATCTATCTGTCTATCTATATAAAATGCACACACATATACTATGTACGGATACTATGGATATAACAGTGATGGAACTGAAAAACATATGATTTGTTGAAGTGTCAATATCGGGTGATATGTTGGAGAGAGAAATAGAAAAGATCACAAAATACTGGGATTTACAAATTGAAATTAGAAGAATCTGGAAAAAGAAATTAATGGTGGTACTAATAATAATTGGGGCTTTGGGAATTATACCATGGAGTCTTACAAAGAACGTAGACTTGCTTAACTTGGAAGGACTACCACCTTACTAGCTACAAAAATCTGCCTTAATTGGAACTGCATATATTTCACAAGGATACCTACACAATTCTTAGGTCCTTGGGTAGGATATGAATTTGTGACCGACACAACCAGTCAAAAGACTGATGATTTTTCAAGCTTTAATAATCTACTAGTAAAAAAGGCCCATTTCCGAAACCAATGAAACGGGCGCTAGCATGTGGTTTTTTTTGTGTGTGTGTGTATGTGTCTCAGAGTTATTTTTGTGTGTGTGTGTGTGAGTGTGCGGTGTGTGTGCAGGTTGATGATGTGTGTCTTTTTTTGTTTTGTTTTTTGCTTGGGGGTTGGGGGATGTGCTGTGCTGGCAAAGTGGGTTGGATTGGTGTGTGGCTTTGAGGGTGTGTTTCTGTTGCATTGTGTGTGTGTGGTTTTGTCTGTCAAGAAGGTTTGTGGAGGGGGGTCTTTCTGTTGGTGAAATGTAAATGTGGTTGTAGGGGGGGTCAGCCTTTGTTGAGTGTTTTTTTTTTTTTTTTTGTGTTGTGCTAAGGCAGCAGTGTTGTTTTAGATGGGCGGAAGGTAGAGGAGCACGTTCTTTGTCTGTCGGTATTTTTTGGCCGTTTCAGGGCTGCTGTAGGGGAATGCTGGAAGAGAAATGTGCTGTTGGAAGCAGCGCCATCTTTTTCCATTGAGCTGTGGTTCTGGGCATCCTGGAGGTAGGTGATGGCTTGCCTGAGGACGGGGATGGTTGTTTTAAGTTGGCGGAAGGGAGAAGTGCACGGTCTCGGGCCGTCGGGGGGTGATCCGGTATGTTTGGTCAATTTCAGGCTGGCTGCAGGGGAATGCTGGAACATTTATGCGCTGCAGGAATCAGCGCCGTCTTTTTCCGGATGCTCGGGGAATCCTCGAGGTGGGAGACAGCTTGCCTGAGGCTGGGGATGGTTGGGCACGTCCTTGGCCGCTTCGGCAAAAGGGGAAGAGGAAGGGGGTGGGGAGTTACCTGCAGCCGCCTGAGAAACCATGTATTCTTTGTTTGTTTTGTATTATTAGTTTGCATTTCTGTTGAAGAAAGAGTGGATGCCTTTCGAATGATGGAGGTGGTGCGTCGGTGTGCGGTTGTTTCGTTAGTTTGGCAGCCAGTCTCCAGCGATTCCTAGGCGGGGAAGGAGTTCTCCTCCCCCTTCCTTGGTCGCTGTTTGCTGCTGGCTGGGTCGCGGGTAATCCTTCCAGCTGGGCCGCAGCTTGTCCTGTTCGCCCACGTCCCAGATGGTGACGGGCACATTGTTTTCCGGCTCCTCTGACTCCATGTCAAGCGATCCCAAATATAGTCTGTGCTATAGGCCCTCTGGCACTCTTCAGTACTGGCATTAGGCATTTAAAAATTTCTCCCCCCCCTCCCCCGGTCTATTTTTGCACATACCCACATCAGGAATATTCTTCTCTCGTTCCAGCAGTTGTTCTGTGCTCTCCGTGCTGCACAGATAATGAGCCATTCTGCTGGGGAATGCACCTCCCTTACTGTCACGTAGTTTCCTCTGATTGGTCCGTCTTACGTTGCCTAGTGTTGCCTGGGAACGGTGTTGTGATGGTCCTTTGTGTTTCAGAATGTTGAGGGTGTTTTTTCTGATTGGTCCGTCATGCGAGGGCGGGGCAGAGAGACATGGTCAGTGTTCTGGCTTCACCACCATGAATCCATGAACCCTTCAGTGAGTGACTGAGTGACTTCAGAACGTTGTCTTCAGAACGTTGAGGGTAAGTTTTATTATAGTAGATACATTGCATATATATCTTTATATCTATATCTTTTAAGATAGATAAATACACACACAAAACTTTTATTCTCCTTCTGAATAACTCTGAGCTGGAGCACTACTATAGCTGAATCATCATACTCTACTACTACTACTATTTAGCATTTCTATAACGCTACGAAGCGTACGCAGCGCTGCACAAACATAGAAGAAAGACAGTTCCTGCACAAAGAGCTTACAATCAGTAGACAAAAAATAAAGCAAACAAATCAATTAATGTGAAGAGGAAAGAGGAGAGGAGGGTAGGTGGAGGCGAGTGGATACAAGTTGTTACGAGTCAAAAGCAATGTTAAAGAGGTGGGCTTTCAATCTAGATTTAAAGATGGTCAAGGATGGGGCAAGACGTAGGGGCTCAGGAAGTCTATTCCAGGCATAGGGCGCAGCAAGACAGAAGGAGCGAAGTCTGGAGTTGGCAGTAGTGGAGAAGGGAACAGATAAGAAGGATTTATCCAGGGAACGGAGTGCACGGGAAGGGTTGTAGGGAAGGACGAGTGTGGAGAGATACTGGGGAGCAGCAGAGTGAGTACATTTATAGGTTAGTAGAAGAAGTTTGAACAGGATGCAAAAACGGATAGGGAGCCAGTGAAGCGACTTGAGGAGAGGGGTAGTATGAGTAAAGCGACCCTGGCGGAAGACGAGATGGGCAGCAGAGTTTTGAACCGATTGGAGAGGGGAGAGGTGACTAAGTGGGAGGCCAGCAAGAAGCAGATTGCAGTAATCCAAACGAGAGGTGACAAGGGTGTGGATGAGGGTTCTAAGATATTTTTAGAACATTTCAAAATTCTAATTCTTCACCAACAATTTCAGTATTATAAAGTTTTTAGCTTATTTTATGCAAAGCTTTAGATTTTTGTCCCTGTCCAGGAAGGATTAAAATGCACAGTATCTTCTTGCATGCTCTTTGCTCAGGTGCCTTCATCCTGTTAACCTCTCATCACTTCTCTGTGCTATGACAAATGATGGTATCGGGTGTAACAATCTGAAAGCTCAATGCATATACCAAAATCTTTTAAAACAATCAACAATCACTGATAATTCCACCCCTCCCTCAAAATAGAAAAATTTTCCAAACAAGTTATAATCTATGAAAAATCCATCTGACCTTTGTCTCCGAGTATTAAAACTTTGGCCAAGAAATACCTCCTCTGCCTGCACTTCTACCATCCATAGTTTGAGTCATCAGTGGCTCAAAGAATATCAAATTAACTATAGAGAGCATGATGCCCATTGGCACGGATGTGCGACAAAGTAAAAAGAGTTCACCATCAAACACTGTACAAATCCCCTCACTACTCCTGGATGCCCAGCTGGACCTGCTAGGAAGAGAAACATAAAAGGGGAGAGAGAAAGATCAGACTGGGGGAGGGAAGAGACAGAGACTGATTGGGGTTTGGAACAGAGGAGGAGAGATGATGGACCCACAGATGGAGAGAGGGAGTTATGTCAGACGACGAGGGAGTCAGGGGAGAGAGAGGGAGAGATGCTGGACCTGGGATTTGGGAGGAAAGGAAGTGAGGGGAGAGACGGGACACAGACAACAGATGATGGGCATGGAGTAAGAACAGAGACAGGGACACAGTGCAGTTGTAGAAAAGGGGTTGGGATAGGAACACTGCGGGGGGCATTGTTGATCATAGGAAAAAGGATAGGGACAACGAGGAGAAATGCTGAATATAAGGGGAGGATAGGGACAGTAAAAGAACAGATGCTGAACATAGGGGGAAGATAGGAACAGGGACAATGAGGAGACAAGATGGAGAGGACAGATAGGGACACGGGGAGAAGATGGATGGCAGACATGGAGAGAGATGTCAAATAGACAGGAGATCTTGGAAAGGCAGGAAAACAGATAAAAGCAGAAGAGACAGACCAAATCGAATGGAAAAATATGCTGACTACAAAGGTAGAAAAATATTTTATTTATCAGTTGGACCATGTCACCCATCTCTGATATCTTTCATTTCCATTTTTTTTTGTTTCTCTAGTATTGCTGGAGGTGGGGGGAGCGCAAATTGGGTTGTTTGTGCTATTGGAGGGAGGGGGAGTAAAAACTGGTGTCAGTGTGCTTGGGTGCAGGAGCTGGGGAAGTATGTGCAGGTGGAGAAGCTAAAAAGCTGGAGAGCAGTATTGAGAATTCAGTTTGGGGGGGGAGGAACTGTATGCCCATATGAGGTGGTTATTGATAGATTTATGGGTGTGTGCATGTGCTGGGGGAGGCAGAGATAGAGCTATGTGTGTATGTGTGTGCTGACTCACTACAAAAGAGCAGATCGTGTGAAAGTAAAATGTAATTTATTTAAACAGTATATCAATACTCATGTAAATACAAACAGCCCGACACAGGCCGTGTTTCACCCAACTGGGCTGCTTCAGGGGCTATGAAAAGATAAAATATATAAATATTGTCTGTTATAATATTACACATGTAGATAACATATATACTATATATATATACATATACATATACATGCATATACACACACAACAATTATATCGTCTATATAAACGTACATATTAAAAATAAATTAAAAATAATACATCATCTAAAATTATATTAAATGTTAATCAAACAGAGATCAAAAAGAATAAAAGGAACAGCTAACGCTTAAAATTAAAAATTATGAATTAAAATATCTCATATACACATATAGTGATGGACAAACATAGGCTAAGACACCCACCTATACAAGGGTCCTTTATTGCCAAATATTAGGCAGACGGAGCAAGTCCTGTCAATAGCTATAAAATAAAAAAATCCTTATTAATTAAAAGAACTTATCCACTACTGAAATGGAGCAAACTGAATTCAAAAAATTGATCTGAACTCACATATATGAAGAATTGGTTTGAAAAAAACAGCTTGATCAGAGATTCCATTATCTCTGATCAAGCTGTTTTTTTCAAACCAATTCTTCATATATGTGAGTTCAGATCAATTTTTTGAATTCAGTTTGCTCCATTTCAGTAGTGGATAAGTTCTTTTAATTAATAAGGATTTTTTTATTTTATAGCTATTGACAGGACTTGCTCCGTCTGCCTAATATTTGGCAATAAAGGACCCTTGTATAGGTGGGTGTCTTAGCCTATGTTTGTCCATCACTATATGTGTATATGAGATATTTTAATTCATAATTTTTAATTTTAAGCGTTAGCTGTTCCTTTTATTCTTTTTGATCTCTGTTTGATTAACATTTAATATAATTTTAGATGATGTATTATTTTTAATTTATTTTTAATATGTACATTTATATAGACGATATAATTGTTGTGTGTGTATATGCATGTATATGTATATGTATATATATATAGTATATATGTTATCTACATGTGTAATATTATAACAGACAATATTTATATATTTCATCTTTTCATAGCCCCTGAAGCAGCCCAGTTGGGCGAAACACAGCCTGTGTCGGGCTGTTTGTATTTACATGAGTATTGATATACTGTTTAAATAAATTACATTTTACTTTCACACGATCTGCTCTTTTTTCGTTTTCCATCTTGGAGTTTGCAGACCGTCTGCCTTTGTGCTTTCTTGGACACTGACTCACTACAAGTCTGGCTCCTAGATCCCAAGAAACTTTGTTGAGCCCTGCAGTAGACTAACGCTGCTTGCAAGTAGGGTTACCATATTTGCTCCCCCCAAAAAGAGGACACATGCCTCTCCCCTGCCACATACCGCCCCACCCCTTCCCACTCCCCCCCATCACACACCCCTAACGGTGTCCTATCCTCCCCTTCCCTTACTATACTGCCCTGGTGGTCTAGTGACCTCTTTGGGGCAGGAAAGAGCCCCCTCTTTCCTGCCCGGAGCGTCTGCATACTGTTCCCTGCTGACTCTGGTCCCGGCGCTGATTCAAAATGGCCACTGAGAGTTGAAGCCATTCTGAATCAGCGCTGGGACCGTCAGCAAAGAGCAGTATGTAGGCGCTGGAGGCAGGAAAGAGGGGGCTCTTTCCTGCCCCAAAGAGGTCACTAGACCACCAGGGTAGTATAGTAAGGTATGGGGAGTGGAGGATAGGACATCACTAGGCCTGCCCGCCTGCCTGTTTGTCCGGAAATCTGGACAAACAGGCAGGCTGGCAAAACCTGCCTGGTTGCCCGGCCATGTCCTCAAAAAGAGGACATGTCTGGGTAAATCCGGACATATGGTAACCCTACTTGCAAGATCTATCACAGGCAGTGTTATTCTTCTACCACAGGAGTAATTAACCTGTGAAACTGAGCTACTGCATGCTTGTCACTACTATGATAAATTAAGGTGCAGTAAAAGTACGACTTCTACCTCACTTTAATAACTACCCTGCTTAATCTGATTAATTTTGATACTCAAAAATATCCCTAAGACATGACAGAGATCTTTAAAGTCAACTGTATTCAAAAAAATATTAGTTACATCTAGCAAAGGTGTTTGCAAAGGATATTGTTGAATGAGCTCTAAAGCAATCTTCGGAGTCAAAATCAGGTTGTAACAAATATATTCCACTCCAGAGTTCAACCTAGAAATACAACATTAAAATAGCTGCAACTCACTTTCTTTATTAAACTTGGTTCAATAAAAATACAAAGCTTTTTAAACATTTTAGCAATATAATAAGATACAGGAACAAAAGGATATCTCCAAACATTGCTACAAGATCATTTCTAAACATCTGGGAGTCCATCCAGACATGGTCTACAAATGGAAAATTTTAAAGACTACAGTTGCTTTGACAAGAAATGTTCACCCTGCCAAGTTCATATATTTTCCAGTTTACTCTTGGGATGAAGTCAGAAAGAATGACATACTAAAACCTAAAGATCTGCAGGCCTCGCTCACTGCAGCTGATGTGAGGATTCTTAAAACTGAATGGGAATGCTGTTCACAGGAAGTTAGCTAGACAGAAACCACTGCTCTTTAAAAAGAACATTACTGCCTGCCTTAGGATCAGCAAAGAGCATCTGGAATAAATTACTCCATTCTTCACAACTGCACACTGTAGAATTTGCACAGAATTTCCCTAGGGTACAGAATTTACGTTTTGCTGTGCAGCATTTAAGAATTTATCCTGAGCTGGTGGGAGATGGAGCCATTGCTGAAATGCAGCGGGTGCTGCAGTCTTTCTACATCATGCGGTTCTTGCAGAGTGCTGTTAACATGGTGCCAAAGTCCTGTGCTGTTCTAGCAAGACTTTGAGAAGCACAGGATCTCGAGCAGCAAGCTGAAAGCATTCTGCAAGATATGCATGGTGCAGGAAGGCAGCAGAGGCTGCCATTTCAGCAATAACCTGGCACACTGGAACAGCAAGGAGAGAACTGGGAGGTAGGCTGCAGAAACAAGGTTCATGGAAGGAAACTAAGAAAGTGATTGCTGGGAAAGAAGGGAACCACAGAAATATGAGGCGATTGAGCAATGTATAATGAAGCATAAAACAACCACCAAAAGTGGAGGAACGCTTGATCCCTATGAACGTCGACCACTCAAATCTAGCAGTAGGATAGACAGGCTCTTCCAAAAACAATGAGGGAGACACTAGTTCTTTGTATAAAATTTTATTGGAAAACACCAAATGATTCGACACAGCAGCCATGTTTTGGCACCAATGCGCCTTCTTCAGGAGTCAAAAACATATGAATGATTTATATAAACACATAAAACATTATTCAGGTTACTTAGATGAAAAATAGCTATAAAAAAATCATAAAGAATTAAATGCAAAGGAAAATCATAAATAATATCACTGCAGGACACAGCATAAAACAATCATCCGATATAATTCTGAACTAAGTCATTCCAGTTCTAACCATAAACTGTATAAGATTCCATAGATCAAAGCTGATTAGACAATTAAAATCTATATTGAAAAAGAAATAAAAGGCTAAGCACTTGGTTAATTTACAGGGTATAGGCATGTTTTATATTATGTTTATTCAAGTCATTCATACGTTTTTTAGACTCTTTAAGAAGGTGTGTTGGTGCTGAAACTGGGCTGCTGTGTCGTTTGATGTTTTCCAATACAGTTTCATACACGGAACTAGTGTCTCCCTTGTGGTTTTTGGAACAACCTGTCTACCTTACTCCTAGATTTGTGCAGTGTCTAATGAGACATGTGCAGGAAAAGAGATGAGCTGGAAGGGACACTGGCAAAGGATGTGTCTCACTTGCCCACAGACCCCTCTGGACTAACAATGTTGCAAAGTGGGTGAGAACTACCTTGGAAGTGAGAGGGGGGCAGGGCTTGAGCTGGAGTGGGGACTGGAAGAAGGAGAGGGGATGGAGCCTGTTCTGTTAGCTAGGAGCACTTGATGCTCCTGGTTGGGGAAATAACCCCTGTAAAAAGCCAAGGTTATAGTACCGTGATTTTTTTCCCCCTAAAATGACTTGCAGTGTATCACTGCAAGTCGCATTAGGGCATTTGCATAGTAATGAGATACAAAACATGCATTTGCATGTTTTGCATCTTATTACTACGTAACCTGTGGCAGGAAATTGAATTGGGTTGTGTTAGGGTCTTTAAGTCACAAATAACATGACTTAAAGCCCTAATGTAGCTTGATAACTTCCCCCTAAAAGCCCACCTTCACAGATATAGGACTGTTTTTGGAAAATTACCCTCCCTAGGCTATTACCCCTATCCCCTGAAGACCTACTGTTTTAGTGCTGTTGCTGCAGATAGGGATTTAGGTATGCCTTGTCTGTTCTCTCCATGTAAAACCTGTCGGTGAAGGTTGTTTATTTCAACTACATCATAGTCCAGCAGTCCCAAACGGCCTATTTAAAGAAACAAACATATTTAGCTTTGATCATTAGAAGCTTTACTAAGACATGAATACATTTGGCATTGTTTTAATGTAAATAATTCTGGACCAATTTGCACCAATTTTCAAAATGAAAGGATACAGATCCCCCCCATCACCAGTAAACTACCTACAGATGTTTATATTTGCTTCTTTGTACACTTTTCTCATGGAAAATCACACAAAAGGAATCACTTCTTGAGTTAGCACACCAACTGTATTATCACATAGTATCTATCATAAGGGCCCATCCTTGCAATAGATAATCAAGATAATGATGTCAGCGTGCACTGTCAGTACATGAGCCCATAGATTTAAAAATGCAATTGACATGTGTGATTCTCCTCTCTCAAGCTAACATGAGCCCAGGAACACTTTCTCTTAAAGTACACTGTACGTGAGAGGGGTGACATCACTGCCCAAGATGGCCGCTTGAGCCCGGATCTCCTCACCTCCTGAGCAAAATCAACATCATCACTAAGGCATCCTGCTATTTCTGTGCACACTTGAACTCTCTGCTCCATTGATTCCAGGAGTCTAAAGATGAAAGGATTTGATTTATCCCAATTCTCTTACTCTATGGTGGTGCAGGCTGAATGCATAGAGCCAGGCAGTATAGTGGTGGACCGCAGCAATGGTGGTGTCTAAAGGGCGAAGTCCATAGTTTGCCATTCCTGGAGGAAAAGTCCATAGTCTGCTATTGAGAAAGACATGGGAAGCAACTGCTTGCCCTGGGATTTGTAGTATGAAGTGTTGCCACGATTTGGGTTTCTGCTAGGTACTTGTGACCTGGCTTTGCCACTGTTTGGAAAACAGGATACTGTGCTAGATGGACCATTGGTTTGACCCAGTACAGGGGTGTAGCTACGGGCGGGCCTGGATAGGCCCAGGCCCGCCCAGTTTTGTCTCAGGCCCATCCAGAGTCCCTCGCCGTGTCTCCTCGCCTGCTTGCCCTCTCCCACTCCCACTGTAGCGCCTGCATTTAATGCTATCGGCGCTGCCTCCTCCTGTACTTCACAGTCTCCACCTCCCACCCCTGCGGCAGTGCTTGTAATTTGCTTGGCGCTGCCTGACAGCTGACAGACGCAGCGCGAAGTCCTGCTCCGGGGCCTTCCCTCTGCCGCGCTGATTCAACTTCCTGTTTACGCAGGCCGGAATGCACGCAGCAGAGGGAAGGTCCAAGAGCAGGTCATCGGTGCCTCATCTGTGAGTTGATCAGGAAGCGCCGGTAGCAAATTGCAAGCGCTGCCGCGGGGGTGGGAGACTGTGAGGTGCAGGAGGAGGCAGCGCCGATAGCGTTGAATACAAGCGCTGCAGCGGGGGGTGGGGGTGGGAGAGAGTGAGGAAGACAGTGGTCTCTGCTGGCTCTGCAAGGGGAGGGGCCTGAAGGGAGAGGTTCTGGATGTGTGTTGGGGGGGGGGGGGGGGTAAGGAAGACAATGGGGTGCTGGCCCTGCAAGGGGAGTGGGCTGAAGGGAAGGGAAGATATGCTGGACTTGTGTGTTTGTATGTGTGTGTGTGTGGGGGTGACAAAGACAATGGGGTGCTGGCCCTGCAAGGGGAGTGGGCTGAAGGGAAGGGAAGATATGCTGGACTTGTGTGTTTGTATGTGTGTGTGTGTGGGGGTGACGAAGACAATGGGGTGCTGGCCCTGCAAGGGGAGTGGGCTGAAGGGAAGGGTGCTGGACTTGTGTGGGGGGGTGACGAAGACAATGGGGTGCTGGCCCTGCAAGGGGAGTGGGCTGAAGGGAAGGGTGCTGGACTTGTTCGGGGTGAGGAAGATAATAGGGTGCTGGCCCTGCAAGGGGAGTGGGCTGAAGGGAAGGGTGCTGGACTTGTTGGGGGGTGAGGAAAATAATGGGGTGCTGGCCCTGCAAGGGGATTAGGCTGAAGGGAAGGGTGCTGGACTTGTGTGTGTGGGGGGGTGCTGACCCTGCAAGGGGAGTGGGCTAAAGGGAAGGGAAAGGTGCTAGCATGAGGGGCAGGGGGTTGGAGAGAACGGAAAGGAGAGAGGTACTGGACATGCAGGGAGAAGGTTGGAGGGAAGAGGAGAAGTGCTGGATTTGCAGGGGGAAGGTTGGAGGGAAGGGGAGAGGTGCTGGATTTGCATGGGGGGCTGGAGGGAAGGGGAGAAGAGCTGGATATGCGGGAGGAAAAGGGGAGATGTGCTGGATATGCAGAGAGTTGAAATGAAGGGGAGAGGTGCTGGACATGTAGGGGGGCTGGATGAAAGAGAGAGAGGTGCTGAACATGTAGTGGGGGGCTGGATGAAAGGGAGAGAGGTGCTGGATATGCAGGGGGTGGCTGAAGGGAAAGGAGAGAGATGTGGACCTGCAAGGAGGGCTGGAGCAAAGAGAGAAAGGTGCTAGACCTATGGGAGGGGTTAGAGGGAAGGGAGAGAGATGCTGGACAAGGGGATAAAGGAAGAGGGAGTCAAATGCTGAACCCACAGTGGGAGAAAGAGCCAAATGCATAAGGGGAAGGAAAGAGAGAGGAAGAGAAGCTGGTTGGGGTGGGATCAGAGAGGAGAGGGACACATTGGTGTGGAAGAGGGAGAAAGGGGACATAGGGAGGTGTACAGATACAGAAGGGAGATGATGGGCATTAGGTGGGAGCATGGGGAAAGGCACACAAATGTGAGATACTGTATGGGGACGGCAATGGCATATGGGCACAGAGGGGCAATGCCTGACATGGGTGGGGGAAGGGGGATATGGAATAGAATACAATGCTGGACACTGAGAGGGGGATATATGGACACAGAGAGGGGGGAGAGATACCAGACGGGGGGAGAATAGGAACACAGAAGGGATATGCTGGGCATGGGGTGCATAGGTGCACAGAGGAATGATGATGGATGAGGGGATATGAACACAGGGGAGATACTGGACAAGGAAATATAGGAAAACAGAGATGGGAGATGGATGATGGACATGGATAAAGAAGAAATGTCAAATGGACAGGAGATCCTGGAAAGTGAGTTAAGAGAAGACAGAGGGAAGCAGAAATCAGACACTGGGACCAATATGATTTGAAAAATAAAATGACCGGACAACAAAAAGGTATAAAAATTATTTTATTTTTAATGTTGTGAATATAATATGTTGGATTTGGAATGTACATCTTGCCAGAGTTGATTTTAAACATAGCTGGGGTCCAGGACAGAAATCTAGGAAAGGACCCCAAAGTCCATTACCAGGCTGCGCCTTCAGCTTCCAGCAGGCGGGCTTTCTCTGGCCAAGGAACCAAGCACAATTGCCCTAGTTCCATCCCCTAACACCATCCCTGGCATGTGCTGTCTTTATATTTTGCACATATTTTGCATCTTTCATGTTTCTTTGGTGTTGTACTACATGCAAGGTCTGGTTTCTTGAGGTTTCTGTTTAATTTATATTTCTAGAGTTTGTGGTCACTTATTCCGTATTTGACATTTGTGTTCTCTGTGTGTGAGTGAGATACTCTGTTAGCATGAAGTTTCAATGTAGCATTCTGTAGTAAGTTGGCTTGTTTAGCTTTCCTGATAAATGTATTTGTATTTTAGGGCCCCACTATAATATTAAAGGCACTTCCTTTTCATAGGTAGGGTCCTTGTTTTTGGAAGTTAGTGTTGGCATTGTAGATTTGCTGTGGGTTCTGAGCAGTGGTGTGCTGGAGCCGGCTCGCACCGGCTCGCAAGAGCCGCTTGTTAAATTTTGACAGCTCTTGCGAGCCGGTTGTTGTTGGGGGCAAGCCGGCTCCATTGCGGGAGGTAAGCATGGCAGGAGGGCGCCATCACTGGCCATGCTTACCTCCCCTGCCGCTCCGAAGCATGTACAACCATGTCCTTCGCCCCCCTCCGTCTTTTTTTAATTACCTCCGTCGAAGCGCCGCCATTTAAAGCCCTGCTGTGTGGCTGGCCGTCTCCAGGCTTCCCCTGCTTGATTCGGATGATGTTCGTGCCTTAGTCCCGCCTTCATTCTGACGTCATTTCCTTTTTTCGCGAAGGCGGGACTAAGGCACGAACATCATCCGAATCAAGCAGGGGAAGCCTGGAGACGGCCAGCCAGCACGCAACAGGGCTTTAAATGGCAGCGCTTCGACGGAGGTAATTAAAAAAAGACGGAGGGGAGCGGGAGGGGAGGGTGGGAGCAAAGGACATCTTTGGACATGCTTCAGAGCGGCAGGGGAGGGAGGAGAATCGCTGGATGGGTAGAGGGGGGCAGGGGAGAGACTTGCTGAGCATGGGTGGGTAGAGGGGGGCAGGGGAGAGACCTGCTGGGCATGGGTGGGTAGAGGGGGGCAGGGGAGAGACTTGCTGAGCATGGGTGGGTAGAGGGGGGCAGGGAAGAGACCTGCTGGGCATGGATGGGCAGAGGGAGGCAAGGGAGGAGAACAGCTGGCCATGGATGGGCAGAGGGAGGCAGGGGAGAGATTTGCTGGCCATGGATGGGCAGGGGAGAGAATTGCTGGGCATGGATGGGCAGAGGGGGGCAGGGGAGAGAATTGCTGGGCATGGATGGGCAGAGGGAGGCAGGGGAGAGAATTGCTGGGCACGGATGGGCAGGGAAGAGAATTGCTGGGCATGGATGGGCAGAGGGGGGCAGGGGAGAGAACTGCTGGGCATGGATGGGCAGAGGGAGGCAGGGGAGAGAATTGCTGGCCATGGATGGGCAGAGGGAGGCAGGGGAGAGATTTGCTGGCCATGGATGGGCAGAGGGAAGCAGGGGAGAGAATTGCTGGGCATGGATGGGCAGAGGAGAGAATTGCTGGGCAGAGGGGGCAGGGGAGAGAAGAGAATTGCTGGGTATGGATGGATAGAGAGGGGCAGGGGAGAGAGGAGAGTTTCAGGACACGGATGGCGGGGAGAGCAAGAGAAATTCTGAACATGGATGGAGGGGAGGGAAGGGAGAGAGAAGAAATGCTGGACATGGAGGGAAGATAGAGGAAGGAGATTAGATGAGGGAAAAGGAAGTGAGGAGAGAAACTGCACATGGATGGAGAAAATAGGCAGAAGCTGGATCCACTGTACAGTCAAGTATGCGGAGGACCAGAAATGAAGAAGAAAGGAGGAAAGAAAAGAAATAAATGGAAAAGAAGCCCTGGAAACGGAGTCAAGGGAACAGATAGAGAGCAGCAGAATCAGATACTGGACCAGCATGATCAGAGAAACAAAGTCACCAGACAACAAAGGTAGAAAAAAAATAATTTTATTTTTTATTTATAGTGTTTGGAATATGTCCACTTTGAGAATCAGGTGCTGAACATTAAAAGTTTATGTTTATTTACTTATTTATGGCATTTTATCCCATATTAAACATGAATTAGATTGGAACCTGGGATCATTTAATTTTTTTTTCCTGGAGAGAGTAATGTGTTGGCCGCTGCCCCCCCCCCCCCCCGGGTATAGCCAGCTCTGCAAATTTTTTTTTTGGGGGGGGGGCGCACAGGTGGATGGGGGGGGGCGCGAGGTGGACGGGGGGGGGGGCGCCGAGGTGGACCGGGGAGAGAGCCTGTTGTTAAAAATTTACCAGCACACCACTGGTTCTGAGTGACTTTTGTTTTATAGATTTTTAAAAAAATTAATTAATAATATGTCTGTTATTGAGATTACACTAGAAGCAATTTCTTTGTATATTGAGTTTTATGTGGAAATGTCCTTGCTGTGCTCTGTATCCATTGTTGGTGGAGGGTGAGGAGGTTCTCTGGATACAGAATGTGTTTGGCTTCAATACCATATGCATGTTGGAGGACCATGGCTCAATGGGGCTGACATGCAGTCTTTTGTACTGCCCTTAGATCTCAATTGGCCTGCAGCCACTGAAGCCTGCACTGCTACCCTCACTGAAGTTATGGGGAGCATGGTAGGGACAGAGCATCGGTGCATCAGGTTGCTGTTTTTTCTCTTTTAAAAAAGTTGTACTGCCACCCATCCAACCTGTTGGCCCACCCAAAAATTGCCTTCTGGCTACACCACTGACCCATTATGGCTACTCTTATGTTCACAAGTGGAGATAGCTACCCTATCCCCAGTTGTGGTGACTCTGGGCCTAGCAGGGGACATTACAGCCTGGCTACAAGAAGTTAAAATGGATATTAGGGCAGTCCATTTGGAATTCACTGTGCTGGAAGCTGATCTCCAAAAAGACATTGCAGACTTAGGCCGCCGGATTGAAGAGCATGACCAGCAGCTGCAGGACCATTCGGAGGCTTTGTCTCCTTGGATAAACAACTGGAGGATATGAAGGCGGGTAATATGGACTTGGTCCTTAAAGTGGAGGATTTGGAGAACAGATCCCGCAGTTGTATTCTTTGGGTTTGGGGCCTGCCAGAAACACTGGATTATATGGACTGTGGGACACTAATACGACACTTGTCCAGTCATCTGTTAACAGAATCAGGGGAGCCCATTTCAGCTGAGCAGCTTGAGATTTTGAGGGCGCACACAGCACTTGGAAAGGCTCGCCCAAATACAGCATGGGACACAGTGGCTTATTTCCAGAGTTTTAAACTGAAGGAAGCAGTACTAATGACTGCCAGACATAAGGGGAAAATTGTTTGGGACACATATTACTTGAGCGTGCTGTTCACCGCCGCTGCCTTGATTTTCTCTCCTCACATGCTATTCTTGACCCACTACAATCTGGTATTTGCCCTCTCCACTCAACCGAAACTGCGCTTACTAAAGTCTCAAATGACCTATTACTGGCTAAATCCAGAGGTCAATATTCCATCCTCATTCTTCTTGATCTTTCCGCTGCTTTTGACACTGTCGATCACAGCATACTTCTCGATACCCTGTCCTCACTTGGATTCCAGGGCTCTGTCCTTTCCTGGTTCTCGTCCTACCTCTCCCTCCGCACCTTTAGTATTCACTCTGGTGGATCCTCTTCTACTTCTATCCCTCTGCCTGTCGGCGTACCTCAGGGTTCTGTTCTTGGTCCCCTCCTCTTTTCTATCTACACTTCTTCCCTTGGTTCATTAATCTCATCCCATGGCTTTTCCTACCATCTCTATGCTGATGACTCCCAAATCTACCTTTCTACCCCTGATATCTCACCTTGCATCCAAACCAAAGTTTCAGCGTGTTTGTCTGACATTGCTGTCTGGATGTCTCAACGCCACCTGAAATTAAATATGACCAAAACTGAGCTTCTCATTTTCCCTCCCAAACCCACCTCCCCGCTCCCCCCATTTTCTATTTCTGTTGATGGCTCTCTCATTCTCCCTGTCTCCTCAGCTCGAAACCTTGGGGTCATCTTTGACTCTTCTCTCTCCTTCTCTGCTCATATCCAGCAGATCGCCAAGACCTGCCGTTTCTTTCTTTACAACATCCGTAAAATCCGCCCCTTTCTTTCCGAGCACTCTACCAAAACCCTCATCCACACCCTTGTCACCTCTCGTTTGGACTACTGCAATCTGCTTCTTGCTGGCCTCCCACTTAATCGCCTCTCCCCTCTCCAGTCGGTTCAAAACTCTGTTGCCCGTCTCGTCTTCCGCCAGGGTCGCTTTACTCATACTACCCCTCTCCTCAAGTCGCTTCACTGGCTCCCTATCAGTTTTCACATCCTGTTCAAACTTCTTCTACTAACCTATAAATGTACTCACTCTGCTGCTCCCCAGTATCTCTCCACACTCGTCCTTCCCTACACCCCTTCCCGTGCACTCCGTTCCCTGGATAAATCCTTCTTATCTGTTCCCTTCTCCACTACTGCCAACTCCAGATTTCGCTCCTTCTGTCTTGCTGCGCCCTACGCCTGGAATAGACTTCCTGAGCCCCTACGTCTTGCCCCATCCTTGACCATCTTTAAATCTAGATTGAAAGCCCATCTGTTTAACATTGCTTTTGACTCCTAACCACTTGTAACCACTCGCCTCCACCTACCCTCCTCTCCTCTTTCCTCTACACATTAACTGATTTGTTTGCTTTATTTTTTGTCTATTATTGTAAGCTCTTTGAGCAGGGACTGTCTTTCTTCTATGTTTGTGCAGCGCTGCGTACGCTTTGTAGCGCTATAGAAATGCTAAATAGTAGTAGTAGTAGTAGTACATATGACATATACTTGTATCAGGATGTGGCTGTTATCTACCCTGAAACGCAGGGGGGAACTCTGTTTCCTCACTGAAAGGTTACAAGCTGAAGGTGTGGGCTATCAGCAGCACGTCCCTTTTGCTCTCACATTTACGAAGGATGGTCAGCTGCATAAAGACCGATTTAAGGAGGAAGCACAAAAATTTATATCAGTGGGAGCTGTAGACCTTATTTTGGAATTGGCCTCTTGGGCAATGCAGAAAATTTAAGAGAGACCCAAGTGGCAGAGGGTCATTAAGTTGCTGGCTGCAGTGGCAGGCATCAGAAATGAGCCTTCTGTGAGCCCCCCCCCCCCCCCCCCCCTTATGCTGACTTGCTCACTGGATTTGTTTGTATTATACTGTATTTCTGTGAGGTCTCTGAAGAAGCCTCAGGTGATTTGGAGATCTGTGGAACTTTTGGACTGGGGACTGTGTGACTTTTGAGTGCAACTTTTGAATGACTGCTGAATGGTTCTGGTGCACAGGCCTCGTGGCCTCTGCGTGTTCCAATTCCAGATGGAATAGCTGGTGTTTATGTTGACATTTGAAACAGTTTGCATATATTATTTTGATATTGTTTACTCTTGTTCTGGAAATTGATATGCTTGCAGGATGTTTATAATGTTCTGTACTAGAAATGGCTTGCTTTCATCAGTTGGCATGGGGCGGGGGGAGGGAGGTGGAAATGTTTGGGAGCACCCATGGGGAGGGTGTAAACAGGTATTTTGGGAAGTATTGGGGGGTGGGGAGGATGCTGGGGAGGACGGGAGGGTAATATCATCAAGCACTGCCTAGTTTTAGGCAGCAAAAATGTGTGTAAATGGCAATACTTAGTTTACGCATGTAAATGGGCATTCCCATGCATAACTGACCTCTTATCAACCTCTTGGGCACATCTTGTTCACAAGGCACGCAAATGGTTGGTATAAACGATCAAGCCTTAAATCGAGGCGCATTTTCAGTCGCTTAAGTGCTAATATTTTATACAGAAAAGTAAGCGACTGCTTTGCTTTATAACATAGGTGCTCGGTTATAAAACTACCCCCCAAGGGGAAAATTCTATAAAGTGGGCACTAGCAATTTACACGACAATTAAGTGTGTAAATGATTAGAATACTGGCATGTAGCTGTCAGCAAAATGATGCTTCTACCAAGTTTTTATACCTATGTCAAACCCTGCCAGTCCTTGTCTCTAAATGAACATTAGACTTTGCAACGTAAGCTTTTTCAATATATCTGGAGGAAATATCCGCCACAAGTTTCCAAGATGGTGCTCATGAGAAAGAGATCAGAGGGTGGACTTGGGTTACCCAATCTAAAGAGATACTTCTGTGCAGCTCAGATTAAATTTTCTATCTTGGGAAGCCAGTTACCCCTTGACCTGGGTGCAAATTGAGGGGGTGTTTCTGGGTTCTGCTTCTTACAGACAGGCTCTGTGGACACCCCACCGGATAACTAGGTGAGGGAAAATTTAGAATCCTATCCTTAGATATACGGTGACTCATTGGATGAGATGGCTGCATAGGCTAATGGGAGACAGGGGAATCTCTAGATTGGCTCCATTATCTGTTCTTACATCATTTGTGCCTGGGTGGACCTCTTGTTGGTTTATGAATTGGGAACACAGAGGTTTAGATTCACTGGCTTCCCATTAAGGACCGTATTGATTTCAAGATCTGTGCCTTAACTCACAAGATCATTTAAGGTGAAGCACCTGTGTTTATGTGTGATTTGATCGATTTGCCGTTGAGAAATTCCTTGGTGACATCTCGAACTTATCTTAATCTGCACTATCCTTCATGCAGGTATCTAAAATACAATCTACGCCTCTTCCTTCTCATTCAATCAGTCCACGAACCTGGAATGATTTGCTGAGACTTTTGAAAGAGTCAACGGATCATCAAACTTTTAAAAAACTGCTTAAAACTTATTTGTTTAACAAAGCCTACCCCGAAGTCAACAATGCTGTTTAACACCCTTATTCTTTTCCCATTTTGTTAGTTTATCCACTCTTTTCCCTTCTGTCAGCTTCTCTTATCTTGCCAATTTTTACTCTTGTATAATGTAATTTTATTGTAACTTTGTCAGCCACATTAAGTCCGCATAAGCTGGGAAAATGTGGGATACAAGTGGACCAATAAATAAAAAAAATAAATAAATAAATAATTTATATACATCAGTTATATTCAGAGGGAAGTTTTTGCTCCTTTCAGATTCCAACTAAAGACTTTTATATCTATCTACAACTTAGACATTTACACCAAGATGATCTGCTAAGGGGAAGGCTCTCACGGTCTCCATCTCCTCTTGAGGAATTATTTTCTCATGGGCTTCGACAGAGAAAGATGATATCCAAAATATATGATTTACTAGGACAATGATTCCTCAAATGTTCCCCCTTTTATTACATACTGGGAGAGAGAGCTGGGGCATTCATTTACAGATAAGGACTGGACTACTGCTTATTTGAACACTTTTTACCTCTCTATTTTGACCAATTGGTTGAAAATTGAGTAAAATTACTTTACGGTGGTATCGCTCTCCCTCCCATATTGCTTGTTTTGTTCCCTCTGTGGATAATAAATGTTGGCGACAATGTGGGATGGAGGGTATATACTTGCATATGTGGTGGGAACGTCCCCAAACCAATTAGGGGAGGAGTGTGCCAAGCAGTTTTCTATGCTCTCTGTTTCTTTTTCCTACTCCATATACCCTGTGACACCATTCTGCAGGATGTGGTTAGGGTGATATTGCCTTGTCTAGCATATATACGATGCAAGTGGCTCGGCATTGGTATTCTGTAGTTCTACCTCAGATGACCCATCTGAGGAGTGTCCTGTGGGATGCGTATTATTTCAGCAAACTCAATGCCCAGAAACGAGGCAGAGTGGAAGTTTTTGACAAGCAATGGGCTCTCTTTTTGGACTGGTATCAGCATTCACAGACTTAGACTGTTCATTGTATTTGATTAATGCTTCTGCATTTTTTTCCCGACTCCTCTTGATGTTCTGCTTTAGACCAGGACATTGCTTGCTGATGTTACACTGTAATTTCCAGGGGGGAGAGAGGGTGGGTTTTTCAGTTAATATGCTGTTTGTTATGGTGTTCATGCTGTAATTTGTATTATAAATTATTTCTCTTTTAAAAATAATAAAAATAAAGTTGAAAAAAAAAAAAGAATACCGGCATGTATGCGTGACCATATACACATAAATGCCCAAAATCTACCTAAGTGCTATTCTGTAAATACGCGCATATTTATTTATGACATTTATACCCCACATTTTCCCGTACAATTTTGAGTCCAATATTGGTCCACTTGTATCCCACAGTTTCCCAGCTTATGCGGGCTCAATGTGGCTAACAAAGTTACAATAAAATTACATTATTCAATAGCAAAAATGGACAAGATAAGAGAAGCTGACAGAAGGGAAAGGAGCGGATAAACTAACAAAACGGGAAAAGAATAAGGGAGTTAAACAACACTGTTGACTTCGGGGTAGGCTTTGTTAAACAAATACGTTTTTAGCAGTTTTTTAAAAGTTTGATGATCTGATGACTCTTTCAAGAATCTCGGCAAAGCATTCCAGGTTTGCGGGCTGATGAATTAGAAGGAAGAGGCGTAGATTGTCTTATATTTTAGATGCCTGCATGAAGGATAGTGCAGATTTAAATAAGTTCGAGATGTCACCAAGGAATTTCTCAATGGCAAATTGATCAAATCACACATGTACACAGGTGCTTCATCGTAAATGAAGTCCAATATGGCTGGCAAGCTAAAAAGAAGCGATTTCAAAATATGAAACAAAATACATAAACCCACACATCAATAAGGAAAGAATTGTAAATATATAAAGAATTAAATAATAAAGCATAATGGGGAGGATAGAAGGGAGAGATTAGGCACCAGTATCAATTGGCAGAAATATTTTGAAAAGAAAAGATTTTTAAAAACTTTAAGACCAAATAATCAAGTTGGGATCTTATATTTTTTGGCAAGGAATTCCACCATTTAGTACCTTGGTACGAAAAAGTAGCTGACTATATTGATTTATAAACTACTTTCTTACAGAGGGTGAAACCCCAATTGTGTTCTACCAGAGTACTTGGTGATAGTTTGAATCTGAAGTTATAACATATAAATGTAAAGTGAAATAGTAAGATGAAACTATAGAATAAGTATGGGGATAGAGCTGGATACGGGAAGGGGAACAGTGGGTGGGGAGAGGGGGAAAATGTAAGGTGATGCAAGCTGAGGTGATGCCATTTTGTTAATGTTGTTTCTTGAGTTGTGTACAAGTTATGTTATCGTTAATAAAAAATATTTAAACATAAAGTACTTTACAGGTAGGAAAATGAAGATGCAGGTAGACTCTTGCTCCAAAGATTAAATTGCAAGAAGGCAGAGTAACAAGTAAATTCGTGTATATCTTACATAACATGTATTTGAGAGGTGGACTTGTACATGGGAGGAATTTGGGCAGAGCATGGGTGGGACTCACACTTACATGAGTAACATTTAACATATTAACTTATGTGTTTATCTCTCTGGCAATTAGACACCAGCACTTACTCCAGTTTGTGACAGAAGTAATGCTTATGCCAAAATGGTTGACCTTGCTAAACCTGGCTTATTTCTACAAATCTGATATCCCAACTTATGTTGATATCAACATTAAAGTGGTTCACAATTAAATTTACATTAAAATGAATGAAAGCAACATACCAACATGCAAAGAAATACACTTCCTTAAAACAAACGACTAAATAGTTGAGCATCATTCATCTGTTATTACCTTCTTTGGTTTAAAAAAACAAACAAAAGTTTAGCTTACCGATGCCGGCAGCGGCTAAGTACTGTGCTAGAGGACAACCCAAGCCTCCACAGCCCACAATTAGAACTGAGGATTTTGACAGGTTCAGCTGACCTAAAATGGAAAGTACTCAGTGAACGTCATCATGTATACTGATTTGAAGAAAAATAAAAACTGTGAGGGTAATTTTAAGCTAATACAACTGGAAAGTGCCTGTTTTTAGCCTATGTCACTTTAAAACATACTAGTGCAAACCAGCAGAAATAGTGTCTAGATTGGGAGAACTGACCCTTACACCTGGTTGGGAACAGGCCTAAACATTAGCACATGAAATATGCGTGTAATTCTCAATTTTCCCCATACTCCACCCAAACTCCTCTGCTGCACATGCCTACTCAACAAGTACAACTTACATGCATCATGCATACTTTTATGCATGACCAAATCTTCCAAGAGGCATTTTACATGACTAAATCAGAGCCGGTGGGGGGAGGCGGGGCTAGTGGGTGGGAAGCGGGGCTAGTGCTGGGCAGACTTCTACGGTCTGTGCCCTGAAAATGGCAGATACAAATCAAAGTCAGGTATACACATAAAGTAGCACATATGAGTTTATCTTGTTGGGCAGACTGGATGGACCGTACAGATCATTCTCTGCCGTCATCTACAATGTTACTAAGTTAAATCAGCATTTTGGGGGTAATTATAAGGAGCCACCTAGTTGTAGGTGACAAGAAGGTATGTAAATAGTGTTATTTTAGTCACTTACGTGGATGCGTATAGGACTAAATTCACTAAATGTTGCCCACATTTGTGTGCCGAAAAAAAAAATATCTGCGCAGAGTGGCTCCCTGAGTTGCACCGATTTCCATGTCAAACTTTGGGTACGAGGATTTACACCAACTGAAATCTGGTATAAATCTTGGCATGTAAGTTAAGAGCGGACCCCCAGTATTTAGTAATACTGCACGTATCTTTAGTGAACTCCCCTGACCCATCCATGCACATCTCATGGCATGCACCTTTTGAGTTGCATGTTGTAAGATTTGCACGCAGATCTTTATAGAATAGTGCTTACCAAGATGCCAATTAACACCAATAATTGGCTCATCAGCTTTCAAAGGCAAGGATTTTACAGAGCATCCTACTTCTCTTGATCCCCAAACTCCTCATTTTCCTCCCAATCAATGATTTAATTTCCCTTCCATCTCTCTGCTCTTCCTTCCTAAGATCCCTTCTCACGCCCAATTTCCTGGATCTCTCATTCTACTCCCATTCTCAGACCCTTTCTGACTTTACCATCCCCAATGACTAAGATCCTTTTGCCTCAAATAAGATAAGCAGAAATGGAAGAAAATGGATTTATTTATATTATGTGAAGCCCAATTTTGTACAGGTTGTCTAGGTTAGAAAAGGGATCCCAAGTCGGAACTTCACAATTTGCAGGTGTGTTTTACAAAAGGCTCGCGGAATGTGAAGCCTTTTGTAAAATATATAAAAGACTGCAGGGAAAATGCTCACTTTGTGATACATACAATGGGAACATTTATAAAAATATACATCCAAAAATAGAATGGCATCATCTGGGTTCTGCACATATTAATGCCAACACTTACATGAGTAGCAGATTTTGCAATCTGTGCATCTACACATGTAACCACCTTTTCAAAACTGCACATCCAAAGGAAGCCAATTAAAGAGCTAATCACCTGAAGTCAAATTTTGATTGCTGTTTGAGGTGTTTTGAACACCACAAGTGTCAGCACAATTCTGCTTTAAATCACTCCTCCAAATGAGCTGACAGCTCTGCATGCCCTGGAGCAGATGTAAATGCCGACAAGGACATTTTACAAACATACATGTATTTACATTGCAAAATAGGAAAACACACTTATACATAGGACTGGATTTTAAGCAAGGACACATCCTCCCTTCCCTCTCCTCAATTGTTCTGTCCAGATTTTCCCCCTTTCCCAGTTAGGCCCACCTCACCTTTGCCACTTGGTCAGCACAGTAGCAAGTCTAAAGCAGTATCAACAACTCCTATACCTAATTCAGCACACGGAGATCTAATGCATCAACTGGCCCTGATACACTCTGACCCCTTCATTCACACAAGTTTTCTGTACCATTACAAACTCCTTTTCCTAAGGGTCTACCATCATCCTCTTCTTTAAATTTAGGCCTCTTTAATATTTGATCAATTAAGGGTAAACAGTTTTTACTACTTACACACAATTTGGACATGCTCCCCCAGATTCTATATATGGCGACTAAAGTTAAGTGCGTAAATCGACACACGTAGCCAATTTGTGCGCACTCAATTGTGACTAATTAGAATTTATGCGCACTACTTCCTAAGCGTATTCTTTAATGTAGTCCACATAAATTTTACCACACAGATCTCAAAAGGGGGCATGGCCATGGGATGACCATGGGCGGATCGTGGGCGTTCCTAAAATTTATGCGCAGTGTTACAGAATATGCCTGAGCTGCGCCTAAATTAAGCATAGGCATCTACACCAGGTTTTATTTGGTGTAAATGGCTGTGACTAAATTTAGTCGCAGGAATGGCCACTAAGCGTATTCTATAAACTGCGCTTAACTTTCAATGGCGTTTATAGAAATTAACCATGCTTTTTTTCGGCACCAATTTTTTAGGCATCATATATAGAATTTGGTTCTCTATGGGGCTCATATTCAAAACAGAAAAAGTTCAAAAAGTGTCAATGCAGCATTTGGATGGATGTCTTCTCAAAATGTCCAAATCACTATTTTCAAAACTTTTTTTGAAGACGTTTTATCTAAGCAATTCATCTGCAGTGCATCCAAATCACAAGGGGGTGTGTCGGGGTGGGAATGGGATTATGGCGTTGCTAACACGCTGACATTTTGCAGCCACAATGGAACAAAATTAAAACATCTAAGAGCTGCAACTTCCAACGTTTTGGTCTAGACCTGTATTTTAGAATGAATAAGGCACAAAAATGACCACAGGAGGGAATCAGAGCTGACTTCTCCTTACTCCCTCGTTGGTCACTAACCCCCTCCCCCTCCCCAAAGATGGGGGGAAAACCCCTCCAGTACATACCTGCCACTATGACAGCATCAGATGTTATAATCAGATCTATTAGAGCAGCAAGTAGGTCTCTGGAGTAGTGCAGTGGTTAATGCAGTGCATTTCAGAGAGAACAACTCAGGCCCATATCCCTCTTTACCTGTTACACTTGTGGTGGAAATTGTGAGCCCTTCCACACTTACCAGAAACCTACTGTACCCCATATAAGGTGACCCCATCACTCATAAGGGCTATTGTAGAGGTGTACATTTTATGGTGGGTTTTGGAGGGCTCAGCATAAAATATAAGGGAGTAATGGTGACATATGGGAGCCTTTACATGAAGTCCACTTCAGTGGCCCCTAGGGTGCCCCATTGCTCTCCTGGGATGTTTGTGTGGCTAGTCTACTAAGAATGCTTGCTCCTCCTACATCCCAATGACTTGATTTTGTATGTTTTTCACTTGGACTTTTTTTTTCAAAAATGGACCAAAAAGATAAACGTATGGAGCACAAAAACATCTAGAATGTGGCCATTTTTTAAGCTTCCTTCACCTCAAATTTTTGATCTTTTCTACAGGACTTGAACCTCATACACATTGTCACTAGCTCAACTGATTCTGCTGTTCACACTCTGGACAATATATTAGTGCCTCAAGAATCGGTTTCGAGAATCACTTCTTTTCCTCTATCTCTGCCATGGACAGACCACGTTTTCCTTACAACTAATCTTCAAACTCAATTTACAAAGTGTAGGACCTATCCAAAATCAAAAGCCTTTAGGAATCTGGATGATCTAACTGCGGATAATGCCAAATCATCATTCTCTCCTGACCTAGAGTCCTTTACTACTAAATCTTTGGAGAAACAATCATTGTTAATGAATTATTCTCTCTCTGACACCTATGACATCATAGCACCTCTACAGTCCCCATCACTAGCACTCATCAGGATACAGAACTATGGTACACTCATTCCCTACACTTACAGAAACGTCAACTTAGACACTCAGAGCATCAATAAAGGAAAAATCCAACTTCTGTCACCGTAAATACAGAACAGCTGCTGCTTTTTACAAAAAATCCATCCAAAAGGCAAAAAAAAATATATATATATTATTATTCTAAGCAAATATTTAGAGCACCACATTCAGGGAGACTCTATGGTATTTTGCGTACCTTAATGAGCCCCCCCAGATTCTCTCATGTCCAGCCTCTCTCACTGACATTCCCTTCCACTTTCCTTCCTATCCAGCATCTCCTCCTGACCTTCCCTCCTGTTCAGCATGTCCCCATGATCTCCCCTTCCACTGTGTCCAACATCTCCTCCTAATCTTCCCTTCCACCTTCTCTCCTCTTCTCTCCAGCATCTCCTTCTGATCTCCACTTCCACCTTCCCTCCTCTCCAGCATCTGCCTCTGGTCCTCCCTTCTGCTCTCTTCCATCTCCAGTATGTTCTACCACCTTTCCAGGATCTCCCCATGATCTCCCCTTCCACCTTCCCTCGTTTCAGGCATGTCCCTCCAGTCTCCCCTTCCATATTCCTCTAAATCCAGCATGTCCCCTCAAACCCCCCTTCCTCTATGTCCTACAATCTCGTCTTCACCTTCTTCTGTGTCCAGCATGTTTCCCCAGTCTCTCCTTCCACTTCCCCTATGTCCAGCATGTCCCCTGATCTTTCCTCTTCAGTGCTGGTTTGTCATAAAAACTGAAAATGGCAGCGCAGGGCCTCAGAGATTCAGTGCACTCTCAGCCTCTTTTGGTCCCACCTCCTCTGACACAACTTCTGAATTCAGAGGGAGGTGCGACCGGCAGACACTGAGCATTCGCATGAGTCTCAAGGCTCCATGCTTCTATGTTCTTTGTGCTGCTGCTGTCCCATTTGGTTGAGGAAGGGGAATGGGAGGAGGGCCGGTGGTGTTAGTTGCTTATGTTCTGGTTGGCAAGGTGGGAGGGGGAGGGGAAGATGATGCTTCTTGCCTGCAGTTTCTGTACTGGTCAGAGGAAGGCACACCAGGAATGTCTTCAGGGCACTATGGTTGAGAAACACTGTTCTATGTTACAGAAGCTAGAATGCCTTCTCCCACAGAAATGTATTGGGACATTTTTTTTTTTTGGGGGGGGGGGGGGTGTCAGGGGATGGGGAGAAGCTTATTTTTCTGCAACACCCAGTCCAATCTAACCTATTTTCAAACTCCATGCCTCTTTTTACCGTTTTCTCACATTGGAAGTTTTATCCCATTCTACTAAATTTTTGGAGTTATTCTGTCCCTAGATACTTGGAAGAGTAGCCTGATGGTTAAATAACTGGGCTGACAACGAGGGAAGCCCTGTTCAAATCCCGCTGTTGCTCTTTGTGACTTAACCTTCCATTGCATCAGATACAAAATTAGATTGTAAGCCCTCTAGGGACAGGGAAATAACTAGTGTACCTGAATGGAGAGATGTCAAGAGTGGCCCATCCCGAAGCTGGAGATTTACCACTGCTATGGTGCAGACTGGAGGCTAATGAGTGAGGTTTATTTAGTCGGCTCAAACCATGTGTAAAATGAATTCTGGCACATAAACATTCCAAAACCTGACACAGTCGAATCAAAAAACAGAAAATAAAATTTATTTTTCTACCTTTGGTCATTTTATTTTTCTATATCACATTGGTTCCAATCTCTGGTTTCTGCTTCCTCTATCTTCACTTAACTTTCTTGCCAGGTTCTCCTTATCCATTTGGCATTGCTTTTCTCTCCATGTCCATCATCCATCTTTCCTCTGCATCCCTGCTCAGCATCTCTGTGTCCTTGCCCCTATCAACCAGCCATGTTGAATATCTGCCCTCATTGAGTCCTTATTTTTGCCCTGTTCAGCATCATCTCTGTGTCCACATCCTTCCCCCCTCTGTCCAGCATTACCCCTCTTTGTCCCTGTCCCCTCATGTACAGCATTGCCTATGTTTCCATCCCTCCCCATGTCTTCTTCCCTCCCCCCCCCCCCAGGCCAGCATCTCTCTCTCTCTCTTCCTGTCCATGTGGGTCCGCATTTCTCTTCCTTCGCTCCTATCTACCCCACACCTGGGGGCCAGCATCTCTCTTCCTTCCCTCTTGTCCCCCTCCTCTTGACCAACATCTTTTTTCTTCCATCCTGTATCACCTCTCCAAAGACCAGTATCTCTCCATCCTTCCCTCCTTCCTGTCCCCCTCCCAGGGGGTCCAGCAAATGTCTCTTCTGTTCCCTCCAGCCACCCTGGGAGCCCAGCATCTCTCCCTTTTCCTTCTGGTTTCTGCTTTCCTCTATCTTCTATTAACTCTCTTGCCAGGATCTCCTTGTCCATTTGGCATGTCTTCTCGCTCCATGTCCATCATTCATCTTTCCTCTGAATCTCTGCCCAGCATCTCCCCTCTGTGTCCTTGCCCCTATCAACCAGCCATGTTGAATATCTGCCCTCACTGGGTCCATATTAAGAAAGGGATGGTGAATAAGACCAAAAATATTATAATGCTTTTGTATCACTCCATGGTGCACCCGCACCTTGAGTACTGCGTTCAGTTCTGGTCGCCATATCTCAAAAAAAATAAAGCAGAATTAGAAAAGGTTCAAAGAAGAGCGACCAAAATGATAAGTGGGATGGAACTTCTCTTGTAAGAGGAAAGGCTAAAGAGGTTATGGCTCTTCAGCTTGGAAAAGAGATGGATGAGGGGAGATATGATTGACGTCTACAAAATCCTGAGGAGTGTAGAACGAGAAGTAAATCAATTTTTTACTTATTTCAAAAGTACAAAAACTAGGGGACAATCGAGAAAGTTACATGGAAATACTTTAAAACAAATAGGAGGAAATATTTTTTCACTTAACGAATAGTTAAGCTCTGGAACTCTTTGTTGGAGGATGTGGTAGCAGTGGATAGTGTGTCTAGGTTTAAAAAAGGTTTGGACAAATTCCTGGAGGAAAAGTCCATAGTCTGCTATTGAGACAGACGTGGGAAGCAACTGCTTGACCTGGGATTTGTAATATGGAGTGTTGCCACAATTTGTGTTTCTGCTAGGTACTTGTGACCTGGTTAGGCCACTGTTTGGAAAACAGGATACTGGGCTAGATGGACCATTGGTCTGACCCAGTATGGCTACTCTTATGTTCTTTCTCCAAGTCCAAGCATCTCTTCTCCTTCTCCCCCTCCCTAGGGGTTTGGCAAGTGTCTCTCTCTCTCTCTTTCCTTCATCCTGCCTCCCTCCTTCCTCTGCAATTCCTATAATTTCTTACTCTCCCTCTCCTCCCCCTGGTTTGACATCTCTTCCTCCATTTGCCTCCCCCCAGTCTAGCATTGCTTCTGAGCAGCTCACCAACCTTGCCACTGTAGACAGCGGCATGAAGACATGCTACCTTTGGATGGTGCAGACCCCTTTCTTCTGCTGAATCTTGCTCAACAGAAACGAGGTAGTCTGTTGGAGAAAGTGAGACATGGCAAAAGGAAGGGGTTTGCACTGACCAAAAGCAATGTGTCTTCATCACTGCCAGCCACAGAGACGGGGGAGGGGGTGCAGAGCTGCCAAAGGCGCCTGATCTTTGAGAGGGAGATTTAAGCCATGACCCCAGCTCTGCCCAGCCACACCTCCAGTTCCACCCAGTCACACTCCCCAGACCTGCCCACTCTACCTCCTGGCTCCACCCCGACAGACCTCGGGTGCAGCACCAACAAGCTGCCTCCCCCTCAGGCAGCAGGAGATGCCTTAATAAAATGCCATCTCCTGCTGATGTGAGTCCAGTCTTGCAGTAAGAGCTGTTGTATTTTGCAGCTTTTATCGTACAATTGGTTCCTCAGCCACAAGAGAAAATATTTTATTAATGCATCTTCTGCTGATGGAATGGGAGGCTGCTCAGTGCAGTGACGTAGAGTAGGATCTGGGAGGAAAAATTAAGATGGGCCCCCTATAACACCATTTCTCCCATGGTAGTGGGGATGGGAATGAGAGGGGAATGGAAATCCTTCAGAGCTCCATTAAACAAAACCTGCAAAAAGCAAACACATTCCAAACCTATACAGAAAATCTGTCATAGTAATAAGTACATAAGTATTGCCATACTGGGACGGACCAAAGGTCCATCAAGCCCAGCATCCTGTTTCTAACAGTGGCCAATCCAGGTCACAAGTACCTGACAAGATCCCAAAAAGTACAATACATTTTATGCTGCTTATCCCAGAAATAGATTTTCCCCAAGTCCAATTTAATAATAGTCTATGGACTTTTCCTTTAGGAAGCCGTCCAAACATTTTTCAAACTCTGCTAAGCTAACCACCTTTACCACATTCTCTGGCAACAAATTCCAGAGTTTAATTACACGTTGAGTGAAGAAATATTTTCTCCGATTCGTTTTAAATTTACTACTTTGTAACTTTATCGCATGCCCTCTAATCCTAGTATTTTTGGAAAGCATAAACAGATGCTTCACATCTACCCGTTCAACTCATTATTTTATAGACCTCTATCATATCTCCCCTCAGCCACCTTTTCTCCAAACTGAAGAGCCCTAGCCACTTTAGCCTTTCCTCATAAGGAAGTCGTCCCATCCCCTTTATCATTTTCATCGCCCTTCTCTGCACCTTTTCTAATTCCACTATATCATTTTTGAGAAGTGGCGACCAGAATTGAACAAAATATTCGAGGTGCGGTCACACCATGGACTGATACAAAGGCATTATAATGTCCTCATTTTTGTTTTCCATTCCTTTCCTAATAATACCTAACATTCTGTTTGCTTTCTTAGCCGCAGCAGCACACTGAGCAGAAGGTTTCAACTTATCATCAACGACGACACCTAGATCACTTTCTTGGTCTGTGCCACCTAACGTGGAACCCTGCATGTCGTAGCTATAATTCAGGTTCCTCTTGCT
This sequence comes from Microcaecilia unicolor, assembly GCF_901765095.1. NCBI lineage: Eukaryota > Metazoa > Chordata > Amphibia > Gymnophiona > Siphonopidae > Microcaecilia > Microcaecilia unicolor. The sequence goes on along the minus strand of NC_044033.1, from coordinate 266,404,674 downwards.
CACATGCATCACTTTGCACTTGCTCATATTAAACGTCATCTGCCATTTAGACATCCAGTCTCCCAGTTTCGTAAGGTCCTCTTGTAATTTTTCACAATCCTCCCATGATTTAATGACTTTGAATAACTTTCCTGCTTATAATTGAAAGTGAAAAACGCCTATATTTCGACCCAAATCTGGAGATGGGCATTTTTCTGGCAAAGGCACCCAAATCGGTATATTCGAAAGCCGATTTTGGGCATCTTCAACTGCACTCCGTCACGGGAACGAATAAAGTTGACAGGGGCGTGTCGGAGGCGGGACTGGGGCATGGTTGTCGGCCGAGGAGAGATGGGCGTCTTTAGCTGATAATCGAAAAAAAACGCGATTTTGGGTCACTTTTGTTGGACCCTTTTTTTTCACGAACAAGTCCCAAAAAAGTGCCCCAACTGCCCAGATGACCACTGGAGGGAATCGGGGATGACCTCCCCGGACTCCCCCAGTGGTCACTAAGCCCCTCCCACCAAAAAAAACGCCACTTTAAAAACTTTTTGTTCCAGCCTCTTATGCCAGCCTCAAATGCCGTACCCACCTCCATGACAGCAGAATGTGTTCTATCCTCTGACAGCCTTTCCCTGGTTCTGATGTGGCTCTTGGGTGAGTTTGACACCTTTTCTGTTATGCGCACTGCAGAATCACATCAGCAATGCATTGTGGTGGGTGTAGGGTATTGGGCTCCGTGATTCCACTAGCTTGTGGTAAATGCTCACAATGTTGGTAGTTGGTAGACTGTACTCCCATGGTGCTTTTCCCCCTGCTAACTGGGTCAGAGTGTGTCCAGTTTTGTTTCCGGTAGTCCATGACATAAATCAGAAGATGGACGTCCTTCTCACAGGGTCGTCCAAATCGCCATAATCGAAAGCCAATTTTGGACTTCCTCAACTGCTTTCTGTCGCAGGGACGGCCAAAGTTCAAGGGGGTGTATCGGAGGAGTAGCGAAGGTGGGACATGGGCGTGCCTAACACTAGGACGTCCTCGACCCATAATCGAAAGAAACAAGGACGTCCCTGACGAACACTTAGATGACTTTACCTGGTCGTATTTTTCTTATGACAAAGGCACAAAAAGGTGCCCGAAATGACCAGATGACCACTGGAGAGAATCAGGGATGACGTCCACTTACTACCCCAGTGGTCACTAACCCCCTCCCACCCTCAAAAAACATCTTTAAAAATACTGATTACCAGCCTCAGATGTCATACTCAGGTCCATCACAGCAGTATGCAGGTCCTTGGAGCAGTTTTCGTGGGTGCAGTGCACTTCAGGCAGGCGGACCCAGATCCATACCCCTATTACCTGTTATGTTTGTGGAGGAAACAGCGAGCCCTCCAAAACCCACCATAAACCCACTGTACCCACATCTAGGTGCCCCCCTTCACCCGTAAGAGCTATGGTAATGGTGTACAGTTGTTGGTAGTGGGTTTTGTGGGGCTCAGCACACAAGGTAAGGGAGCTATGTATCTGGGAGCAATTTATGAAGTCAACTGCAGTGTCCCCTAGGGTGCCCGGTTGGTGTCCTGGCATGTCAGGGGGACCAGTGCACTACAAATGCTGGCTCCTCCCACGACCAAATGGCTTGCATTTGGTCGTTTCTGAGATGGACGTCCTTGGTTTCCATTATTGCCGAAAATCAGAAACGACCAAGTCTAGGGACGACCATCTCTAAGGACGACCAAATTTCAGGATTTGGGCGTCCCTGACCATATTATCAAAACGAAAGATGGACATCCATCTTATTTTCGAAAATACGGGTTTCCCCGCCCCTGGATGGGGGTTTTGCGAGGACATCCTCATCCAAACTTGGACGTCCCTTTCGATTATACCCCTCCACGTCTCATTAATCCATGCTTTTGAATATGTTCTGTAATTTTGTTCTTTATAATAGTCTGTACCATTTTGCCCGGCACTGTCAGACTCACCGGTCTATAATTTCCTGGATCTCCTCTGGAACCTTTTTTAAAAATTGGTGTTACATTGGCCACCCTCCAATCTTCCGGTACCACGCTTAATTTTAAGGATAAATTACATATTACTAACAATAACTCCGCAAGTTTATTTTTCAGTTCTATCAGTACTCTAGGATGAATACCATCCGGTCCAGATTTGTTACTCTTCATTTTGTAGAACTGCCCCATTACATCCTCCAGGTTTATAGAGAATTCATTCAGTTTCTCCGACTTGTCGGCTTCGAATACCATTTATAGCACCGGTATCTCACCCAAATCTTCCTCGGTGAAGACGGAAGCAAAGAATTAATTTAATCTCTCCACTACAGCTTTGTCTTCCCTGATCGCCCCTTTTACTTCTCGATCATCTAGTGGTCCAACCGATTCTTTTGCCGGCTTCCTGCTTTTAATTTACCTAAAAAAATGTTTACTATGTGTTTTTGCCTCCAACGCAATCTTTTTTTCGAAGTCCCTCTTAGCCTTCCTTATTAGCGCTTTGCATTTGACGTCACATTCCTTATGCTGTTTCTTATTATTATCAGTTGGTTCCTGCTTCCATTTTCTGAAGAATTTTCTTTTAGTTCTAAATAGCTAATGTGTGATATTAAATGTCATGATTAAATAAATACATAGAAACTCTGACTATAGAGCACCGGATTCATATTGAGCACCGGATTCTCAAAACATGATGTCTGTTTTTGAGGTCATTTATAGGGTTACCATATGGCTCCAGAAAAAGGAGGATGGATTGAGCCAGCCGGGTTTTACTTCCATTGCTTTCCAACCAGGAGAAAAAAAAATCTCTGCATGAATATAACAGTGCTAGGGTGTTCCTATATAACCAGCCCCTACAAATGACACACTGATTACGATTTATAACAAATTATTACTCTACCTATGAAAAGTTATTCCGTTAATATACATCATCTGTGTACATCCGTATACTGCACAAGCCAGCATGTTTGAAAATATATGGGAGATTAAATAAAAGTGCTACAAACAATAAGGAACAACAACGTGGATACAGCAACTCACTTGCTTTGTTTTGTGTACGACGCGACGATGACTGACGGCTGCGGGGTGGGGGGGATAGAGATTAATCTAATTGGCTTTCAACTGTTTGACGTCACCCGTTATCTAACCTCCTTGCTCACAAGTACCCTTCCCATGAACACTGAAAAGAAAAGAAGGCCGGCGAGGAGCATGCCGAGCAGCCGCCAATAACATGGCGGCTGCCACGCAGCAGCTCCCCGAACCGAGCAACCCTTCCCTTCCGGCTTCCCTCTGAATGACGTAGAGGAGAACCTCGCCCGTCATTGGCTGGCGGGCCGGAAGGGGCGGGGCTTCGGGGGATGCCCTCTTGCACCACTTAAAAGTCGCCGACGAGACAAGGGGAGTCTCTTGGTCGGCGGTTAGCGGTGCGGGAAATTTCACTTTTGTTTCCTTGCCATATATGTATATCGCTGCACTGCAGGGAATTTAGGCTCGCCTACGATTACTGTTGTCTCTTCACAGGCGGATGCTTAAAGAATCTGTACAATGTCACAGCAGCGGAGGCACCCGAGCCTGGGAACTCTGGGATGTGCTGGAACAACAGGCAAAAGGAAGATTGCCCGCTTCAGGCAAGGGACAGGAACACCCACTGCTGGCAGACCAATCACCTCGCTGGTTACACATGGCAGGTGGGACTCTGGTCTGGGGTGCAGTCCCAAGCTGGCTTGCCCGCTTCACGCAAGGGACAAGAACACTCACGGCTGGCAGACCAATCACCTCGCTGGTTATACATGGCAGGTGGGACTATGGTCTGGGGCGCAGTCCCAAGCGGGCGGATGCGCGGCCACGCTAAGGGCGGAGTCAAGGCTGGCCGTCGCGTGGGCGGAGATGTTGGCTCTCTAGCTGGATAAGCATGGCGGAGGGCTGGAGCATCTGCAATGTCCAACCCAAGGCTCGGGTGCTTCCTAGGGGCAGTTTAATGTGTTGTCAATAAAGCTGTGGCCATTTATTCCCAAAAATCTGTCTCATGCCTGTTTTGTGTGTGCTTGAGGGGAAAAGCGAGGGAGGGGGCGCGAGAGTGTGCAGCCTGCCTATGTTATACTAGAGCAGAGTGTCCTCCTCATGATCATAGAGGAAGACGAGCGGTAGTGCAGTGTGTCCTCATCGTAACCATAGAGATTAGAGAATCTTCCTAGTCACCATAGAGAAAATAGCAAGGAAGGCACATTCCTCAAACTGCAACACAGGGAGTGGATCAACACGGATAGACTATCCTTGTGTAACTATAGAGACAGAGGAGGAGTAGGCCAAACAATCTTTTTTATCATTACAAAGGAGGCTGCTGTTTCAGAGCTCTGATCCTGATTGCAAAGCGTGGCCACTGATATTAATCTCCCTGCAGGCTTCCTACATCCGAAACGTTAAAAAGTCTTCAAAGATGTCTGAGCAGCCATCAGCTTCCTGCACTGATATTACAGCATCAGAACGTGTGAGTAAACACACAACATCTCTTCCGATTATCACATCTGTGTTTTCACTAAGCACTAAAGAGGAGGAGGAGGCAAAGTATAGCCCTTACTGGGATTCTGAGGCAGGAGAAAATAGAAACAATTCCACAGCAAGGCTTCCTATTCTTACATCTGTTTTTTCATTACACATTAAAGAAGAGGCGAATTTAATCACTCAGAATGATTTTGTGCGCGAAGAAAATGCTAAAAAACCTACAGCAGGCAGGCAAGACCTCAATCCTATTTTGTTACAAAGTAAACAAGAGGATGAGAGAGACTGCAAGTGTGATTTGGACCTCCAGGAAGGAGGACGTAATAAACACAACCATGCAAGTAGTGGGTCAAAGAGCAGAGAAGGGGGAGAGGTGCAGTCCACAGGTCATGAAACCCTGAAACTGCGAGAAAACTTTCTTCTGTGTTCTAACCAGAGAAATAGCAGCCAAAGGCAGCCCAAGACAAAGAGAAGTCAGAGAATCTCTGTGAAGAAGAGACCCAATAAATTAAGGGATGTTGAAAACAGCTTTAGTAGGCCACAGAGCACCATAGTCCGAACCAGAGCTCAGGCAAGAAAACAACCATACGTTTGTGTTGAATGTGAGATGAGCTTCAGTAAAAACGCACAACTTACAGTACACAAGAAAACTCACACAAAAAGCAGACCTGACAGGAATAAAAGTTTCCAAGGACAAACACATTTGGAAAAAGGAAAAAGATTATATAAGTGTCCTGACTGTGGTAAAAGCATTCATAGCAGATCCTATATGGATATACATAGAAGAGTTCACTCAGGAGAGAAACCATTCAAATGCACAGAATGTGAGAAATGCTTCAGTTCAAATAGTAACTTGAAAGTACACACAAGAATCCATACAGGAGAGAGGCCTTTTAAATGCACTCAGTGTGAGAAAAGCTTCATAAAAAGTGGGCATCTTAAAACTCATATAAGGTTTCATACAGGAGAGAAGCCATACAAATGTACAAAATGTGATAAATGTTTCCCTACTTGCTCACATTTTTCAGCCCACATGAAATCTCATTTACTGAAACAGTTTAAATGTGCTGAATGTGGGAAAGATTTTATGAAATACTCACGTTTAATAAGTCACATGGGCACCCACGGCACTAGCTCTAAAGAAAAAAACTTTAAGTGCACTGAATGTGATAAGTGTTATTATACAAATTCTGCACTCAAAATCCATCTAAGAACTCACACAGGAGAGAGACCATATAAATGTACTGAATGTGAAAAATGCTTCTATGTAAAGACCGATCTCAATTTTCATACAAGAATCCACACAGGGGAAAAGCCATATGCATGTACTGAATGTGAGAGAAGATTTAGTTGGAAATCACATGTTCAAATCCATATGAGAACCCATACAGGAGAGAAACCATACAGTTGTACCGAGTGTGAGAAAAGCTTTATTGTGAGGTCAGTCCTCAAAGTACACATGAGAATCCACACTGGGGAGCGCCCATACAAGTGTAGTGAGTGTCATAAAAACTGCAGGGATTTGTCAGCTCTAGTAAAACATCAGAAACTTCACACAGGAGAGAGACCACATTCGTGTTCAACATGTGACAAAACGTTCATTTGTAAATCAGCTCTGGTAAAACACCAAAGTCGTCACTCAGTGGGAGCCCCACCTCCATGATGTCATCACCAGCAGACCCTATCTGAGACTCAGGTAGAGAGGAAGTCAATTAAAGAGAGTTCTGGCTCTTTCTGCTAGAAGCCCCATAGATGGTGAGTTGATCCATCTGAATGTACTTAGCATTCTGCTCCTGGATCTAGTCACTGGTACAAGTCCAGCCTCCTAAGATGTCATCAGGCCCAAATTATATCTGAAAGTTTGGAGGCAGAATACTCCCAAGAGACACACATCAAAAAGGATCAATTTTTTTTTTTGGAGTGACAGATACTGAAAGCTTTTAGCAGATGGATTTAATTGTGTTATGCTCTCTACTGTTAGTTACTAAGAGGGGATGGATGGATGGGAGATCAGAAGGAGGACTGTTTAGAATTTACAGTAATGTTTATAACATTTGGGGAATTATTGCCAAAACATTTGTAAACATGGTAAGGGGTAAATTTATAAAGCTTTATCCTTATGCAAAGTATGACAAGATCGTGCGTACTTGGCATTACTGGGGCTGAAGAGTAGGCAAGGTTGGGATGGAGTTAAAACTTTATATATATTTATACAGTATACACTTGTCCTTCTTTGAAGTGTATGTTTGTGCACTACTGGCACTGGATCTGGGTGCTTTTTTATGAAAGGCACATAAGATGACTGTCTTGGCATTATAAAATAGTTGCCTTTTTGACATTCCACATAGGAAGATTTGATACATTTCCTCCCCACATCAAACCATTTATGTTCAGTATCTTCATAATCATCACAAATATATACAATTCATTTTTAATGTATTTTTCTTATGATGTAGATGGTCACTTTTAACACTGTGCAAAGTCCACAGATACTTCACTTTGAAAATTGCTGTAGGAAAAAGTTCCACAGCCATCTGCATCTGTTCTTTTGTATATAAGTTTTCCATCTAAACATGCATACATTTAACAATGCAAAAGTGCATGTGTTATTTTATTCCCTGCTCTGGGAATACCTCTGTTTAAATAAGCAGGTAAAAGGATGAGCTATGTTGAACAAAAATGCCTATTACCCACTTACAGAGTAGGCAAATAGCTCATTTCTGTGGATAAAATGCTGGCTTCTTGTGTAATTCTGATTGTTATCGACATAGTTGTAATAAACTGTCCCAGTGTTTTGGATATATCATTTTTATTGATTTTTAAACTTAAACAGAAATAAACTGTTAAGTGAAATACAGCCTTTAGAAACATTATTATTACAGGAATTCTTTTTCTCATAACATAATAACATTAGGCTTCCTTAGACCCCGATTAAGAGGGGGGGGGGGGGGTAGGAATTAGTGAAGATTACATTTATTATATAAAAAAAAAGTTATAAAGGAAAATATGTCGCCAACATTCTCGTTTTAATCCCAATAAGTCTCTATTGTTGTTTTGAGTCTAGGAAAGATTTTAGCTGATCAGGTATATAAAACACATATTTTATCTGATTTAACCTTACAACACATTTACATGGATATGCAAGAAGGAAAGATCCTCCTAATTCTATAATTTCTGACCTCATGGTAAGAAACAATTTTCTCTTTTGTTGTGTGACCTTTGTCATATCTGGATAAATCCAAATTTTTTGTCCTCCAAATGTATGATGTGTAGATTTAAAATAGAGTCTCATTACTGAGTTTAAATCCTGCTGAAAAATGAATGAGACAAACAAGGTCGTCATCCAATGACTGTTCCAAAATGGCAGTAATATTATTTGTATCTATAGATTTCTCTCCCTCTGCTTTTTTTTATTGTATTTGGTAGAAAATATATTTTATTCAGTGGGGGAATTGCTTCCTGTGGAAAATTCAAGTTTTCTCTCAAAAATCTTGTAAAAACATCTAACGGGGAAACCCCCAGAGGTTTAAGAAAATTAAGCAGTCAAAGGTTTAATCTCCTATTAAAATTCTCCATTTGTGACCGAGATGGAGTGTCATTAGATATATTATATGTAGACATAATAGGGAACTCAAGAGATTGTTACAAGATTACTTAAATGATATGTCATGCTCCCCCATGCTCGTAAAGGAAGGGAGGAATATAGAAAGCCGATGGCAAAGCCTAACACATGCAGATTGGTGTGAGTTTTTTTTTTTTAATGTTTCTCCTATTGGAACGTATATACTTCTAGCACATACTGCAATGTTATTAATAAAAAAAGAGTGGAAATGAAGGATAGGGTAGGGAAGGACTGGGGTGGGGGGGACAAAACTGTTAAAAGTTTGAGGACTGCAGTTATCATCCTGTCTTTGCTGTAATTGTATTGATATACGAATTGATGGAAAAGCGCATTGTTGGATGTCTTTATTCTGATTTACTGTTAATCAAACATGCTGGAATGTAGTTGCTTCCGGGGGCTATCAGAGTCCAAGCCCCTTGGGAATCATTGCGTTATGGCCGTTTAGGTGTTAGTGGGGGACAGCAAGGGGGAGGGAAGGAAGTTGGGGGTTAGGGATAGGCTTACACATATAAAAATGTTGATGATAGATGTCTGCAGAGAAGTGTACTTGATTGTTATTGATACGATTGTATCCGATGCATCATACTATGTCTGTTATATTGGATTGTCATCAATAAAAAAATTGTTGAAACAAAAAAAAAAATTCTCCATTTGTTCAATCTTTCTTCTTATTTCTGTGTTATCTTTTATTGCTGCCATTTTAAATTCTGTTGTTTGAGTCATCTCTTTCTTTAAAGTTTCTATCTTAGAGGAAAAATCTTGTTTAACTATATCTATGGAGTCTTTCAGGTCTTCCACTGTAGAATTCAAAACTTTTACCTCTGCAGAGGACTGTCGCAAGGTTGTTTCCATATCCAATAACTTCAGCCATATCTGACCAAGGCTTACCTCCAGCTCTTTCCCCGCAAATATCGTTGTTACCGCAGGGTCGGTCACCCCACTGGGCCCACCAACATCTACCTTTCCGGTTTCCTATGGGTTCCCCTCCCGACTCACTGCGATTGCAGGGCATGGAGGAATCATAGAGCTCGGCGGGGGAGATAGAGATGTTTCCTCTTCCAGCGGGGTAACTGCTTCACCGGCTCCTCCCGCTATGGAATCCGTCCCGCCAACTTCATGAGAGAGAGCGGGGAGAAGCGCTCCAAACCTGGCCTCGTCGGTAGGTTTGGGAACTATCCGGACGACCCCCTTGCGTTTCGAGTGAGGCATTCTTTTTAAGAGGTAAAGAAATTCAGCGAAGCTTAGTTGGAGCTGCTTACAGAGCCTCCGCTCCCGGCGCCATCTTGACAGACCCCCCCCCCCACCCCCGTACCAGTTTTTAGTAAGAGTATGGGGAGGGATTTTATATATACAGTACCTAGATATATTTCATATTTTCTGTTTATATTGTATTTGATGATTTATATTATGTATGTGTGGTATTAAGCCTATTATATCAAGTTTTGGATATGGACTGCACAAATTCATGCATAAACACAGTTATGTTACACTACTTAAGGGAAAGATTGTGCATTAAGGGAAAGATTGTTTTTATGCACAAAACTCACAAGTTCAAGTAGGTGCAGAAGTTCAGCATCAGAAAGGAAAAGTAGTTTCTAATTGAGAGGGTACTTTTCAAATCCTCATTTACCCACAGAAGCCCCTCCCCCCCATAGCACCTGTTTAAAATGAGGTGGGTGCAAGTGTGTGTGCCAAAATAGGAGACCCATGTGGCAGACGGCTGCATTTTGAAAGGAAACCTTGTATGAACCAAATGTTTAAGTTTCTATGTTGGTTCCAGACCAAGCACAGATGTTCCCAGGCCATGGTCATATAGGGATTTGCATATACACCTATAATTTTGAAATTCATGCATAAGTGGGTAAATTAACTCTTAAAATGTTTGTATGGCAAAGAGCAGGTCTAAGCATGTACACATATGTTCCCTGGGGTAATTACAATATGTAAATGTGTACTTTTGCTTAGAATCTCTAACAAGGGAAACCAATCACAGACTGTGTCAGCAATGGATAATAACCGGCTGGGGTTTCCAAGGTTGCAAAGAACTGGTACTGTGCTGGCTTAGAACCTGTTGATATTATATACACTTATTTTTCTAAAATGGATGATTATACTGCACACACCTTGTGCATACATGTCCATTTCTCCTTTAATTTCAGAACAGGTTCTACATTGGCAGATTCTGTTCTAAAATACTGAAACTTGAGACACAATGACCTGCATGTCTCAATTCCTACTTCTACAACCTGTCTAAAATGGGGCCGTTAACATAATAGTTATGCTCTGGAACAAGTGGTAAAAGCAGTTAATTTAGCAAGGTTTAAAAAAGGTTTGGAGAAATTCCTGGAGGAAAAGTCCATTATTAAGGTAGCCCTATGAAAAGCCAATGCTTACCCTTGAGGTTAAGTAACATGGAATCTTGCTACTTTTTGGGACTCTGCCAGGTACTTGAGATCTGGACTGGCTGCTGTAGGAAAGAGTATACTGGGCTTGATGGACTCTTGGTCTGACCCAGTAGAGCAACTCATATGTTACGTGCTGCCATAGTGGGTTGTTTTTTTTGTGGCTTCTACATTTTTGCCAAGGAATACTCTTCTTAAAATAAAAATACACTGGACTGAGGGGCTTCCAAAAATGAAGACAGAAATTTTTGGCTGCATGGGACTCTTACTTATACTCTCGTTTACATCGTGCCAGAAGCAATGTTACCAATACCATTGGAGGACCTTCTCAACAACTTTGAACATTACTCTGGATTCAGTTGTGTTCTTTCTTAGTTTTTGGATATTTGGTGGGGTTAGGAGGAGGGATTTTTTTTCCTTTTATCTTTTTTCATTGTCTTGGGGAGGACTATTTACAAATTCTCTATAATTTTGTTGTTGTTTCCGGGCCATTTTGGGGGTGGGGGGAGCCCTTATCGCTACCCATTGAGGTGGCGGTAAGGGCTCCTGCGTTATCTCGGCAGTAATTACCGCCGGATACACTCTGGTGCTACAAAAATAAATGCATTTTTGTAGCGCCAGAAATGACAGCACACTAAGGGTTGGGAAGTACCACTGGGCTGCTGCGGTAGCCTGGCAGTACTTCCTGTATAGCGAGTGGTAAGCTCGCATTGGGCTTATTGCCGCTTAGTAAAAGGAACCCTTAATAAATACATATGTGGGTCGCCGGGGAGGCAGCGGAGGTTCTTAGCAGTATGGAGGGCATATTTAAGTACAGTCTTTCCTTGGGTGCGCAGCCAAATATTGAATAGGCTTCCGTGGGGTAGACAGTTACCACAACTCCAAAAGCAGTGCTTCCAGGAAAGGGGGAAGGTAATTGGGTTAGGGCTCGGGAGGTGGTGGGGAGGGGTGGAAAGACACAACTATTGGGGGGATATTAGTTTTAGGTCCTAGTTGCAGGGCGGGGGACAATTGTTTATTGGAACTGGGTAGTAGGCAAGGGGAGGGTATGGAGGTTTCACTGTGTTAGTTTTTGGTGCCTACTGTATTTGGTGCGAAGATTGGCTGATAGAATCTTTCCCAGTACTAGCGGACGCACTTGTCTCATGGTATAGAATTAGTAGGGGAAGGGACTGGTAAGGTAGGCATTTATTGGGAATCGGTTAGTATATGGGCAAGCTTCTAGAAAGGAGATATGCTTGTCTATAATGAAGCTGGTGATATAACATGCAGTTTCACACTCTTGTTTTTTTTTCATTTATAAACGTTTGGAATATAATTGAGCTTTGGGGGTGGGAGAAAAGATGAAGAACAAATTTTGAGGACACCAAGTCAATGGTTGTGGAATGTTGTTTTCTTTAATACTCACTGTTGTTAAAGCAATAAGAGACTATTATGTTGTTACCTCAATAAAAAATTGTTAAAACTTAATAAATATATGTATTTCATTCCATTATATTGTATGTTACTGTTTGGGTTTTGGTGTTTGACCAAGCAGAGAATATATATAAGGTTTTATACATAAGTGTAAAGGCAGTGGAAGAACTTCAACACACTTCTGACTGGTTAAATACATTATGAGCTAGATTCAATAAATGGTGCTAAATCGGCACAAAAAAAATAAGCGCGCAATGCTATTTTATAATGAACACTCAAAGGTGACCTCCCATTACAGAACAGCATTGAGTGCCAATTTCGATACCCAAATTTGGACACCAGGACTTACATCTGTGCACCCGAATCCAAATTACTGCTGATTTTTTTGTCAAATTAGCACCCAATTAGTACTAATTGGCTCATTAGCCAATTTAGTTGGGTGCACATCTTGGATCGGTGCCCAAATATTGGTGTTCAATTTTGGGTGCCACATATAGAATCCAGGGGTATATATTAAATTTCAGATGTCTATGTATCCCTTTTCTATCTTGTTCCTAGATATTCAGATCTTCAAGATTCTGATTGCTTTTATGAACATATTTATCCCCATCAGAAAACACGCCATTAGTTGCTGGTAATCTAGTGGATAAAGTTCAAGATTACCAACTCCAGTATAACTCAAGATTAGCAACTTCAGTAGTTGGAGCCTAAGCACAGTGTCGGGCAGACTTTTATGGTCTATGTCCCAGAAATGGCAAAGAAAGACCAGGATCAAGTATTTTATATCACCGATAATAAGGGTGACTGTTGGGCAGACATGTCTTTATCTGCCGTCATCTACTAGGTACTATTACTATTTTGATTCCTAAGGCCATGAATAGGATAGTTCCTGCCTATTTGCAGTTTCAAATGAGTTCTCACTCATTACAGTCTTCTGACACTGGCTTACATGTGTTTACTATCAGATTTGCTCACAGCTCTGGAACTCATCTTGTGATATTAGGACTGAATCCGATTGCTTTCTGGCATGAAAGTTAAAGCTTATTTTTTGGTTTAGCCTTTGACCCTTTTTCTTAATGTTGTGTTGTTCTGCTTAATGCTATGCAAACATTTGCTTACATTATGCTTGCTTACTCTTGTAACCTGTCTGGAACAAATGTGTTTTGGAGTGATGATTTTTTTTTTTAAAGAAAGCTTATAAAATAAAAATAAAACACCACAGGCTGTGACATTTTGAAAGGCTGATCATTCTGTTTTACATTTTCAAAGTTATCATCCATAATATCTTCAAATAGAATTTGTCAGTTTTCCAGTTTGAGAAGACCTTGTTCTACAGTTCTGTAATGTACATGACAAGCTGCCATAATGGAATATATATATATATATATATATATATATATATATATATATATATGAACAGTGAGTACCCTAATGTGTAAAAGTCTTCTAAATGAAACCAGTGGACTAGGACATTAATTCCCAAAACTGGTCCTGGAGGTACCGCAGCCAGTCAGGTTTCCAGGATATCAACGGTGAATATTCATGAGACAGATTTGCATGCAGTGGAGGCAATGCATACAAATCTCTATCATGAATATTCATCGTGGATATCCTGAAAACCTGACTGGCTGGGGTGCCCCAGGACCAGGTTTGGGAAAGTGGAATACAGGGTTCTCCTGCTAAGTAAGCACAACAAAAGATGAAGGTGACCCATCTTTGATACATAAGAATTACCATACTGGGTCACCAGTACCTGCAGGATCCCAAAAAGTATATAATTGCAAAAAGGGGGAAAAAGCCTACTCCATAAAACAACCACAAAAAGCATAATCGTCAAGAATGTTTCTAAACCTGCATTACCCAAACTGTAAAGGACTAAAATACAAATCAACATATGCATCCAGCTTTTCCTACATTTGCACCCAGCTCTGGAATGCATTACCTAGAAACATTAGAACTGTGAACACCCATCTAAAATTCCGAAAAGACCTCAAGACTCACCTCTTTCGGACAGCCTACCCAGCAGACCCAAACTAATTCATGAACAATAATCACATCAATTGAACTAAGCAATGAACAATACCCCTTCCACATAATCCTATTACTTCAAACTGTACGAATTTTACCACTCCAGTTATATTTAAGTGTACTTCTACCCTTATCCTACTCTGTATTGTTCACTAGAAGCTGTAGTCTCATCCCCGGAGACTTAGCCTCATTGGGATTACTTCTGTCTATATGCTACTATATATTCATCCCAGAGTTGTATTCTCTTTTCCGGAACCTTATCAGTTTCCTTGCACCTATTGTTACTCTGTTTTCCACTCTGTATATATTCCCGGAGTTGGTACTCTCCTCTTCAAAACCTGTAAGCCACATTGAGCCTACTGCTATGTGGGAAAATGTGGGATACAAATATAATAAATAAATAAGGAAGTAATGGCAACATGACAATATACATTAAGCTATTCTTTTTTTTTTTTTTTTTTTCAAATTGAGAAAAATGTCAGGGAGGCATCAGAAATTCACTTATAATAAATAGGCCATTGGTTCTCTTATAGCTCCAGCTATTCCAAATCCCAGCCTATATAACAAAATCAGTTACATTAATTTCCTTTTACAGGCACCCTTAAAGTTACTTTCAACATATCTTCGGCAGAGTATTTTGCTACAGCCCTTATGAGCGCTTTGGCAAGATCTGACTAGATATTGAGGCATAGATTCCAGTACTTCAGATCTCTTACCTATCTGGGGCAGTGCAGCATTTCTTCCAGGTACCGATAATGGGGTTTTCAGAAATTGGGAGCGAAAATATATTGCGTTTAGAACATGTACTACAACCAGATGGTAGGTTATTACCTTTGAGGATACTGGGAGATACTCTGGTTTATTTAAATGATGTTTATACTTACCGTCAAATGAGGCATTACCTTTCTACCCTGAACTTAGCTGCTTTGTCTGCTAAACAGTTTTAGACTTCACTTACTTTCAAAGATAATCTGCAAGGTTAGCAGTATCTGAACTTCACAAAGCTCTTTTAGACATTTCACCTTCAAAATTTATGGCAGATTTGATGGCAAAGTGGTGTGCATTTCAATTGCTCACTTCCTAGGATCCTTTTAAAGCTAATTTCTAGAATATCTGATTTGATAGTTAATGCTGAGTTGCGGGAGTGCCAATTTCATAGTATTCAAACCCACATTTTTAAAATGCGTGGGACTGATTCACCGCTTTACCAGAAATGTGCCCAAGCTCCTAATTTCTTTATTCATGCTTTTTGGGAATTTCCTAGCATTTGCTCTTTTTGGAGATAGATTGTTTACTAACTGGAACAATTATGAGGCACATCAATTTCATTTTCTGCATCTGGTTTTCTTTTGGACAGGCATGAGTTTTTACACTGCAGAAAAGAGGTGGCCTTTTACTTAAGGACATAAGAATAGCCATAGTGGGTCAGACTAATGGTTCATCTAGGCCAGTATCCAGTTTCCAACAGTGGCCAAACTAGGTCAGAAGTACATGGCAGAAACCCAAATAATAGCAACATTCCACGCTACTACTCCTAGGGCAAGCAGTGGAATCCCCATGTCCATCTCAGTGCTTGTCTTTTCCCAGTATGGCGGTGCTTATGCTTACTTCCACCAGGTCTCATAGATGCCTATTATATCTATCTTTTCATTTAGTGCAATGTATTCTTACTCTCCCATCTTGTTTCTTAGGCTTCTAGCATTTGCATATAGACATTTCATACAAAGGGCCCTGTTTACTAAGGCATGTTAGTATTTTCAACGCACCTACAATTAGCACGTGTGCTGTGTAGGCGCCTTTAGGGATATTGTAGGTGTGTACACAGTTAACACATGTACATGGTTAATGTGTGTTAAAAATGTTAACATGCCTATAACATGGCTTAGTAAACAGGGCCCATTGTTTGTTATTACTATTTACAACTTGCTCAGCAGTTAACAGTGATAATATGCAATCTTGAAAATCTGTCTGCTCTTTATTTATTTATTTTTTTAAAGTATTTTTATTACTTTTTTAACATACATGGAACATATGCTAATAACAACAATTGAACCAGTTTCCTGAATGTTCAATCCTCTACTCCCTCCCCCCCCCCCCCAACACATAATATTGATAATGACCGTTATGTCTACATGGTGCTGCTTTGTCCTAGTACCATATTAAGGAGTTACTATAAGTTTGGGTGCATCCAAATCCACGCCAGCTGCCAGTCTCCATGCTGTATACTTGTCCCATTGTTTATAGAATTGTGTAATCCGTCCTGCCTTTATTGCAGTTATTTTAGACATCTGATAGAGATAATCCATCTTATGTACCACCTTTATCACTGGCGGCATTGTGGGTTGTTTCCACGCCGACGCCAATGCAATCTTCCCTGCGACCAGCCACACCGAGGCCAGCCGATGTGCTGTCGATGGAATGGCTGCCGGTTGAAAATGCAATAGGCACGTCTCAGCCTTAAAGTCATATGGTTTCCCTATGATTTTTTCTAGCGTCTGAATTAGCTCCAACCAATACCCCTGCGCCTTGGGGCATGTCCACCATATATGAGTCATATCACCTATTTCCCTACACCCCCTCCAGCACCACCCGTTGCCTTTCCTATACATTTTTGCTATTTTGTGAGGAGTCAGATACCATTGATACAACATTTTATATTCACTTTCTACTAGGGAACTAGAGATGGAAACTCTTGGCATATACGTCAGTGCCTTATCCCACTTTTTGGTATCATAGCTTATCTTTAAAGCTTTTTCCCACCTTTGGGTGTAATATACTAGTGGATTATAATATGATCCTAACCCTCTATATAGTCGAGATATACACCCTCTTTGACATCCTCCTCCCAAAGCCATCTCTAAGGCAGTATCCTCTATGGTCAGTTCCCTTTTAGCCCTCCTACTTACATAGTCCCAGATTCTAGTATAGTGATAAAGGTGTGACCCTGGCAAATCAAATTCTTCTTGCAATTCTGCGAATGGTATCATACTCCCTTCTGCCCATATTTGGTTTAGAGCTACCAACCCCTTTTGTTTCCATATTCGAAACACATTGTCTGCTGCCCCTATAGGACAGCCCATAGCTGTCTGTATCTTCATGCGCCTAAAGTGTTTCCTATCTGGAAGGAACTTCTGTCGCAGGGTACTCCAAGTTTGTAAGGGAAAACGTACTGCGGGGGGCGCCCGTCCTATACATGTTAATAATTGTCTCTGCGGGGCCCATAGTATAGCGTCTAATTGCTCCATACCCAACCAATGCTTCTCAATTTGTATCCAGGGCTTTACAATGTTGGAACCCCATGCCACCAGCACACGTAATTGTGCAGCTTGATGATATTGGATGAAATTGGGTACCCCCATGCCCCCCTTGTCTTTAGGTTGGAACATGATAGCTGCCCTTACTCTAGGTGGTTTATGTTGCCATATGTAAGCAAATACTTTGTGATGTAAGCGACGAAAGAATTGTTTGGGGATCGGCAGGGGCAGTGCCAAAAATAAATATAGAATCTTTGGCAGGACCATCATCTTTACCGCTGATATCCGTCCCAACCATGATAGCTCCAGCCCTTCCCACCTCTCTAATTCCTGGAACAATTCTCGAATTTTGTGAGGAAAATTTGCCTCATAGAGATCTGCTATTTTAGCTGTAAGATTGATCCCCAAATATCGCAGTGATCGAGTAACCCAGCGGAATGAATACCTCTGGCGCAGCGACTGCTCCAGCTCCTCGGGTAGGCCCACCCCATTATTTCTGATTTGTCCATGTTCACCCGGAATCCCGATAGCCTCCCATACTCTTCTAAGTTTTTCATTACCCCTGGCAGTGATTCCTGAGAGTGAGTTAGTGTAAGCAAAATGTCGTCTGCAAACAACATTATCTTATAGGTCTCTGCGCCCAGGGTCAGACCATGTATACCAGTATGTTGTCTAATATGTTGGGCCAGCGGCTCCATTGTAAGCGCGAACAACAGTGGGGATAGCGCGCAGCCCTGGCGGGTTCCCCGCCCTAGATGTATTAGCTCAGAGCTTGATCCGTTAATTCGCAGTGAAGCAATGGGATTGACATACAACAATGCAAGCCATGAGGTGAACTGTCCCGAAATGCCCATCTGCTCCAATACTGAAAACATGAACGCCCAGCGGACCCGATCAAACGCCTTTTCGGCGTCTAGTGATAATAGTAGTGTTGGCTGCTTCGTGTCCCCCGCTTCATGAATGAGATGGATCGCTCTACGTATATTGTCAAATGTCTGTCTCCCTCCTATGAACCCCGTTTGGTCAGCATGGACCAATTTCGGCATCACCCGCTGTAATCGGTGGGCTAGGATTTTAGTGAAGATTTTATAATCTGAACCTAGCAAAGAAATTGGGCGGTAAGATCCACATTTTTGAGGATCTTTTCCAGGCTTCAATAAAAGTGTTATAGTTGCCAGTCGCCACGAATACGGTAGCTCTGTTTGAGAGTCCATTTCGTTAAATACTCGGACCAGTACCGGGGCCAACAGATACTGTACTTTTTGTAATATTTATTTGTGTACCCGTCGGGGCCCGGGGCCTTCCCATTCGGTAGATCCCGGATGGCCCACTGCACCTCCTCCAACGTGATTGGGTTGGACAATGCCTCAGCTTCCCCTGCTGTCAACTTTGGAAGTCTTGCCTGGTTCAGATAGTTCTGAGCCTCTTGCGGTGTTGCTAATTCTTCAGCCTGGTATAACCCCTGATAAAATTTATAAAAGACATCCTTAATGTCCTCAGGTTTAGTGCATATTTTCCCCTCGTCTGTGCGGATTGTGTGTATATAGGAGTTTAAAGCACGCTTCTTCAGCTTATATGCTAATAATCTCGATGTTCTATTACCAAATTCGAAATGTGTTTGCCTGACCTGTTGTAGCCGTTCTGCTACGTCCGCTAACTGTAGTTCCCTCAAGGCTAGCTGAATAGCATGTATACGATTTTGATCGTGCTTTGATAAAGGTTGCTGTTGAGCTTGCAAGGTCAAGCCTAGCAATTCCGCGTATAAGGCTTGTGTATGTGCATTCACTTGCTTCTTGATGTGTGCTTGAATCGCTATTATTTTCCCCCTGATTACTGCTTTTAGGCCCTCCCATAATATCTGCGATGTGACCTCCCCATTGTCATTAATGGCTAAATATTCCTTTATCTCTGCTTCTAGGCGGGTAATCACTGTAGTGTTTGCTAGCAACTCATCGCTAAAGCGCCACGCTGGAGTCTCTGGGGGTCTCACCACCCACTCTAACTCCAGTGTAACCGGTGCATGGTCTGACCACGTTCTTGGGAGTATTGATATTTCTTCTACTTTGGAGAATATGTTGGGAGGCCCCAGCCACATATCTATGCGTGAGTGTGAGTTATGAACCACCGAGTGGTATGTGTACCCCCTGGACTGTGGGTGTCATTGGTGCCATATATCTATTAAGTGCCAAGTCCCCAAGAACTTGTGCAACTGGGCTCTTTCTGATTGAGCATATCGCACTCCCCCTGTTGAGTTATCTAGCTTTGGATGCAGCGTCAGGTTAAAATCACCGCCCACTAATAAAGTGCCATCGATATTCTTACTCAGTACCTTGGATACTTCCTTATAAAAGGCGCCTTGGCGTTTGTTAGGGGCATATATGTTTAATAAAGAAAGCGTCTCATTCCCCAGTCTCACTATCAATAGTAAATATCTACCCTCCCTGTCCCTTATTACGTTCTGCACTTGCCAAGGGTACTTGTTGGCCAATATGATGAGGACTCCCTTTTTCTTTTTTTCTTTGTGGTTAGATGCAAAATATATATGTCGACCTTTGCCCCCTTGACAGAGATGTTCCCTATCTGGTAGCAAGTGTGTTTCTTGTATAAAGGACACATCTGCCTTTAAGCGCTGCATCTCTTTAAATAGCAGCTGGCGTTTTATAGGGGAATTTAGTCCCTTAACATTGAGGGTCACGCATTTTATTCTACTCATCCCCAGAACTTGCAAAATAATCTATGGTTCATGCCCTCTAACTGATAGCTCACCATTAACTCCCTTATTATGTTAGACACGGTCATCAATTTTCCTCGCTTGTCCCTTCTACCTCCCTTCCCCCCATCCATCCCATTCTCCCTCTTCCCTCCTAATTGGCACAACTGTACCCCGTGCATAGGTGTGCCTTTGGGAAAGAGACCTCACCCCCCTCTTTACACATACAAATATTTGGCATAACCCACCCGCAGAACAGTATCAAACCAGCAAACTGTAAAATATAACAAACCTACCACTTTTCATAAACCAAATGTACATCTTATAACAGAGTAAATTTATCTATTGATACCATATCTGTAAGTCTCATTCTGTAGATGATCTTCCCACATCAACTGCTATTCTTTGTTTCTGTTTTTGGTTTTTATTTTATTTTTTAATTGTTTCTTTTGTTCCTGCTCTTCTTCCACTTTCTGTTGCTCATTGTCCACTGGCTTCCAACACGGATCTTAAACGGGGGTCCGAGTATTGTCGCTGAAGGCGTCCCTTGCCCTTTGTAACTCTTTGCCAGCGCGGTTTGGGCGGTTTAGCCGTGGCGGATGGATGCATTGAATTCCCTTCCTTAGCGCAAGAACCGTCAGGCAATATCTCTCTTGCTTCCTCCAGGTTTCGTATTTGATGAAGCTTACCGTCTTTATAGAAGCGCAAAGCAAAGGGATAGCTCCAACGGTATCGGATCCCCTCAGTTTGTAGCAATTGTGTGAAGGGTTTCAATTCTGCTCGCCTCTTCAAAGTGCAAGCCGCTAAATCTTGATAGCAATGTACAGCATACGAATCCCACTTGAAATCCGATGCCGCCCGGGACGCCTGCATGATCTTTTCTTTTAGTTTAAAGTCCGCAAAACATGCAATGAGGTCCTGCGGCTTATTTGCTCTTGGCGGTCCCAACGCCCGATGGGCGCGAACAATCTGAATCTCTGCTGGTTGCTTATTGATTTGTATCGTGGTCAGCAATGTACTTGCGATCTTCTGCGCCACCCCCTCACAGTCAGCATATGTTGGAACCTCTGGGAGTCCTCTAAACCTTATATTATTTCTTCTGCTGCGGTTCTCCAAGTCCTCCAGCTTGTCCCAAATCTGTTGTGACTCTTGTTTAAACTCAGCTGTATGGCGGTTTAAGCTCTGTATTGCTTCGGCCTGCTCCTCCAGCCTTTCCTCATTCTCTGCCACGTGGACGCCAAGCGCCCCTTTCTCTCCTCTCAGGTCCGCCCCCAGCGCCGCGAGGTCCGAGCGCATGGCCTTAAGGTCTGATTGAATTTCCTTCACCCAGGAGCCGATGTCTCGCAGGGTGGTCTCCTCCTGTCCCAGGCCGTCCCCCGACTCAAACAAAGGTGGGGAATCATCTTCTTGCTGTTCGACTGGTGAATCGGGTGGCTGATCCGTCGAGGCGTCGCCATGTTTGTTCGCGGTTGCGTTCGCGTATGCGAATGCCGACAAATCGACCACGGAGGCTTGTGATGCCATCATTCCTTGCTTGACTGCTGTTTATTGTTGCTTATGTCTCTCAGCTTCCTCAGAAACCACTGTTTTAGCGAGGTGGTTTTATTATTTCTGCTCGGGGCTCGTCGGAGCTCTTGGCTTAGGCTGCCATCTCCGCTGGTGACGTCCCTGCTCTTTATTTAAAGACACCTTGAGGGGCATAATCGAACACGAATGCCCATCTCCATGGGCGTCTATGTCCGAGAATAGGTACGTGAAGGGGCGGGACAGACCGTATTTTCGAAAAAAATGGGTGCTTATCTTTTTTTTCGATAATACGGGTTGTGCCCGGCAAATGCATTGGATTTGGGCGGATTTGAGCTGGGCGGTTTCGTTTTTCAGTGATAATGGAAACTGAAGGCACCCAGCTCAAAAAATGAACAAATCCAAGGCATTGGGTCGTGGGAGGGGCCATGATTCGTAGTGCACTGGTCCCCCTCACATGCCAGGACACCAACCGGGCACCCTAGGGGGCACTTGTAAGAAGTGAAAAAAAAAAAACAAAAAACCAAGTTAAATACCTCCCAAGTCCATAGCTCCCATCCCTTGGGTGCTGAGCCCCTCAAATTCCCCCCCCCCCCCCAAAACCCACTGCCCACAACTCTACACCATTACCATAGGCCTTATGACTGAAGGGGGGCACCTATATGTGGGTACAGTGGGTTTTGGGGGCGGTTTGGAGGGCTCCCATTTACCACCACAAGTGTAACAGGTAGGGGGGGGGATGGGCCTGGGTCCACCTGGGTGAAGTCCACTGCACCCACTAACAACTGCTCCAGGGACCTGCATACTGCTGTGATGGAGCTGGGTATGGCATTTGAGGCTGGCATACAGGCTGGAAAAAAAATGTGTTAAAGTTTTTTTTATGGTGGGAGGGGGTTAGTGACCACTGGGGGAGTCAGGGGTGGTCATCCCCGATTCCCTCCGGTGGCCATCTGGTCATTTAGGGCACTTTTTTGGGACTTGTTCATGAAAAAAAAGGGTTAAAAAAATGACCCAAATTCGTGCTAAAAACACCTTTCTTTTTTCGATTATCGGCCTAAGGCGCCCATCTCTCCTCGGCCGATAAACACGCCCCAGTCCCACCTTCACCACGCCTCCGACACGCCCCCGTCAACTTTGCCCGTTTCTGCGACAGATTGCAGTTGAAGACGCCCAAAATCGGCTTTCGATTATACCGAGATGGGCACCAATCTCCCGATTTGGGTCGAAATATGGGCGCCCATCACTTTTGAAAATAAAACTGCTGGTCTACTATGGTCTCAATTGCAACCTCGCTATCGAGATGCCCTATCTTGGTGATATAAGTACATAACTATTGCCAAACTGGGACAGACTAAAGGTCCATCAAGCCCAGCATCCTATTTCTAACAGTGGCCAATCCAGGTCACAAGTACTTGGCAAGATCCCAAAAAGTACAATACATTTTATGCTGCTTATAAGCAGTGGATTTTCCCCAAGTCCATTTTAATAATGGGCCATGGACTTTTCCTTTAGGAAGCCGTTCAAACCTTTTTTAAACCCCACAAAGCTAACCACTTTTACTACATTCTCTGGCAACCAATTCCAGAGTTTAATTACACATTGAGTGAAGAAATATTTTCTTTGAGTCGTTTAAAATTTACTACGTTGTAGCTTCATTGCGTGCCCCCTAGTCCTGGTATTTTTGGAAAGAGTAAAATAAACGATTCACATCTACCCGTTCTACGCCACTCATTATTTTACAGACCTCTATCATATCTCCCCTCAGCTGTCTTTTCTCCAAGCTGAAGAGCCCTAGCCGAATTAGCCTTTCCTCATAGGGAAGTCGTCCCATCCCCTTTATCATTTTCGTCGCCCTTCTCTGTAACTTTGCTAATTCCACTATATCTTCTTTAAGATGCAGTGACCAGAATTGATCACAATATTCGAGGCGAGGTTGCACCATGGAGCGATACAAAGGCATTATAACGTCCTCATTTTTGTTTTCCATTCCTTTCCTAATAATACCTAACATTTTATTTGCTTTCTTAGCCGCCGCACACTGAGCAGAGGGCTTCAACGTATCATCAACGAGGACACCTAGATCCCTTTCCTGGTCGGTGACTTCTAATGTGGAACCTTGCATTAAGTAGCTATAATTCGGGTTAAAGATACCTTGTTCTGAACAACGTGCTTTTCAGTGACTTTCAGAAGTTGCCCTATCTCCTTTTTAAACATTGATGCCAGCATCCTGGTTCCACCCTGGTTAAGGTGGAGCTCATCTTTCTGGAATATGCTCCCCCTTCCCCAGAATGTTGCCCAGTTCCTAACAAATCTAAACCCCTCCTACATGCATTGAGGGGGTCTTTTACAAAGGTGTGGTAGCGTTTTTAGTGCGCTCTAATGGTTAGAATGCCCATAAGAATATATGTAAAAAATATATACAGCTTTCTTTTCTCCAATAATTTTGTACTAACTACCAAAAAGCAAATGGGAGAAAGTATCACAGAACACTTGTGGATTGCAACACCCCACCTCAGTTGCAATCCACAAGTGTTCTGTGATACTTTCTCCCATTTGCTTTTTGGCATAAGAATATATGGGCATCTCTAGCATTTAGCGCACACTTATTTTTAGCACATGCTAAAAACACCAGCATGCCTTAGTAAAAGGACCTCCGAGACTATAGAGCTCTGCCTGTGTCTTGGGTTCTGCGTGTGGAACAGGGAGCACTTCTGAAAATGGTACCATGGAGGTTATGGATAGTAAAAGGACCCCCGAGACTACAGAGCTCTGCCTGTGTCTTGGGTTCTGTGTGTGGAACAGGGAGCACTTCTGAAAATGTTACCATGGAGGTTCTGGATTTGTGCTTTCTACCCAAGAGCCTAAATTTGGCTTCCAGAACCTCCCTCACACATTTTCCTATGTCACTGGTACCCACATATACCAAGACATCAGGCTCCTCCCCAGCACTGTCTAAAATCTTATCTAGGTGCCTTATGAGGTCCACACCAGGCAGGCAAATGACCAAGAGGGGCATAATCGAATGGGGCGCCCAAGTTTTACTGAGGACGTCCTCAGTAAAACTTGGGCGCCCCGTTCGATTATGCCCCTCACAGGACGTCCTCGCGAAGGGGCGTGGAAACCCATATTATCAAAACAAGATGGGCGGCCATCTTTCGTATCGATGATATGGTTGTGGACGCCCAAATCTCAACATTTAAGTCGACCTTACAGATGGTCATCCCCGGTTTTCAGCGATAACGGAAACCGAGGACTCCCATCTCAGAAACGACCAAATCCAAGCCATGGAAGGAGCCAGCATTCGTAGTGCACTGGTCCCCCTGACATGCCAAGACACCAACCGGGCACCCTAGGGGGCACTGCAGTGGACTTCAGAAATTGCTCCCACGTACATAGCTCCCTTACCTTGGGTGCTGAGTCCCCCAACCCCCCCCCCCCCCAAAACCCATTCCCCACAACTGTACAACACTACCATAGCCCTAAGGGGAGAAAGGGGGGCACCTACATGTGGGTACAGTGGGTTTGTGGTGGGTTTTGAAAGGCTCACGTTTACCACCATAAGTGTAACAGGTAGGGAGGGGATGGACCTGGGTCCGCCTGCCTGAAGTGCACTGCATCCACTAAAACTGCTCCAGGGACCTACATACTGCTGTCAAGGAGCTGGCTATGACACTTGAGGCTGGCATAGAGGCTGGGAAAAATATTTTTAAAGATTTTTTTTTTGAGGGTGGGAGGGGCTTAGGGAGTAAGGGGAGGTCATCCCCAATTCCCTCTGGTGGTCATCTGGTCAGTTCGGGACCTTTCTGAGGCTTGGTTGCAAGAAAAAATGGACCAAGTAAAGTTGGCCAAGTGCTTGTCAGGGATGCCCTTCTTTTTGCCAGTCCCGCCTTCGCTATGCTTCCGACATGCCCCCGGGAACTTTGGTCGTCCCTGCGACGGAAAGCAGTTAGGACGCCCAAAATCGGCTTTCGATTATGCTGATTTGGGCGACCCTGTGAGAAGGACGCCCATCTTGCGATTTGTGTTGAAAGATGGGCGTCCTTCTCTTTCCAAAATAAGCCTGCAAGTGATCCACCAGCCACCTAATGCCTCCATGATAAAATCACCTACTCCAATGGCCGTCCTAACCCTTTCTTCCTGGGTAGAAGCCCCTGGAGAGACATCCTTAGTGTGTGAGGATATTGCATCACCTGGAGGGCAGGTACTGGCTATAGGATTACTTCCTGCCTCTCCACAGTAATGCTCTCCCTTCAGGAGACAATTCTCCTCCATGGCAGCACAGAGGTTGCCAGCCTGAAGCTGGGATTTGTCTACTATGTCCCTGTAGGCCTCCTCTATAAACCTGTCAGCCTCAGTTTCTCCATGTCTGCTGTTCTAGCCTCCAGAGATCAGACTTGTTCCCTGAGTGCTAGGAGCTCTTTGTACAGAGTACACATATACAACTTCTCACCAACTGATAATCAAACATGTGACAGTGCAAAAGACTGGATAGTCCCTATCTCACTGCTGGACTGCTGTCTGCATCTTATTATTGGTGATTTCTGAATTAAGTTGCTAATGGAGTGGGAATATGTAAACCAAAGTCCTCTAAGATGCTGGTTATATGCTAGGCTATGTAAATATTTAGGTTTTTTAAAATTATGATTATTATTATTTTAATGTTATTAGTAGGTCCCCCTCTATAGATCTAAGGAGTGGCCTAGTGGTTAGGGTGGTGGACTTTGGTCCTGGGGAACTAAGGAACTGAGTTTGATTCCCAGCACAGGCAGCTCCTTGTGACTCTGGGCAAGTCACTTAACCCTCCATTGCCCCATGTAAAGTGGGAAAGCGCAGGGTACAAATGTAACAAAAAAAAAAAAGTAGACTGTATTCCTAAGAACTAATTACTGGCTGCTGATAGAGATGCCCTAATTAAACCTGTAGCCTCCAAATTGGTTCAAGGGCCTATCAGAGATTAGGTCGGTGTGGACGGGAGTTAGGGGTGGGTGGGTAGGTGGGTGGGAATTAGTGTAAACAGAGGCTTCCTGTGCATATTAGCTGTGCTTTATACTGATACTATATTAGTAAGTGTAAAATAGCCCCCTTAAATGTTTGCCTGTGGAACTATAGCAGAGACTTTATATGCTAAGAAAACTATTCCTTAACTTCAGAGACTTTATTTTAAGTTACTCGGCTCAAGTAGCAAAAGAGTTTACACAAGGCAGCTTTAATTGGTAAGAAAATTATACTTGGGGTGTGAACTGCTGCGGACCCATTCCTATATGGGGTTGTGTAATATATTACATCATATCATGTTAATGGACAAACAAAGCGTGCTTGTCTCTTAGACGTAAAAAGCAATTTTTGTTAGTCTAGGACCCCTATACATTCTCCTTCTCATAGAGCCTGTAGTTTAACTCACTATAATTTGGTAGAGGTGAGAGGACTACTGGGATGGTGGCTATTTCCCCCCCTTTATTTCTTTATCATGTTTCTGTTTCCTCACTGGAGGGAGGATATAAGAGTTCAATCTTCCCTCTGGGTGAAGGTGACCTTTTAACTACTTGGTCTACAACAATAGGGAATTTTTTTCACGCTCTCTTTTTTATTTCTTTTAATTATACTCACCTTTTCAGTAGCAGCTTGCCAGTTCATCTCTCTTGGGGACGGGAGGAGGATGGGTTATGGTTTTCAGGATATATTTGTGTGGAGAGTTCTGTTGACATTTTTCATGTGGTTTTATATACTTTTTATATATTGTTTATGAGCATCTTGTTTAAAAGTGGTATTTGATTTTGAACTTTTCAATAAAAAGATTTCAAAATAGAAACTTTACCTCCCTAGCATATCCTGTCATCACATTTATCCAGTCAATACTGGGGTAATTGAAATCACCAACTATGACAGTGTTGCCAAATAGACCAAAAATGCAAAAACCAACCAACCAACCCCAAAACAAACAAAATTTGCAAAAATACAAAGATTAAGGAAACTTTTTTTTTTTTTTTTTTACTCTTTGGAGGAGTAGAATGATTAGTGCAGTGACCTGCAAACTAGGGGTACTAGGTTCCATTCCCACTGTAGCTCCTTGTGACTCTGGGCAAGTCACTTAACCCTCCATTGCCTCAGGTACAAAATAAGTACCTGTATATAATATGTAAACCGCTTTGACTGTAACTACAGAAAGGAGGTATATCAAATCCCACCCTCCCTTTTAAAAATGTTTGTTGTCACTTAAGTTTTCTACATATTTTCGAGTTCCATACCTTTCACACCACAATTTTTGACAGAAGCATAATCTCTAGCAGAAGATTAACAAATACAAGTGCACACTTATTATCTACCTTTGACACCCAGCTCTGGGAGAACAAGCTGTCTGCTGTATCTTAATATGGCTTCGTTACTGAGTGAAGTTTTTGCCTCCAACAATGGCAACTCCGTCACTAGATTATGTAGCACTGGCAGTGAAGAATCACTGGAGCCATCCTAATACAAACATGGAGAGACCCAGATAAGTTCTATGTTCCTTAAATAAAATTGATTTCTGCAAACCAGAAAGTCAGCAGTGTTTCAGAAAACCATCAAATATGAAATGTTTCATTGGTTATTTTTGAAACAGATAATCGCAATAGGCTGATACATTAGGTAGCATGTAAACGAGGTAATTAAAGAAAAGCAATCCACAAATAAAAGCAGCAAGGAAGTTGTGGTAATGAACAATTACTAAGAAGCTCTTAAAACAATGTCTTAATACACTTCTTAATTAACAGTAAGCAACTGATTCAGGAATGAAAACACAAAAAAAGCAGACATATAAAAGAGCTCTTAAAAACCAAATGGCCATATTTTGGCAAATTTCCTGCAACAGAAGACTGTGCACGAAAACTGGGGGGTTTGTAAGAGCTCTGAATTTGTCCACTATTTGATCTGTCATTCCTAAATCAGTCAAAATATCAAAAACATACGAGCCAGAAATTCAAATAGAAAACATTCTTAAATCAGTGTCACCATCTTTATTTATTTTATTTATTTATTGCATTTGTATCCCACATTTTCCCACCTTTTTGCGGGTTCAGTGTGGCTTACAATATGATTTGAATGTTGGAAATACAATTTGTTACAGATAGTTAGAGATAAGATTATGCAGGGTTAAGCGAAGCAGTTGAGGTGTCGTTAGGGATGTACTAATGGGACATAGGCATTGCAACTTTGGAAGGAAGCAATGGTAGTTTAGGGGCGATAAAAGACGTGAAGTCATTTGGTTTATAACTTTCTGTGATTAAAGGTATGAGTGATGTGATAATTTGGGAGTGGGAGTTCCTAACATAGGGACCCTTTTACTAAGCAGTGCTAAAAAGTGGTTTGCACAATCTCCAGCGTGGATCTCTCTCGCACATTAAGGCAGATTTTTTTCTATTTTGGCAATAATGGTCACGTACTAATTTTCCCATTAGAGTGTGACCATTAGTGCATGAGCACTTACTGATACCTGTTTTGTAGGCGGTAATGGCTCAAGCGCTAACTGATAAGAGCGTGGCAATATAGTTGAGCTAACCGATTACCACTGAAGTGCCCACTCTCTGCCCCAGAGCTAAAAAATAAAAACTATTTTTTAGCACAGGCGTAGCGTGCACCCATGCCAAAACTACCGAGGGATGCGTGAGTGTGCCCTGTGGTAGTGCATTTTAGCCTGCAGTAAGTACATGTTAGTGCTTACCGCAGCTTAGTAAAAAGGCCCCTTAGACATCTAAATCAGGGACCTGTAATAACAGACCTAAATCCAGGTGGCCTGATTTTGGCCGCCTAGATTTGGATGAATTTTTAGCCACAAATCTAGCTGCCTAGGTTCAGCTGAAAAGTCATCAAAACCTAGACAGCCCTTTGCTAGCAGTGGTGTGTACAGTATAGAGGTAGACATCACACCAATCACAACAGAAAAGGTTTGGATGGAATTAGGAGAAATGAGAGGGGACAAAGCTACGGGGCTGGATTGAATATATCCAAGGACAGGGGTTCTCAACCCAGTCCTCAGGATATACCCAGCCAGTAAGGTTTTCAGGATACCCACAATGAATAGGCATGAGATAGATTTGCATACAATGGAGAATGTGCAAGCATATTTATCTAATGCCTATTCATCGTGGATATCTTCATTATCAGACTGGCTTGGTGTGTTCCAAGGACTGGGCGGGGAATCCCTGTCCTTAGTTATCAAGGGAGTTCAAAGTGGCAATTTCACTGAAGGATCTGTTCAACAAATCTTTATAGATGGGAATGGTTCCACAGGATGGAAGCAGGGTAGGTTTGTCCCTCTTCAAAAAAATTGGTAACAGAGAGGAAGTTAGAAATGACAAGCCAGCTTGTCTTATCTTGGTAGGAAAATTAAGGGAGACTCTACAGAAGAAAAGCATAACGAACTATCTAGAGTTCAGTGCATCAGGCAACATGGTTTTACCAGAAGGACATCATGTCAAACAAAATCAGAGCAGTTTCTTTGGTTGGGTCATTAGGGAATTAGAGTGATATAAAAACATTATCCCCCCCACTCCGATTTTCCCTGTTATTGCCTATATGTTACACTGAATAGTTTCTGATCTTTAAACAAAATGTAATATTAGACAAAGAGGGGCATCCTATATAATAAAAAGCACCTCCAACATTCTGAAGCCGAGAAAGTGAAGCCTTCAAGCATTCCTGCAACGTTCCGGAACTACGTGTCATCAATTGAGGAGATGGAGCCTTACAGAGCGCACGAATGCTTCAAGGCTTCTCTCACACACACACACACACACACACACACACACACACACACACACACACACACACACACACACACACACACACACACACACACACACACACACACACACACACACACACACACACACACACACACACACACAGTCTCTCACTCATTCTTTCTCACATACACACTCCATCTCTCACCCACACACACACACACACACACAGTCTCTCACTCATTCTTTCTCACATACACACTCCATCTCTCACCCACACACTCTCTCTCAAACATACACACTCCGAGGAAAGGGGGGCATGGAACACGCTGGGGAGGAGAGGGAGGGGGGCATGGAACTCGGAGGAGAGGGAGGGAGAGAAGGAGGGGGTCATGGAACTCAGAGCCCCAAACACACTCACTCTCTGTCTCTCACACTATCTCTCTCTCTCACACACTCACTCTCACACATACATACACTCTGTCTCTCACACACTCTCTCTCTCTGACACAAACACACACACACTCTGTCTCTCTCTCACACACACTTTCTCTCTCTCTCTCAAACATACACACTCCGAGGAAAACCTTGCTAGCACTCGTTTCATTTGTGTCAGAAACGGGCCTGTTTTACTAGTTTTCAATAAGATGGGGGCAAATTAAACAATAAACAATCCTGAAAGAGCCCAGCGTCTAATATTTTCATTCCAAGACTTGTTAGTGAAATAGCCACATTGTGCCTGCAAAGAGGTGGGAAAATGTGGAATATAAATAAATAAAGTCTATAATAGACCTCAGTGGCGACTCGTTTCATATGAGCCAGAATATCTCTTAGCTCACCTTGCCTCTTCACCAGTCCGAGTTTTTCATCCAATTCCTTATTTTGATTTTATATATACGTCTATTATATATACATCTTGAAACTTTAACAAAAAGACGTAACTTTAGTTGAAGTTATAAACAGTGGGACCAAATGGAGAAGACTTGGGTGAATCTTCCCAGGAGTGGCCCAGCCTGCCAAAATTACTCCAAGGATGCAGTAACAACTCATCCGGGAAGTCATAGAACATCCAAAGAACTGTTGGCCCCTATAGTCTCAGCTAAGTCAGTGTTCATGACTCCAAAATAAGAAAAAGACTGGACAGAAATTGGGTGGAAGGTGGAAACTGCTGCTATTCAACAGTAGCATCAATGCTCCTCACATTTTCAAACACACACTTTGATGATCCCCAAGCCTTCTGGGATAATGTTTTATGGATAGATCAGTTAAAAAGTGGAACTCTTTCGATAACACAGTAACATAGTAGATGACAGCAGATAAAGAAAGACCTGTATGTTCTATCCAGTCTGCCCAACAAGATAAACCTCATATGATAAAGTATGATATGATATTTGATCTTGATATGTCCTTGCCATTTTCAGGGCATAGACCGTAGAAGTCTGCCCAGCACTGTCCTTGCTCTCCAACTTCTGACATTGTCATTGAAGCCCCACTCCAGCCCATCCAAATCTGCTCAGCCATGATCAGGGCACAGACTATAGAAGTCTGCCCAGCACTGGCTTTGCTTCCCAATTACTGGTGTTGCCATTTAATCACCACTAAGCTTCTTTGGATCCATTCCACACATTTTTTAATTCTGTTACCGTTTTCAGCTCCACCACCTCTCAAAGGAGGGCAATTGCAGACATTATTCCTGAGTCAGCCCCTCTGCAACCTCACTTCATGTCCTCTAGTTCTACCACTGGTTTGTTTATAGATTAATACATTTCAAATATTTGAATGTCTGTATCTCATCACCACTGTCGCTCCTTTCTTTCAGGGTATACATGTTGAGGTCATCAAGTCTCTCCTTATATGTCTGTGACAAACCCAGTATCATTTTTGTCACTTTTCTCTGAAGGGTTTCAAGTCTTTTTACGTCATTAGCACAGGTCCCATTATGTCTAGTGTAAAGCAAATACAGTGCTCCACAGTAAGAATGTCATACCAAGAGTCAAACATGGTGGTGGTGGTGGTACTGTCATGGTGTGGGGATGCTTTACTGCTTCAGAACCTGAAAACTTGCTGTTATTAAGGTATTATGAATTCTGCACTATACCAGAAAATTCTTAAGGAGAATTAAGCTGAAGTGTAACTGGATTATGCAGCAAGACAATGATCCAAAACAAAAGCAAGTCAACATCTGAATGGCCAAAGAGAAACAAAATTAAAGTTTCGGGTTTGCATAGTCAAAGTTCAGACTTGAATCCAATAGAGATGCTCTGGCAGGACCTGAATTGAGTATATGTTACTATGTTACTATGAGTAGTTCATGCATGAAATCCTATGAACGTGTCTGAATTAATGCAGCTCTGTAAAGAAAAACGGGCTAAGATTCCTCAACAGTGATGGAAGGAAGAGGCACTGCGAGCAAGTGTGAAGTGATGCATATGGGAAAGAGGAACCCGAACTATAGTTACGTGATGCAAGGTTACATTAGGAGTCACCGACCAGGAAAGGGATCTAGGTGTCATCGTTGATGATACATTGAAACCCTCTGCTCAGTGTGTGGCGGTGGCTAAGAAAGCAAATAGAATGTTAGGTATTATTAGGAAAGAAATGGAAAACAAAAATGAGGACGTTATAATGCCTTTGTATCGCTCTATGGTGCGACCGCACCTCGAATACTGTGTGCAATTCTGTTCACCACATCTCAAAAAAGATATAGTGGGATGACTTCCCTATGAGGAAAGGCTAAAGCAGCTAGCGCTCTTCAGCTTGGAGAAAAGACGGCTGAGGGGAAATATGATGGAGATCTATAAAATAATGAGTGGAGTGGAATGGGTAGAGGTGAATCATTTGTTTCCTCTTTCCAAAAATACTAGGACTAGGGGGCACGTAATGAAGCCACAAAGTAGTAAATTTAAAACAAATCAGAGACCACTCAACATGTAATTAAACTCTAGAATTTGTTGACAGAGAATGTGGTAAAAGCAGTTAGATTAGCAGGGTTTAAAAAAAGGTTTGGATAGCTTCCTAAAAGAAAAGTTCATAAGCCATTATTAAGATGGTCTTAGGAAAAATCCAATGCTTAGTTCTAGGATAATCAAAAATTAGAAAAATGGCACCGCTCCAACCTAATTTTATTGAAACATGCACAACTAGATAATGGATAGAGCACACCCTGCTGTATGTATCATTATATAATTAAATGGAAGTGTCTCATACAGTCACTAAAGCACCATTGCAGTGTGCTGTATCAAAGCATACGCTTATGTGACATTTTTTAATCATAGACAACCTCCAACCTCCGATAGTGCAGACTATTGCTTAATGAGTGCCCTTAAAGTCTTAATACTTCCTAATATTTAATGTCCAAGTGAAAAAAATCAAATAGGAAAAATTTTTTTATTGTTTTTTTAAGCACTATCGGTATACATAAAGCTTTAATTATATAATGATACATACAGCAAGGTGTGCTCTATCCATTATCTAGTTGTGTATATTTCTAGGATAAGCAGCATAAAATGTATTGTACTGTTTTGGGACCTTGCCAGGTACTTGTAACCTAGATTGGCCACTGTACAGGATGCTGGGCTTGATGGACCTTCGGTTGTCCCAGTATAGCAACACTTATGTACTTCATAGACAGAAGAAGTGGACAGAGATTTAATTGAAGACATTCAAAATATAGCTGTGAAAGGGGAAGTACTACTAATAGGTGATTTTAATATGCCAGCTGTTGATTGGGGTATCCTTATTGTGGGATCTTTTAGAAGCAGGGAGATCCTGGATTCTCTACAGGGGGAACTATTCCAGCAGCTGGTAATGGAACTCATGCAGGATGGGGTTATATCGAACTTAGTGCTTACTAATGGGGAGAGTGTTTCTGATATTAGTACGTGATCATTTGGCACTGAGTGATCACGAGATGGTGTGGTTTAATATTAAGATAGGTGTGGAGATGGTTAATACAAAAATGAAGATGCTAGACTTCAAAAATACTAACTTTATTCAGATGGGAGATTACCTCAAGGAATTGCTGTCTGGATGGGAACATCTGGAAGAAGGTGGAAAGCAGTGGGCAAAACAAAGGAGATATTGTAAGGGCAACAAATGTTGTGTAAGGAAAGTAAATAAAAGTAAGAAGAAAAGGAGGCCATTTTGGTTCCCTAAAGTAGTAGCTGAAAAGGTAAAGAAAAAGAGGTTAGCCTTTATAAACTACAAGAGGAGCTTCCGGTGACATCATCTGTAGATGGACACTTCAGCTTGAAGCTCCATAATAGCCCTTCTAACATAAAGGTGTAATTCTGGCATTCCCCTTCCAATCTCGCAGAAAGCGCTCCAGGGTAGTGTGGCAGGCAAGCAGGCATCATGCCAAGATGTCCTGTAAGCAAACTGAAGAAATTAAAACACTGTTTCTTGGCGACCGGGAAAGAGCAGCATAGCGGGCCACGCAGTGCAGCCAATATAGAAGACGCACCAAGGTCTTAAAAGCACACTGCTCGATTTGGAGTTGGAGGATTGTGATGTGGGAGACCTTAAACGTATATTGAGGGAACTTAAATGTGCTCTGCAAAAGGATGCCTCTGAGCAAACCCAAGAATTAAAAATTCTGATCTCAGATTTGCACAGAGGCCTTGAGGACCTAGGCCAGCGATGGACGAAATGGAGGAGCAGGAGGCTCACCTTAGAGAGGCCCTGAATCAGTTGGATACTGCCGATGCCATGATAGAATCTTTATTAGAGAAAGTGGACGATTAGGAAAATTGTTCTTGAAAAAGCAATATCTGCATTCAGGGTATACTGGAGTATGACTCTGGTTAAAGAGATCTGTTCCCACATCTTAAGCAGTAAATCTCCTGACTCTATCCTGGATGAGGATGTTAAAATTGAAAGAGTGAACAGAGCCTTGGGGTCTTCTTGCAATAATAGGCCCCATGATATTATTGCCTGCTTGCACTCTTCCATGCTTCAAGATAAATTACTGGCTATAGCATGTTGAAAGGGGGCTCTAAAATATAAAAATGACAAAACTGAATTATACCAGGATTTGCCCGCTATTACTCTCCAGAAGCGGAGAGAATTCAAGGAGGTGACTGTGCTATTGCAATGTGAATGAATTAAATACCAATGGCTCTTCCCATTTGGAATATCGTTTACGATCAGTGGCAAAATCTTTCGAGTTAAGACCTGCTGGAGGCTCAAATGTGTCTCCGGAAGGTGGGGTGTGGAAAGAACCACAACCTGCCTGGCTATCGGTGACTAACTCAAGGCCCTCCACACCAGAATGGCAGAAAGTCCCCAAATGGAGGAACCATTTATAATGCCAATCTACTGACCAAAACCTTAGATGTCCATTAATATTTTGGATTTTATTCCATCTCAGGTCTGGTAGCAGAGTCTTCTGTTCTGTTTGAGCTTCTAGCTTAATTGAAACATGCCTCTGTTAGCTATGACACCATGAGTATTACTATTCTCTATATGGGTTTCTCTCTTCCCTCCCCCCCCCCCCCCCCCCCCCCCAATTTTTATATTTGCTGCTTCTTCCATCTAGCCCATTAATCTTAGCAACACTCCTTGGTTCCCTCTGGATCCCTGTACAAGTATGCACACTGATATTGCCCACTAGGTGTCACCATTATATAACATCTGGGACACTCTATGACAGGCATTTATATATCTCCATGATATTATTGTACAGGAGGCAAGTCTATTTCAACTTAAGGAAAACTTTGGGATGAGAGGGCATAGGATGAAGTTAAAAGGATATAGTCTTAGAAATAATCCGAAATACTTTTTTTTACAGAAAGGGTGGATACATGAACAGCCTCCCAGTGGAGGCAATGGAGACAAAGACTGTATCTGAATTCAAGAAAGCTTGGGACAAAGCACATGGGCTTTCTTAGGGCGAGGAGAAGATAGTGGACGGTGTGGATGGGCAGACTGGATGGGCCATTTGGCCTTTATCTGCCGTCACGTTTCTATGTTTCTATGGGGGTGTGAATGGTACCTGGCAGGCCTGAACAACAGATCCTGGGCTCAGGAATCAACCCTAAGCATCCTTCTTGTTAATGGTGAATCAAACCTCAGCAATCATCAGAACAAACTTTGGCAAATCTAATCATGAAACATCTATCTACTGGAAAGGCCACCTCTTTAAATGCAGATGACCCAATGGCAGCCAGCGTTTGTGATGCATTTGAACCAGTGATCTTCAGTTAAAATTCTCTGTATTTCTATGGCAGTGCACTGACCTATCTAGCCCCTTTTTCCATTCAATATATATCTTTTGTGATTAACCCCTAGATAATTTCTGCAGCGCTTACCTCTCTGCTGTTGGAATTCTGGCATCGCTTCATAACCTCTAGAAGTAAAGGTCCATCTCTGGTGTTTTCATTTTCTACAATTCCTAAATCCTGAGCTAAATTCCCACGATCAGGTCCATGTACCTGCTAGATTAAAAAAAAAAATATATATATGCATGAATTTATTTGGAAAATGCACAAAGAAATGGAAAACAAAAAACTGCAGTTTAATGACATGGCGACACAAAGAATTTGGACAAAGTGATTAGAGAGGTGTGGTAGCCGTGTTAGTACACTTTTAAAGGTAATGAATAGAAATAAAACAAAATAAAACATGGAAGGGCAACCTTCGAAAGCTAATCAAGAAATGTATTAAGTTATGTCCAATAAAAAAGGTATCATCTTATTTTCTTTTCCATGTTTTATTTTGACAAAGTGATTAAAATTACTAAATCCTTGGCTCCAGACTTACTGGTGACATAGGAACACTGATTTCTACTACAGTGCTTAGTACTGTAGCAAGCTGTACAGCATCCTGAGGGCTTAATTCAGCATGGCTTTTCTCCCATTCTGGGGTCTACTCTCTAAAAATTTGTTTGTTTGTTTAGGGGCCCACAATCCTTTACAGCATGCCAGTGTAAATGGGTATATAAGTCTATGTGCATATGCACGATTATAGGGGTTTTAGTTATAGGACATTTGCAGGCTTATTTTCGAAAGAGAAGGGCGCTCATCTTTCGACACAAATCGGGAGATGGGCGTCCTTCTCTCAGGGTCGCCCAAATCGGCATAATCGAAAGCCGATTTTGGGCGTCCCCAACTGCTTCCTCTCGTGGGGACGACCAAAGTTCCCGGGGGCATGTCGGAGGAGTAACGAAGGCAGGACTGGGACGTGCCTAACAGATGGGCGTCCTTGAGCGATAATGGGAAAAAAGAAGGGCGTCCCTGATGAGCATTTGGCCGACCTTACTTGGTCCATTTTTTCTTATGACCAAGCCTCAAAAAGTTGCGCGAACTGACCAGATGACCACCGGAGGGAATTGGGGATGACCTCCCCTGACTCCCCCAGTGGTGACTAACCCCCTCCCACCCTGAAAAAAACAACTTTAAAAACTTTTTTTGCCAGCCTGAAATGTCATACTCAGGTCCACTGCAGCAGTATGCAGGTCCCTGGGAAGGGAGGTATGTGTGTGTCAGCGGAGGCATAGCGAAGGCGTGGACGAAGGTTTGGACAAATTCCAGGAGGAAAAGTCCATAGTCTGCTATTCAGGCAGACATGGGAAGCAACTGCTTGCCCTGGGATTTGTAGTATGGAGTGTTGCCACGATTTGGGTTTCTTCTAGGTAACATAGTAACATAGTAGATGACGGCAGAAAAAGACCTGCACGGTCCATCCAGTCTGCCCAACAAGATAAACTCATATGTGCTACATTTTGTGCATACCTTACCTTGATTTGTATCTGCCACTGTCAGGGCACAGACCGTATAAGTCTGCCCAGCACTAGCCCCGCCTCCCAACCACCAGCCCCGCCTCCCCTCCACCGGCTCTACTACTAATACTCAACATTTCCAAAGCGCTACCAGACTCATGCAGTGCCAAGTGCCAAGTAGGTGTGCACACTTACGCCTACTGTAGACTAAGTGGTCACACCTAAATGTTGGCACACAAATGCTGACTTATGTTAGTATTCTATAATGGAATCTGACTGCACTGATGCAGTTACAGAATAGCGCTTAGAATTCATCATTTCACTAGCATTTTGGCGCCGTATACTGAATTTTCCCCTTCATGTTGTGCTGTATTGTATAAATAGGTTGATGAAAACTAGACCTCATCAGTTGAAGTGTCTTGGCCTGTGCATGTTCAAGTCCCCATTTGTGATGTTTCAGCTTGTAGCTTAGTTTGTCTGCTACCTAGCTGAGGTCACCTTGGAAGAAAATGGCCTTCAGTGAAAGATTTCCAGATGCAAGATTTTTAGCGCTTCCTTACACAGTGTTAAGTAGCCTGAGGCTTCTCCCTCCCTCGTTTGTCAATGTAATACACTGTCACCTGATGGACTGTGTGCCTTGTAACCCACCTTGAAGGTGTGCAAAGGCATAGACAATGGCCCATAATTTCAGTAAACTGATGAAAGATGACACCTCTTAGTTTGCCCATAGACTTTTCACATGCAAATCCTGTAGGTCCACGATCCATCTAAAAGCAGAGGTGTCTGTGGTAACAAAAAAATTGTGCTCTAGCTTCTGTCACCATTTTCGTGAGAGGTGCATATGTTGCATGATAGCAACAGTCTTGAATAGTGCTTGGTTGTACTGGTTCCATTAGAACTTTAGGTATAGTCTGACTGTTCCATTTGGTGTGTGTGTGTGGGGGGGGGGGAGTGTACTCTGACATATTAGCATATTAAATTTCCACATATACATCTCATACATATTCATTATGGTTCATATTCACATTTGTGATGTATGCTGTACACAAGGAACTTTAAGGACTAATGTTATGGATCCTTCTATCACTTATCCCTATAGTGGCCATGCCCTTTGCTTTATGGCTTCATCGGGGGACATATGTATGACAACTAAGATACTCACCAGCATACCCATTCTTTGAATGGCTCTGAATTTTATTACAGTCAAAAATGTAGACACTTTCAGCACTAGTGTAAGAGTTCAGTAGCCGAAAGTGTCTACATTTTTGACTGTATTATCTGTTTTGGTTTTTTTTTTGTTACATTTGTACCCTTGTGACCTGGTTAGGCCACTGTTTGGAAAACAGGATACTGGGCTAGATGGACCATTGGTCTGACCTAGTATGGCTACTCTTACATAAGTACATAAGTATTGCCATACTGGGAAAGACCAAAGGTCCATCAAGCCCAGCATCCTGTTTCCAACAGTGGCCAATCCAGGTCACAAATACCTGGCAAGATCCCCAAAAAGTACAAAACATTTTATACTGCTTATCCCAAAAATAGTGGATTTTCCCCAAGTCCATTTAATAATGGTCTATGGACTTTTCCTTTAGGAAGCCGTCCAAACCTTTTCAAAACTCTGCTAAGCTAACCGCCTTTACCACATTCTCTGGCAACGAATTCCAGAGTTTAATTACATGCTGAGTGAAGAAAAATTTTCTCCGATTCGTTTTAAATTTACTACATTGTAGCTTCATCGCATGCCCCCTAGTCCTAGTATTTTTGAAAAGCGTAAACAGACGCTTCACATCTCCCCGTTCAACTCCACTCACTATTTTATAGACCTCTATCATATCTCCCCTCAGCTGCCTTTTCTCCAAGCTGAAGAGCCCTAGCCGCTTTAGCCTTTCCTCATAGGGAAGTCGTCCCATCCCCTTTATCTTCTTTATTCTTATGTTCTCTCAAATTCTTTCTTCCATGTGCTCTACGTTTTGCTCTTTGGACCCTCTGCCATCTTCTTGGATAAAATTATTTAATCTACAACTTGTTCCTTACTTGCTTTTACTGGTTAATTCTAGCTTATCATTGGGGTTGGTTCTGTCTGCTTGGAAAGAATACTCTGTGCATCAGATTTTGAAGAAGCCTTCTCTTGATCCCTCTCTTCCTCTCCATTACCATCCTGTCTCAAACCTTTGTTCTACATCAAATAGTTGAGAAAGTGGTTTATTTGCAACTTAATCAGTTCATTGAAAATGTACTTGCTCTACATTCACGCCAATCTGGTTACGTCACTCTGGCTGTTTCCCTCAACTTATCTGCTGCATTTGAGCTAGTCGATCATGTATTGCTCTTGGCTCGGTACAAATCTTAGGAATTTCTCAGAGTGTTAAACGGGTTTAAATCTTAGACCGTTCTTTTCATGTTCGACAGGATCATCAGTCTTCCTCAAACAGATCTCTGACATGCAGAGTGCCTCAAGGCTCTATCCTTTCTCCTCTTCTGTTTAATATTTTTATTAGTATAAAACAAATAGAGAGGGTAATACAGTATACATAGAAAGTATACAAACAAACAAAGCAACACTGGGCCTTCAAGACTGGGACAACTGAAGTTCTTTATTGATAAATGACCCGACATGGGCCGTGTTTTGGCGTTAATCAATCAGTGGCGTTCCGTGCTTGGCTGACACCAGGGCGGATCGCCGCTGCGCGCACCCCCCCAGGTGCAGTGCAACACTGCACCCCCCCAGGTGCAGTGCAACACTGCGCCCCCCCTGGCGTGGCACGGCACCCACCCCGGCATGGACCCCCCCCCAGGCGCAGCACCTCTCACTTCCCCCCCCCCCCCCACCGATGGTCCCCACCTGCCTACCAGCTGAGCTCCTTGCACCCGGCACCTCGAATCTGCAGCGCTGCTGACTGTAAAAGAAGAAAACCGTCTCGTCGTTGGCCCTTCACTCACCGAGTCCCGCCCTCTGATGCAACTTCCTATTTCCTCAAGGGCGGGACACAGTGAATGAAGGGCCAACGACGAGACGGTTTTCTTCTTTTACAGTCAGCAGCGCTGCAGATTCGAGGTACCGGGTGCACGGAGCTCAGCTGATAGGCAGGTGGGGACCGTCGGATGGGGGGGAGTGAGAGGCGCTGCACCGGGGGGGGGGGGGGGGTTTGGACGGAGCACCCCCCCCCCACCCGTTGACACCCGG
Source organism: Microcaecilia unicolor (assembly GCF_901765095.1). NCBI lineage: Eukaryota > Metazoa > Chordata > Amphibia > Gymnophiona > Siphonopidae > Microcaecilia > Microcaecilia unicolor. Next base: position 266,363,619 of record NC_044033.1, on the reverse strand, counting down.
GGCGGACCGCCCCCACCTTGGTATGCCACTGTAATCAATGCCTGCCTCAGGGGTCAAGGAATAATTCTGTAATACACAAGTAGTATAGATTCAATGCCCCAAAATGTGTAGCAATGGTTATAAATTGCCGCACTTCCGAAGGTTAAGCTCTATGAAGAGCCTTCTCATTTGCACAAAAGCGCAGTCATCTGGTCAGTTCGGGCACTTTTTTGTGCCTTAGTCGTAATAAAAACAGGTCTGGGTGAAAACGTTCAAGTGTTTGTCAGGGACATCCTTGTTTTTTTCCCATTATGGGTCAAGGACGTCCAAGTGTTAGGCATGCCCAAGTCCCACCTTTGCTACGCCTCTGACACGCCCCCTTGAACTTTGGCCATCCCTGCGACGGAGTGCAGCTTTTGATTATACTGATTTGGATGTTTCTGAGAGAAGGACATCCATCTTCCGATTTATGTCGAAAGATGGGCATCCTTCTCTTTCGAATTCAGGAAAGCTTGGGACAACTACAAAAGATCTCTTGATGAGAGGAAGGGGTAGTAAATAGATGGGCAGACTGGATAGGCCATCCACATAGTCTTTATCTGCCTTCATTATTTCTCTGTTTTCTATAGAGTGCAAGTGGAAATCAGTAAGCTAACTGGATTAAAAAAAAAAATATTGTCTCCTGATATGTTACTGCCAGAAGAAAATGAATTTGTTTGGATTTTGGAAACTGCACCACTAATCTGCATGGCTTAAATAACAAAAAAAGTATACTGTAAAATTGAAAAACTCTTAACTGTTCCAGTCCCAGGCTGAAATACTGCCAATGTGAATCCAAGGCTGAAGAATTCAAGAAACTCGGAAACAAGACTGGATACCAAATAACCTAAAAAATAAAGCAATGCATCAGAACAAAAATTAGTAACAGAAAATAGTTCTGCACAAATTTTTCAATCAAGCTATTTCATAGTTACTAGTCATCTGCTATATGGTCCACAAGGACAAAGGAGTGCTGCAACGATAATGAAATAAGTACATAAATGTAGCCATACTGGGACAGACCGAAGGTCCATCAAGTACAGCATCCTGTTTCCAACAGTGGCCAATCCAGGTTACAAGTACCTGGCAGGATCCCCAAACAGTACATTTTATGTTGCTTATCCTAGAAATAAGCAATGGATTTTCCCCAGTCCCTCTTAATAATGGCTTATGGACTTTTCTTTTAAGAAGCTATTCAAACCTTTGTTAAACCCTGCTACGCTAACTGCTTTTACCACATCCTCTGGCAACAAATTCCAAAGTTTAACTACATGTTGAGTGAAGCAATATTTTCTTTCTCCGATTTGTTTTAAATGTACTACTTTGTAGCTTCATTGCATGCCCCCTAGTCCCACTAAAACTGCTCCAGGGACCTGCATACTGCTGCGACGGACCTGAGTATGATATTTGAGGCTGGCATAGAGGCTGGAAAAAATATTTTAAAAGATGTTTTCTTGAGGGTGGGGGAGGGGGGTTAGTGACCACTGGGGGAGTAAGGGGAAGTCATCCCCGATTCCCTCCGGTGGTCATCTGGTCATTTAGAGCACATTTTTGTGGCTTGGTTGTAAGAAAAAAAAAGGACCAGGTAAAGTTGTCCAAGAGTTCGTCAGAGACGCCCTTCTTTTTCCCATTATCGGTCGAGGACGCCCATGAGTTAGGCACGCCCCAGTCCCACCTTCACTACGCTTCCGCATGCCCCTGTGAACTTTGGTCGTCCACACGACGGAAAGCAGTTGAGGATGCCCAAAATCGTCTCTCGATTATGCCGATTTGGGCGACCCTGTGAGAAGGACGCCCATCTTGCGATTTATGTCGAAAGGTGGGCATCCTTTTCTTTTCGAAAACAAGCCTGCTAGTAACCTATGGAACTTTGTAAGTCTAAGTGCTTTGAAAATGAGCCCCTAACATAACTACCTGATGAATAAATCAGAAAAGACAAGAAAAAGTAACTAAAAACACCACAAAACTTGTCAGAAGGATTTAAATAAACCGTTTAACTGTTCTGCTGCAAACAAAATGTCTGCTCTGCTAAAACAATCCAAAACATTTAGACAAAACGTTAGAGCCTTTAGAGCGTTCCAGATCACCCGGTGCTCCAGGAGACTGATCTGAAGATTCATTTCCTTGGTAGACCAAATACCCTGAGTGTAAAGGCCATCTATGAGCTCCCTAGCCCAAGAGAGATGCCTTTTTGTGGCTCACGAATTTGGAATGGAAGTCCCAGAATCAAATTGGAAAGAATGGACCACCACTAAAGGGAGAGTACAAGCTCCGAGAACACTCTGATTACAATTTCCAGGCTCCCCATGGCTTGACACCACTGAGAAGCTAGGTCCATTGGGCTGCTCTCATGGGTGTAACATACACTGTGGAGGCCATGTGGCCCAGCAACCTCAACATCTGATGAGCTGTGACCTGCGGAGAGGCTCAAACCCTGAAAGCGAGTGTGACAAGAGTGTCCGCTCTCGTCTCTGGGAGGTAGGCTTGAACCTTCTGTGTGTCAAGCAGGGCTCCTATGAACTCTTAATTGCTGGGCAGGGTGAAGATGGGACTTGGGGTAGTTTAAAACGAACCCTAGTAGTTCGAGCACCCGAATAGTCCAGCCTCGGTGGTGCTCTTCACCAGCCAGTCATCGATATGGGAACATATGGACTCCCAGTCTGCATACCAACGTTGCAACTACTGCTAAACATTTGGTAAAGACCCTGGGAGCTGACGTGAGGCCAAAGGGCAACATGCGGTACCGAAAATTATGTGTTCCCAGTCAAAATCAAAGATATTTCCGGTGGGCTGGAAGTATCGGGATGCGAGTAGATGTATCCTTTAAGTTCAGAGAGCACAGCCAATCGTGTTCGTGAATCAGGGCCCGTAGGTGTAGGATGGGATACATCCCCCCCCCCCCCCGTTTTCTTTTGTACAAGGAAGTACCTGGAATTGATCCCCACCCTTCCTCCCCTTGTGGAACAGGCTCAAGCATGTGGGCCTTCAGAAGGGCTGAGAGTTCCTTTGTAAGTACATGCCTGTGCTGAGAGATGAATTTTTGATACCAATTGAGGGCGTATCCAAGACAGAGTATTTGAAGAACCCACCAGGTGGAGGTTATAAGGGGCCACCTTTCTTGAAAAAAATTCTCAGCCTCTCTCCGACCGGTAAATCATCTGGGACGGACACTTTGTGGCTATGCTCTGCTGGATCCAGTCAAAAGCTCATCCCTTGCTTTGCCTAGGGAGCAGCAGAAGCCTTAGGCGCACGCTGCTGATGTGAATGAGCAGGCTGGCGAGCCGAGGGGGTGTACCTACACCTCTGATATTAATACACTCCTCCTTGGCTTGCTAAAAGTCCTCCTAGCTAAGAAGGTAGATGCAGAAGGTGCCCGGTAGGAGAGATAAGAGATGGCATCAGTATGTTTTTTGAATTTGTCTGTGATCTCCTCTACCTTCCCTCCAAAAAGGTTATCCCCCGGCAAGGGGAATCCGCCAACCACTGTGGAATAAAATGTTCTAAGTCAGAAACACGCAGCCATGAGAGTTTGCGCATTGCTATACTCTGGGCAGAGATCCTGGATGTCATATCAAAAGTGTTGTAAGTGCCCCTGGCCAATTTTCGACACGCCTTCTTCTGCTTTGCCAACTGGCAAAGTGACTTGGCCTGCTCCGGAGGGAGAGTCTCAGCCAGGTCCATCAACTTGCATACCGAGTCCTGCAAGTATTCAGGAGATGAGCATTGAGGCCTGGAACATCTTTCTCCCAAAAGAATCCAGAGTTCTAGCTTCTCTACCTGGGGGCGTCGAGTCTTTTGAGAGCAGACTCCACCACCATGGAACTGAGAGGCAACTAAGGCTTATCACATCCAGGTGTGCTGCAGATCCGGTACATGGAATGGATGTTCTTGGGCAGTACTGGGACTGACAATTCTTAAACAGGACTTTCTGGAGTACCTTGTGGAGAGGGACAGTCATAGCCCCCTAAGAGATGTGTGGTCCAGGGCCTCGAGCATCTGGGCCCTGGGCTCATCCTCCGCTTCCAAAGGAAATGGAATGGCCTGAACCATTTCTTTTACAAAAGATGGAAAAGAAAGGCCCTCAAGTGGAGCTTTTCTCCATTCAGGTGTGGTGGGGGTGGCTGGTTCAGAGGGTATCCCATAGGACTCATCTGAGGAATAGTACCTGGGATCTTTCTCTGACTCCCACAAGCGCTTCTCATCATTGTCAGACAAAACCTCCCTACCGGAGGGTCAAGACTGATCCTGCCTCTAAGCAGAGGAGCCATTTCCTCAAGAATGGCATTGAGGAGTCGGGTCCCATCTTGACTCTGGCGAAGTTTCCTCCATAGACGTCAAGGGTCTCCAGGCTTGGATGGCAATTGACATTAGGGCTGCACCGCAGGCTGAGGGCCAGATGAGGTTGGAATGGGAGGCAGGATAGGCGCAAGCACCCCCGGTGCAGATTCACACCATCGCATAAGGCAATCAAGCAGCTCAGGAAGCAAAGCCCGAGTGTGCTCATCGAGGGCTGATATCAGGAAAATCTGGGGCTCTGGTTGAGAGGCAGATTGTAGATCTGTCGGGGGTCAATATTGGAGCTGGCTGGTGGCTGCTGGTAGAGCAGCGCATCGGTACCTCCTGTATGGAGGGAGAGTGGTCCTTCCAGCACCAACGCTTTTCAGTGTGCCGAATCCGACACCCCGGAATTCCTGGCACCATGCGTCGAGGCATATCGATGACAATGTTTTTTGGCCTTAGCCTGAAGCTTGTAACTGAGGCTTCTCAGTGCCGACGAGGATGACAGTGAATCCTCACATTGCCTCAGGGTTGGGTCTGACGATGGATGGTCCCGGGGGCTCTGCACAACAGTATGCCTCGAGACAGGTGGAAATCCACTCGATGCACAACTGCTCCCAGTGTCTGCAGGCCTAGCAGTAGCCATGCTCACCAATCTTCCGACGCCGGTGTGATGCTCGACGTTGATGCCGATGTCAATGCCAAGGAACAGGACTTGGCTCCATAAGGTTTTTCACGTTGAGTCCCTCAACTTGGGTCCTTTTCTTTATATGTAGGGCCCTAAACACTGGAGTGACCAGAAATGGGTGTCTGTTCCAGAGATCGTCCGATTTCACTGGGTACAACACTGTTGAAAAGGTGAAGAAAAAACACGCTGAAAGGCACAAAAGAAGCTCTTGGACCAAGCAGTGTGTGGAGATGGTGAAAAAGTACACCCTCTCCTCACTGTGGTAAAAAAGCAACTGAGGTGACCACATTCATGCAGCCTACGTTACTCACTTGTGAAAACAGATAGGCCTACTTGCCCTTGGAGAATAGGACGATGCACAAATGAGCCAGTCATCGAGATACGAGTGAACTTTGATTCCGTGGCACTGAAGGAAGGCAACCACCACCACCATAAACTTGGTAAATGTTCTTGCAGCCGTGGCGAGACCAAAGATCTGAACTGAAAGTAATGACCCAGCACTGTAAAACATAGAAACCTCTGATGTGGCGGCCATAGGGGTATATGCAAGTACACCTCCTTAAGATCTGGAGGTACTGAGCACTCTAGCTGACTAAAAGGAGGACTTCCTGTCTGCATGAAAGGAAGATTGGCATGCCTGAAATCTGGACTTCTGACCATATTGCTGACAACCAGGCAGGTACCGTCTGCTCTCTCGGAATCAAGATCGAAAGCCCCCTGGAGACAGACAACAAGAGGCTCCTCTGGCAACTGCTGTTGCTTAGTTTCCCCCAGATCTTTCACCAAGTTACTGAGATCTACTCCACATAGCCACTTGCCCCGAAAGGGCAATTTAACTAGATGTGACTTTGATGCTGCATCCACTGGCCAATGCCGCAACCAGAGTTGCTGACGTGCCGTGACAGCCAAAGACATACTGTGGGCCGCAACCCATAACAAGTCATAGTAACATGGAGGGGAATAATTGAACGGCGCCGGCGATGTATTTTGGCGGCGCCGCAAACAGCTGGCCAGACCCGTATTTTCGAAAAAGATGGCCGGCCATCTTTTGTTTCGATAATACGGTTCTGGCCAGCCAAATGCCTTGGATTTGGCCGGGGTTTGAGATGGGCGGCTTCGTTTTTTAGCGATAATGGAAAGTTATGTCGGCCATCTCAAACCCCGGCCAAATCCAAGGCATTTGGCCGTGGGAGGAGCCAGCATTTTTAGTGCACTGGCCCCCCCTGACATACCAGGACACCAACCGAGCTCCCTAGTGGTCACTGCGGTGGACTTCAGAAAAGCTCCCACGTGCATAGCTCCCTTACTTTGGGAGCTGAGCCCCCCAACCCCCCCCCCCCCCCAAAACCCACTACCCACAAATGTACTGCACCCACTAAAACTGCTCCAGGGACCTGCATACAGCCTCTAGGACTTATTGCTGCTGTATAACTTTGGCACACCAGTTCACACCTGAAGACTAATCTCTCTGAAAAAGTTATTTCTTGAAATAAGCACGTTTACTCACAGTTAACTGCAGATCAGAGGTTGTGCCCCACTGGCAAAGAGTCCCCTGGTACTAAGATTAGCAGTAGGTCAGAGCTGACACAATGGTGTACAATGCCCTCTTTCAGCACCATTCAAGGTAATAACTATATTCTCTAACGTGGGTAACACAGGGAAGGGAACTAAAACTGGCTTACAAAAATGGCCACTACCACATGGACTACAACAGGAAACAAAACAGGGCACACTCTGACCCAGTTAGCAGGGGGGAAAAGCACCATGGGAGTAGAGCCCAGTACCCTACACCCACCACAATGCATTGCTAATGTGACACTGCAGTGCAAATAACAGAAAACGTGTCACACTCACCCCAGAGCCACATCACAAGCAGGAAAAGGCTGTTGGAGGACAGAACACATTCTGCCGTCAAGGAGGTGGGTACGGCATTTGAGGCTGGCATACAGGCTGGAAAAAAAAGTGTTTAAAGTGGGGGTTTTTTGGTGGGAGGGGGTTAGTGACCACTGGGGGAGTACGGGGAGGTCATCTCCGCTTCCTTCAGGTGGGCATGTGGTCAGTTTGGGCACCTATTTGAGGCTTGGCCGTGAAAATAAAAGGACCAAGTAAACCCGGCGAAATACTGCTTAACGCCGTATTTTTTTTCCATTATCAGCGAAAGCCAGCTATCTGGTAGCCACGCCCATACCCGCCCATGTCCCGCCTTCGCTTCGCCGCCGACACGCCCCTTTGAACTTTCGCCGGCGAGGTGACGGGAAAGCGGCAATGCTGTCCAAAAAAGCAGCTTTCGATTATACCGATTTCGCCGCTTTTCCCAGATCGCCTGCCATCTCCCGATTTGTGTTGGGAAATGGTGATCACTTTCGATTATGAGCTGGATAGTAACATAGTAGATGACGGCAGAAAAAGACCTGCATGATCCATCCAGTCTGCCCAACAAGATAAACTCATATGTGCTACTTTTTGTGTATACCTTACCTTGATTTGTATCTGTCATTTTCAGGGCACAGACCATATAAGTCTGCCCAGCACTATCCCTGCCTCCCAACCACCGGCTCTGGCACAGACCGTATAAGTCTGCCCAGCACTATCCCCACCTCCCAACCAGCCCCGCCTCCCACCACTGGCTCTGCCACCCAATCTCGGCTAAATAGCATTCGCCAAGTAGGCCAACCCTACTTCCAGCTGGCTCCCATCTTGCATTTTGCCAAGTACTGATACCACTTCAGGCATGCTCTAGCTAAGAACACTTGCACAGAAAGTTCACAAAGACCTTAAGACACATTTATTTCAGCTAGCCTTTGGGACACAAAGCAATAGTCTAACCATCATCTGTGATGCAAATTGTTTCTCTGTATGTTTGTGCCTTGTATTCTTACTATCTTTTGGAAATATGGAGTTTTTCTTTTTCATTCCTATATTTTAGACTGTAAATCTGCTTTGATTTGCTTGTTCAAAGAATATAGAATAGTAAATGCAAATAATTAGTTAATTATAATAAATAAAAATGTTTAAAAAATATTATACCTCTTAGGTGAAATGTAGTTCAAGAACAACTGGTTTCATGTTAGAGTCCACCTGGGGGCCAATGGCTCACTTCACATTCATCTCCCATTCCCCCCAACTCCAATCTTATCACAAGTGTCCAATTAAGGGGGTAAGAGCAATCCCTACCCCTACTGCACCAGTGGCACCATTTTGAAAAATGGCATCATCTAACCTCTGGTGATCGTGCAGTACATAATTTAAATAAACTGTCCTACATACTATTGTAAAGCCCTCTTCTGCAAACCACTTCACCCTGTATTGAAGGAATACAGGTCCTCTATGTTAATCCGGCCTATTCTGTGGAATGATTTTCCTTTGCCATTGAGAATGATTGATAAGCTCGACCAGTTTAAAAAAAAAAGCTTAAAAAAAAAAAACTTACCTGTATCAGACTGCTTTTAATATGGTTATACGAAAGGTTAAAATAAAAGAAGTGGAGAAGGGCAGTTTTTTTGGATTAATGTCTAAATGGTAATTCTATGTATAGTATAGTTTGATATTATAATTGTTTTTATTTACGTGAATATTTTGTATGTATATTTATAGCCACTTAGAATTGTAAATAAAGTGGTCTATAAATTTTTTAAATAAAAAATTATTATACCAGCTACATCAAACAGTGGTTGAGTGACCTCTTTTAGAACACTATATATATATATATAGAGGAAAATACAATATTTGGATATGATTTACTTAGTGAAGACCAAAACATGCAGTAGTGAATTGAGCACTTTCTCCCTATATTTCTCCAGTAAGATTTTAGGAAACAAATTAGCTAATACTATTACTAAATGTCATAAATAGTAAATCTTACCATTTTTGGTATTTAAAAACTGCTGGAAGCTTTCATTGATAAGTGGTGTTTTGTTCTGCTGCAAAATGAAAATCCAGAGATAAAACTGGATGCAACAAAGGTACCAAGGAAAATGTAAACCAGAACCAGTCTAAAACTTTAAAAATAATAAAGCTTGCAACTTCAAACATAAGGACAAACATGAAAAAAACATTAATTTTGTTTTTCATTTCTGTTTCTATTCTGGTTCATTTCTTTTGGGATTTAGGGCCTCTTATTAAACTGCGATAGCGATCACCGGCACAGCAAATGGGCTGTCTCGCATTTGCCACGTGGGAATCGCTAGCGCAGTCTAGTAAAAGAGGACCTTAATCACCTGTCTTTCCAAACCCAAGCTCAAGCAAAGGGCTCTGGAGTCAAAGTCAGAGTCGGAAGCAACTTTGGGTGCAATTGGAGTAGGTAAAAATGACCCAACATCAACTTCAGCTCCAAAATAAAAACTTACAACAGTGTATTGCATATTTTCATTTTATAGCATTTTTAATCAGGTTTTTAACTTCAAATAACTATATTTTGTGGTTTAATGGTCCTAATTTTGTACATAAAAAAATATCAAAAATTTTATAATTAATCAAATTTCTCTTACATTTACTATACATAGTGGAGTCAGAGTTGGGGGTCAGACATTAACAAAGATTGGAGGCATTGAAGGATTGGTGTACTGACTCCAGAGCCTTGCTCAAGGCATGTTAAATTAAGGTACAGTAAGTAAGTTTGTGCCTCAGAGGATGTAGAAGCTAAGGCTTATATTTACTAATAAACATGTTATTACCAGGTAGCAAAAGAGAGGGTCCAAAAGCAACAGAAGAAAAGCACAAATGGGCCTTCAGGAGTGGAACAGTCAAGAATCTTTTAATGAATAGACCCAACACTGGCCTTCTTTCAGCATTTCTATGCCTGAGCCAGAGGACTGACAAATGACATTAAAATGCAATACATTAATATATCTATATAAAAACATTTAAAAACATAGTAAGCTAGATACGATATTTGATATGTATAAAGGACATGCTGAACTGGTATCCATGCACAATATAAATTAACATTAAAAAAGCCTAAATAAAAATGAAACATACATGGAAAATGAATGTTCAGTGCCTCTATAATAGTAAAAGGAAACATGCTCAATACTGTAGAAATAATATAATATTGATACATGGAAAAAGTACTAAAAAAAATCAGAAACATGAATACGAGTGTACACAGAGAAGGGCATTTTCGAAAGGCACGTCCAAGTTGCGATTTGGATGTCCTTGCAAAACGGCGAAATCCAGGGGTGGGAAAACCTGTATTTTCGAAACAAGGTGGACGTCCATCTTTCATTTCGAAAATACCGTCATGGACGTCCAAATCTTTAAATTTGGACGTCCCTAGACATGGACGTTTCTAACTTTTGGCGATTTTCAAAATCAAAGATGTCCATGTCAAAAACGTCCTAATGCAAGCCATTTGGGCGTGGGAGGCACCAGCATTTGTAGTGCACTGGTCCCCCTGACATGCCAGGACACCAACCAGGCACCCTAGGGTGCACTTCAGTGGACTTCATAAGTTACTCTCAGGTACATAGCTCCCTTACCTTGTGTGCTGAGCCCCCCAAAGCCCACTACCTACAACTGTACACCACTGCCATAGCCCTTACGGGTGAAGGGGGTCACCTAGATGTGGGTACAGTGGGTTTATGGTAGGTTTTTGGAGGGCTCGCTGTTTCCTCCACAAATGTAACAGGTAGGGGGGTATGGGCCTGGGTCCGCTTTTCTAAAGTGCACTGCAGTACCCACTAAAACTGCTCCCGGGACCTGCATGCGCTGTCATGGACCCGAGTATGACATCTGAGGCTGGCACGACATATTTTGAAAGATGTTTTTTGAGGGTGGGAGGGGGTTAGTGACCACTGGGGGAGTAAAGGGAGGTCATCCCCGATTCTCTCTGGTGGTCATCTGGTCAATTCGGGCATCTTTTTGTGCCTTAGTCGTAATAAAAACACACTGGATGAAAACGTCTAAGTGTTCATCAGGGATGTCCTTTTGTTTTTCCATTATGGGTCAAGGACGTCCAAGTGTTAGGCACGCCCAAGTCCCGCCTTCGCTACGTCTCTGACACGCCCCCTTGAACTTTGGCCGTCCTTGTGACGGAGTGCAGTTGGAGACGTCCTAAATCGGGTTTCGATTATACCGATTTGGACGTCCATGGGAGAAGGATGTCTATCTTCCAATTTATGTCGAAAGATGGACGCCCTTCTCTTTTGAAAATGAGCCCGAGAGAGAGAGAGAACACCTCTTATTCTAAGCACCAATAGTGTGTAAAAAACTGAACAAAATGTATTCCCTGGGCAACTACTTCAACCATTCACAAAAATCTATTTTTTATAAAAAGGGCAAAAAATAGAAGTATATAACAAAATATATTTGTGGGCTCTTCAGAATAACAGAGTGAACAGCTCATACAGCTGTAACTAAAAAATTACCGAGACTGCATCAGCAAACGTGATTTCAAATAAACCATGTCTTAGCAAAAAATAAGACTCCATATTGTATCAGCAAAAGGATAATTAACTTACCAGAAATACAATCAATAAGCAAGAGTAAAATTGCGTCTTCAACTTACCAGAAATACAGTCAATAAGCAAGAGTAAAACTGCGTCTTCAACCGCTGTGATTTTCAGCACAATCACCAAAAGAACCGAGTACACACGCACACGGGAGCTAATAAAGGAATGCCTGGGAGGACAGTACAGCAGTCGTCCCATCCCCTGTATCATCTTTGTCGCCCTTCTCTGCACCTTTTCCAATTCCACTATCCTGCTTATAATCGAACGAGAATAACGCCCAAGTTCCGACCTAAATCGGGAGATGGGCGTTCTTCTCACAAAAACAAATAAAGCGGCATAATCGAAAGCCGAACTTTGGACGCTTTCAACTGCACTCCGTCGCGGATGCGGACAAAGTTGACGGGGGAGTGTCGGAGGCGTGGTGAAGGCGGAACTGGGGCGTGGTTATCACCCGAACAGAGATGGGCGCCCTTCGCCGATAATGGATGCGTTTGTAGCTAGAATTTAGGGCACTTTTCCTGGACCCTGTTTTTTGACGAATAAGGCCCCAAAAAGTGCCCTAAATGACCAGATGACCCCCAGAGGGAGTCGGGGATGACCTCCCCTGACTCCCCCAGTGGTCACTAACCCCCTCCCACCACAACAAATGATGTTTCACAACTTTTTACTTTCACCCTCAAATGTCATACCCTCCTCCCAAGCAGCAGTATGCAGGTCCCTGGAACAGTTGTTAGGGGGTGCAGTGGACGTCAGGCAGGTGGACCCAGGCCCATCCCCCCCCTACCTGTTACAATTGTGCTGCTTAATGCTACTAGTCGTCCAACCCCCCCCAAACCCCCTGTACCCACATGTAGGTGCCCCCCTTCACCGCTTAGGGCTATAGTACTGGTGTAGACTTGTGGGCAGTGGGTTTTGAGGGGGATTTGGGGGGCTCAACACACAAGGGAAGGGTGCTATGCACCTGGGAGCTCTTTTACCTTTTTTTTGTTTTGTAAAAGTGCCCCCTAGGGTGCCCGGTTGGTGTCCTGGCATGTGAGGGGGACCAGTGCACTATGAATCCTGGCCCCTCCCACGAACAAATGCCTTGCATTTATTCGTTTTTGAGCTGGGCGATTTCATTTTCCATTATCGGTGAAAAGCAAAAACGCCCAGCTCACACCTTGGCGAATAAAGCATGGGCGTCTATTTTTTTTTTAAAATACGGTTCACTCCGCCCCTTCACGGACCCGTTCTCGGAGATTAACGCCCATGGAGATAGGCGTTTCTGGTCGATTATGCCCCTCTATGTCTTTTTTAAGGTGCGGCGACCAGAACTGAACACAGTACTCGAGGTGCGGTCGCACCATGGAGTGATACAATGGCAGAATAATATCCTTATTTTTGTTTTCAATCCCTTTCCTAATGATACCCAACATTCTATTTGCTTTCCTAGCCTCAGCGGCACATTGAGCAGAAGTTTTCAACGTATCATCAACGATGACACCTAGATCCCTTTCTCGATCCGTGACTTCCAAAGCTGAACCTTGCATGACGTAGTTATAGTTTGGGTTCCTCTTTCCCACATGCATCACTTTGTACTTGTTCACATTAAACGTCATCTGCCATTTAGACGCCCAGTCTTCCAGTCTCGTAAGGTCCTCTTGTAGTTTTTCACAATCTTCCCGCGATTTGACTACTTTGAATAACTTTGTGTCATCGGCAAATTTGATTACCTCACAAGTTACCCCCATCTCTAGGTCAGTTATGAATATGTTAAAAAGCAGAGGTCCCAGCACTGATCTTTGAGGGACCCTGCTAACTACTCTTTTCCATTGCGAATATTGACCTTTTAATCCTACTCTCTGTTTCCTATCTTTCAACCAGTTTTTAATCCACAGCAAGACACTACCTCCGATCCCATGTCCCTCTAATTTCCTCTGAAGTCTTTCATGAGGGACCTTATCAAACGTCTTCTGAAAATCTAGATACACAATATCAACCGGCTTACCTTTGTCCACATGTTTGTTTACCCCTTCAAAGAAATGCAGAAGATTGGTGAGGCAAGACTTCCCTTCACTAAATCCATGTTGACTTTGTCCCATTAGTCCATGCTTTTGAATGTGCTCTGTAATTTTGTTCTCGATTATAGTCTCTACCATTTTGCCCGGCACTGACGTCAGACTCACCGGTCTATAATTTCCCGGGTCTCCTCTGGAGCCTTTTTAAAATATTGGCGTTACATTGGGCACCCTCCAATCTTCCAGTACCACGCTCGATTTTAAGGATAAATTACAAATCAATAACAGCAACTCTGCCAGCTCATTTTTTAGTTCTATCAGTACCCTAGGGTGAATACCATCTAATCCAGGAGATTTGCTACTCTTCAGTTTGCAGAACTGCTCCATTACGTTTTCCAGATGCAAAGGAGCCCCGTCTCCAAACGCCAACACTACTTAACAGTTCGTTACCTTCCTTATAGAATTACAGTGTCCAGTTTAAGGTATGCAGGCCCCTGACAACTGTCCATTCTGATAGACCGCTCTGTCCAATCTGTCCAATGCTTCCCCCAGGAGCGTGATATATCCAAATATCTACAGGTATATTCTTATACCATGAAATTTCCACGTTGATATTGTAGCTAAGCGTCTGAGTCTTGAAGTGCAACGGATAGTTGCCTGGTGGTTGAGGCTCCATCCATGCTCCTCAGGTTGATTTGTCCAATCGGTAGCTGCTTCTGGGGTAGAAAACGATTTCCAGCCGTTGTTTGTGAGCACTCTCAGGGTAGCCAGATATTGCAGGATGAATATTGCTTCTCCACTAGTCGACAGGCTGTTAGTACCGCTGAGTAGTCTTGAAATATTTTGATCAGTCCTCCCTCAAATTTTATATCTTCCTTGCTGCCTTTATACAAACGTAGCAATGTCGCCTTTTGAGAATAGTTATGAAACTTTGCAATAATCACCCTTGGCCTTGTCTCACATGGTTGTTTTTGGCCCACCCGATGTGCTCTATCCAAGCGGATCATTCCTCCTTCGCCTGCTTCCGGGAATCTCGCCAAAAGCCAAGTCTCCAACGTTTGCTTAATCTGTCCCTCTGCAATAGACTCTGGAAATCCCACGAAGCGCAAATTCTCACGGCGGGAACGATTTTCTAGATCATCCAATAATCCCATGAAGCGCAAATTCTCACGGTGGGAACGATTTTCTAGATCATCCAATTTTTGTTGGTATTCTGTGATCAGTAGTTCCAGTCTTTCAATATGGCCTGTCTGAGACTGCTCAGTGTCTTCCACTTCAGATACTCGAGCCTCCAGTTCGCCCGTGCGGCGGGTAAGTTCCGAAGTTAATGCCGTTAACCCTGCTAATTGATCTGAAAGTTGCGTGAATCAGGGGTCCAAAGCTCTTACTACTGAGTCTGTAAGCTCCACAATCATGGAATCGACTGAGAGGTGAGGTGGGGAAGCTGCTGGGGAAGTGGGCGCCATTTTGTTTTCCACCATTCTCAACCGCTCATCCTTACGTTTTGAGGTTTTTACTGCTACCGCCATCCCCGAATGTGTAAGAAACTTGTCCATAGGGTTTAGGAACTTTTATGGAGGAGAGGTTGCTTATTTATAACCAAGGAAGTTGATGAAAATTTGAGGTTGGAGACAGGTTCCTGAGCAGCTAGTGGGAAGCACGTCCACCGCTGCTCACTGCATCACGTGACCCCCCTTCAATATGTCTTCTATACATATCAAATATTGTATGGACCCCAGCTCACTATTTTTTCTATATAGATATATTAATGTAATTTTCTGTTTGATTTTGTTTACAGTGTATTTAAATGTAGAATTGGAAAAGGTGCAGCGAAGGGCGACTAAAATGATAGCGGGGATGGGACGACTTCCCTATAAAGAAAGACTAAGGAGGCTAGGGCTTTTCAGCTTGGAGAAGAGATGGCTGAGGGGAGACATGATAGAGGTATATAAAATAATGAGTGGTTGGAACAGGTGGATGTGAAGTGTCTGTTCACGCTTTCCAAAAATACTAGGACTAGGGGGCATGCGATGAAACTACAGTGTAGTAAATGTAAAACAAAACAGAGAAAAATTTTTTTCACCCAACACGTAATTAAACTCTGGAATTCGTTGCCGGAAAACGTGGTGAAGGCGGTTAGCTTAGCACAG
Source organism: Microcaecilia unicolor (assembly GCF_901765095.1). Lineage (NCBI taxonomy): Eukaryota > Metazoa > Chordata > Amphibia > Gymnophiona > Siphonopidae > Microcaecilia > Microcaecilia unicolor. The sequence goes on along the minus strand of NC_044033.1, from coordinate 266,348,039 downwards.
TTTAAAAAGGGGTTAGACGGTTTCCTGAAGGACAAGTCCCTAAATCGCTACTAAATGGACTTGGGAAAAATTCACAATTCCAGGAATAACATGTATAGAATGTTTGTACGTTTGGGAAGCTTGCCAGGTGCCCTTGGCCTGGATTGGCCACTGTCATGGACAGGATGCTGGGCTCGATTGACCCTTGGCCTTTTCCCAGTGTGGCATTACTTATGTACTTATGTCTTTTGTCAGACCCCTGAAGCAAAGGGCTGGTCTTAGCAAGTGCGGGGTCCTATGCAGACCAATTTGATGGGGCCCCACCCTAGCCCTGCCCCCACCCTAACTCCGCCCCCACCCTAGCTCCAGGGCCCGCCACCCCTCCCTCCGAGCTCCAAGGCCCCCAGCTCCAGGGCTTGTCGATCCTGCACAGTCAATGCCAACTGAAAGCCATGTCTTTTTCACAAACACAGATACACCCTAATCCACTATAGAATAAGTAATCATAAACTTTCTATTTAGACAAAAAATAAAATGAAACCCCAAGATGCCAGACTCTGCATACAATGCAACACTACAGAAATAGAAAATGTCCTCTAGTACTGTGCAAAATATAAAGACAGCAGATGTAAATTTGAAAAAAACTAACAAATACCAATCACCACTTTACAAATTAACAAATAGAAATAAAACAAATATAGAAAATAAAATACCATTTTATTGAACTAATACATTTAGTTTTCAGAGGCCAAAACATCCTTCCTCAGGTCAATACAGTATAGTACTGTTACAGTATCCTATCCTGACCTGAGGAAGGGGGTTTTGTTCTCCGAAATTTAGCCAAAATGTATTAAAATTAGTCCAATAAAAAGATTACCTTGTTTATATGTTCTATTAAACATTTATTAACACATCTACAATACTACTTTATCCTAAAGCAAAAAATGTAAATATATATTTTGTTTACAGTTTGTTGTCTCTGGTTTCTGCTTTCCTCGTCTTCTTTTCACTGTCTTCCTTCCATCCAGCATCTGTCTTCGGTCTCTCTCTGCCATCCAGTGTCTGCCCTCTCTGCTGTCCCCTCCATCCAATGTCTGCCCTCTCTTCCTGCCCCTTCCATCCACATCTGCCCTCTATCTCTGCCCCTTCCATCCACCATCTGCCCCTGTCTGCCCTCTCTCTCTCCCCCATCCATTCACTGTCTGCCCTTTCTATCTCTTCCATCCACTGTCTGCCCTTTCTCTCTGCCCCTTCAATCTACCATTTGCCCTCCCTCTCCCATCCATCCAGGGTTTGCCCTCCCTCTTGCTCCCCCATCCAGGATCTGCCCCTCTCTCCGCACCTTTTTTCAGCCCCCAGTTCCAGCCCCACTATCCCACTAGTCCTCCATTTCAGCCCCAGCCCTTTTCTCCCACCAGTCCCGAGCTTCAGCCCCCCAGCCACTTCTCCCTGTCCCCTTTTCAGCCTCCAGTCCCAGTACTAGCCCCCTTATCCCACCTAACCTCCTTTTTAGCCCCCAGTTCCAGCCCCCTTATCCCACCTAACCTCCTTTTCAGCCCCCAGTTCCAGCCCCCTTCATCCACATGCCTTGTATTAGGGCCCCCCTTTTCAGAACCATTCTCCCACCTGACCCACACATGCCCCATTTTCCTACCAGCCCCAGGCATAGCCCCCATTTTCCCATATTGCCCCTTCTCAGACCCAGTCCCCTTCTCCCATCCAAGAACCCCAGTCCCCTCCCCACCCATCCCCTTCAACCATCCAGGAACCCCCTCCCCATCTCAGTCCCCTTCTCCCATCCAAGAACCCCAGTCTCCTCCCCACCCGTCCCCTTCTCCCATCCGAGAACCCCCTCCCCAGGGAGAGTGGAGCTCGGGCGGTCGGGGCGGGGCGACCTGAGGCGCGCCACGCGGGGCCCCCCTGAGCGCGAGGCCCTATGCGGCCGCCTCGGTCACCTCGCCTTAAGACCGGCCCTGCTGAAGCAGGCGTAGAAACGCCAAAAGACAGCCCGTGTCGGGTCTATTTATTAAAGGACTCTTAACTGTTCCACTCCTGAAGGCCCATTTGTGCTTTTTTTTGTGTTGCTTTAAAGTATTATTGAACATTTTGGAACTCCTTTTCGAAGCAGATTGACATCTGAAAATGGCCAAAAAAACCCCATCTGCCGAAAATGTCCAATTGCAATTTTTGAAAGGCAGAATTTGGATGCTTTACATTACAGTTTGTCCAAATAGCAAGGGGTGTGTTGTGGGTGTGTTTTAGGCAGGACTAGGATGGGCCCAAAATTAGTCCATCTTTCAGTGTTAATGGACTGGGAAGGAACGTACAGGACAAAAAAGAAAACTTGGATGTTATTTTAAAAATGTCACTCTGTGTATTTAATACATTTTACGGTGGGTTATTTAACAGAAGACCCATTATTGTCAGTGAGGCCTTCTTATTAATAATTTACATTAATCACAATAAAGATAATTGCCATTTGCTGCCTAGGTTCTTTTACCAAGGATCATCAGCTCTTAAGCCATTTCCCCGAGAATTAAAGAAAAATCCAAACAACTAAACCATAAGCATAAAGGTTTGAGAAAGAAAATGACAGTGATTGTTTTTAGGCAGGCACAGTGTTTGAATCTGACCTTGATTTTGTTAAGGATGTTTTCCAGATTCTGGATCAGAAGATCCTGGTGTTTCGTATCTACTGCAGCAAACATTTTGTTTTAACAGGATGCAGGCAGCACTGGGGAAAAAAAGTCACCACATTTTAGAGTCATCAGCAAGGGGGCCAACGCTAGTAAATACTAAGACAGAAGAAATAATTACTTGCTTGTGTTTTGCTACCATAGCCAATCTTTTCATTGACGGTACTATGAACACTACTTATCACTTTCATAGCACTTCTAGCTGTACCAAGTGCAGAACAAAGAATACAAGAGAAAGTCCATGCTCCACAAAGCTGACTATCTATTCAAGACAGACAGATCGTTTGCCTATGAGTTAGTTACTTGAGTGTGTATGTGGAAAGGATAGTTTGCATAGAGTTAAACACAAACCATTTGGAACCTACACCAACTGTTAAGGTACTTCAAAGAGTCATATATACACAACATAAATATATACACAACATAAAGAATCAAATAAACAATATAACAAACAAAATGTTCAAACAAAAAAAATGTAAACAGAATTCTTGCTGGCATAGGAAGCCAGTGAGTTCTAATGTAAAAACCATGAAATACTATCTGACTTGTTGAATGACTAAATCAAACATAAAGCAGTATTCTGAATTGTTTGTATTTTTTTTAATCAAGTGAAGTAGACAACTCAATTATATAACATTAACAGTAGTCCAAGAGACTTAGCAGCAAAGCCTGCACATTTAGACAAAACTGTTCTTCCTCAAAATATTTGCAGATGCAGCACCATAGTGACTTGTGGTTGCAATTAAAGAGTAGAATCCAAGCAGTATACCCAAACTTTTTATAGTAGAAAAAAAATGTATACTCTTTTTGAATACTAGACTCATTAATACCTGGGAAGTTGTTAAATAAAAAATTGTCTTCTCTGTGTTTAATTTTAATTTACACATACATTCAGCATTCTATAGCATTAATAACTTTATGAATCATAGCACTTTCCAAAAGGACAGAGGATGGAACAGGGGATATAACTACCTATAAGATGAAATCCCCATATTCTATATACGATGCCCAAATTTAGGTGCGCTGCCGAGATGTGCACACAAATTAATTTGTTAGCTAGCTCTTAACCATCGATTATTGCGTGCCAAGAACCAAAAGTTGATGTCAATTTGTACTCATTAAAATTTGTGTGCATATCTGGCTGCATGCTATTCTGTAAGGCAGGGCGCCTAACCCCATAGCAAATATCCCAAAAGGAGGCGTGACCAGGGGAGGGGCATGGGTGTGTCTGGGTGTTCCAAAAAAGTTATGACTGTACTTATGGGTAAGAGTGCCTAACTCGGGCACCAGCATTTATACTAGGTTTCAGCAGGCGTAGGTCTGGCACCCGATGTTAGGTAGGGGAATCAGTGCTGCACGCTATCCTATAAGAGGTATGTGTCCTTTATAGAATAGCACTTAGCACCAATTATTTTCAGTGCCTATATTTTGAGTGCTATTGACAGAATTCCCCCTATGAGAGTAATTTTATAAAAATCACCTTTCTGAAGGGCAAGAAGGTGCCTACTTGTAACCTCAGTTATGAAGGCACATAGAGGGGCATTTTTGATATGACATCTTAAGTAGAGAGGTGTGGTAGCTGTGTTAGTCCACTCTTAAAGGTAATCAATAGAAATCAAACAAAATAAAACATGGAAAATAAAAC